>NC_063370.1:5939316-5975252 GCF_021869965.1 Rhincodon typus
CTGGACTGACCTATCCCCTTCCTAACTCCCTACCTACACTCACCTTTACTGGCTCCATCCCCGCCTCTTCGACCTGTTTGTTTCCTTTCCACCTATCCTCTCCTCTATCCCTCTTCTATCCGCCTCCCACTCTCTCCCTATTTATTTCGGAACCCCCTTCCCCTCCCCCTTTTCTGATGAAGGGTCTAGGCCCGAAACGTCAGCCTCTCTGCTCCTATGATGCTGCTTGGCCTGCTGTGTTCATCCAGCCCTGCACCTTGTTGTCTCGCTTGATGGTTCTTCTGGGTTGGGAAACAAAGGCCTGGACTCTTTCTGAGTCTTAAATCCTATCCGAGGTGGTGGTGGGAGAGGTGTGGGGACAGTCACATACAAAGATTTTCAAGGGAACGCCCTCCGGTTGTAATGGAGACTAGTTCACCATCCAATTAAGAATGGCAGGCCAGCACTTGAAGCAAGCCACCCAATCAGAGATTTTCTAACTTGAGAGGTGCAGCAAGCTGCCATGGAGGGTAATTCGGAGAGCGGGTGCTTCAAAATAGACCTGGCCTCTCTCCAACACTGTTACATCATTAATTATAAAGAAAACAATTCAATTATCAAACTACCACTGTTGCAGGTGGAAGAGGGAGTGAGGTTGGAAGGGAGAGAGGAGTCCATTGTAGTCCTCTAGGTCTTCAGTTCTACAGTAGAGTCTACAGTGGACTCAAAATAGTAACTCTGTTTCTCACTCCACAGATGTTGCCTGACCTGCTGAGTTTCTCCAGCTCTTTCTTTTTTAAATTTAAGTACTCTAAGCCTGCCTGGAGCACTGTCCCCTTGGCCTCCTTGCCTCCAAGTCCTTCAGCTTGGCCCTGCATAGTGAGAATCCCAAATTGGATTGAGAAACACCAATCAGCCTCTATTTTTTGAACTCAGTGAGCCCTTTTCAAGGGGTCTTTTTCAGGCAGGCAGCCAGTGACTCCTTTATTCATTAACGGGATGAGGGCATCGCTGACCAGGCAGCATTTATTGTCCATCCCTAATTGTCCAGAGGGCAGTTCAGAGTCAGCCACATTGCAGTGGGTCTGGTGTCACATGTAGGCCAGACCAGGTAAGGATGGCAGTTTCCTTCCCTTAGGGACATTAGTGAACCAGATGGGTTTTTCCCGACAATCAACAATGGATTCATGGTCATCATTAGAGTCTTAATTCCAGGTATTTTTTATTGAATTCAAATTCCACCATCTGCCATGGTATGATTCGAACCTGCATCCCCAGAACATTAGCTGGGTCTCTGAATTAACAGTGCAGTGATAATACCACTAGGCCATCACTTCGCCAATGACTAGCGGCATTCTGAATGGTCTGTGTTGGGACCACAAGTATTCTCATTGTATATTAACAACTTGGACGAAAGAACTGAGAGCATTATTGCTAAGTTTGCAGATGACACAAAGATAGATGGAGGGACAAGTAATGTTGAGAAAGTGGAGAGGCTGCAGAAGGACTTGGACAGGCCAGGCGAATGGGCAAAGAAGTTTTTGATGGAATACAAAGTGGAAAGTGTGAGGTTATGGACATTGGTGGGAAGATTAGGGAAATGCTTCAGAAATCTGAAGAACACAGGGACTTAGGAGTCCTGGTTCAGGATTCTCTTAATGTTTAAATGCCGGCAGCAGACAGCTGACAGGTTGGCAGACAGGAAGGCAAATGTAATGTTCGCATTCATTTCGAGAGGGCTAGAATGTCAGAACAGGGATGTACTGCTGAGGCTGTGGTCAGACCGCATTTGAAATATTATGAGCAGTTGAGGGCTGGATGTCTTGGAGAGTGTCCAGAGGAGCTTTATAAGAATGATTCTGAGAGTGAAGGACCTGTCATTTGAGGAGCAATTGAGGATTCTGGGTCTGTACTGTACTCAATGGAGTTTAGAAGGATGAGGGGGAATCTCATTGAAGCTTGCAGAATACTGAGAGGCCTGGATGGAGTGGACATGAAGAAGATGTTTCCACTAAATGGGAGAGACTAGGACCTGAGGGCACAGCTTCAGAGAGAAGGAATGACCCTTTAGAATTGAGGTGAGGAGGAATTTCTTCAGCCAGAGTGTGGTGAATCTGTGGAATTCATTTCTGCGGAAGGCTGTGGAGGCCAAGTCTTGAGTTTCTTTAAGATAAAGATAGATAGATTCTCAATTAGTAAGGTTATGGGGAGAAGATGGGAGAATGGGGTTGAGAAACACATCAGCCATGATGGAATGACAAAGCAGACTCATTGGGCCAAATGACCTAATTCTGCTCCTTTATCTTATGGTCTCTGGTCTTATGGTCTTCATATGTGCAGGGCTTTTACTGATGCAGAGGACAGCGATGAATTGCAAGACTTTCTTGGTTGGTATTGCTTATAGTTCCCAGCCCTGCCTCAAGCTGAGGCAAGAGCCCAGAGCAAAGGGACATAACCCTAAAATTAGAGCTGGGCTGTTCAGCTGTGAAGTCTTCATAGGGTAGCAGAGATCAGGAACTCTCTCCCTAAGAAAGCTGGTGGGGATGTGGGGTCAATTGAAAATGTTGAATTGATATCAATAGATTTTCATGGGACAAGGGTACTAAAGGTTATGAAAGCAAGATGGGTAGATTGGAAGGAAGATCCTAAGAGTTTAAGATTAACTTTAAGGAATGATGGCAGTAATGTCACCAGATAAATAATTCAGAGACCCAGGTTAATTAGTTGAAATCCCACCATTGCAGCTCGTGAAACCTAAATTCAATTAATAATAAATCTGGAATTGAAAGCTAGTCACAGTGATGAGGACTACAAAAATATAATTGATTGTTGTAAAAGCCGGACTGGTTTACTAATGCCCTCTACAGAAGGTAATCTGCCGTCCTTGCCTGGCCTGGATATGTGAGTCCAGGCCCACGGTGTTGAGGCTAACTCTTAACTGCCCTTTAAAATGACCAAGCAAGTTACTGAGTCCAAGGGCATTACAGATGGGCACAAATGGTCACCACATTCCATGGGAAGAAATGCAGGCCTGGATTTTTCCTTGGCCAGGTAATTATTACTGTGTAAATGGGAGTAGCACATGAGGAACCTGCAGAATCCCTGCATAGCTGACTCTAGGGGAATTGCCTGGGAATTGAAGATTATGCTGTGTAATTCTGCTACACCTGAAACTCTCTGACTCCATTTAAATCTGAAAATTCACAAGGTTCTGCTGCAGTTAAGACTATTAAAAAGAGTGTAACTTCTGAGTAACTATTATACTGACTACCCCCACCCCTAAACTTACTACCCACATCCCAACCACATTTGTCCCAGATCTTCATGCTCCCCAGTCCCTGACCCAGTATTCTCCATCTCCTCCTAGGATCAGACAACTATTCTATCCCTGAAATGTGGCACCCTCTCTACCTCCAGGATCTGCCCCACCCCTACCTCTGGGACCTGACATCCCGAACACCGAGCCTAACAGCCCCTCTAACCCCTGGGAACCAACACTCTGCCTCCCCCTCTCTCCCCAGAACTTGACACCATCTCCCTCACCAGTGAACTTGACCTCCTCCTCCCTTCCTGCTGCCAACCCCCACACCCTCACTGGACACGATATGAACGGACTGGACAGAGTGGATGTTGGGAAGGTGTTTCCTTTAGCAGGAGAGACTAGGACCTGACAGCACAGCCTTAAGGTAAAGGGAAGACCCTTTAGAATGGAAATGAGGAGAAACGTCTTTAGCCAGAGAATGGTGAATCTATGGAATTCAGTGCCACAGAAGGCCAAGGAGGCCAGGTCTTTGAGTATATTTAAAACAGAGATAGATAGGTTTTTAATTGTCAAGGGGATCAAAGGTTATGGAGAGAAAGCGGGAGAATGGGGTTGAGAACCTTATTAACCATGATTGAATGGCAGAGCAGGCTTGATGGGCCAATGCCCAATTTCTGCTCCTATGTCCTATGGTCTTAGCAGGCTTGATGGGCCAATGCCCAATTTCTGCTCCTATGTCCTATGGTCTTATGGTTATGGTCTTATGATATTGCCCGCACATCTGACCTACCCTGAACATTCCAGCACTTACCTGGTCATCTATGCCATCTTGCCTTTTGCCACCCTAACAACCTGACACCCTATTTACTCTGCACCATCACTTCCTGCCGCACTCACTCTATCCACCTGGCACCCTATCTATCTGGAACCCTACTTAACTGACACACTACCAACCTGGAATCCTACTTACCTGGCACCCTACCTGACAAGCTCTAAATCTACGCTCCCGACAGCTTAACTTCACATTTACCTTACATACTTACCTTTTCACAGGAGCTGTCAACGTGGCTGGCTGTGATGCTGGACCTTTGAATTACAGAATACAACGACTGACTGCTGTGAAAAAGGAAGTGTGGTTTGCCTTCCCCAAACTAATCTGCACTAAGTCACATTTAAGTAACTGCTTGTATTTATGAAGGAACCCTAGTGGAAACTGCCTGTTGGAAACACAGAGCTCTTTCTTAATGTAACGAAGGAGTGGAGTGGCAATCTGTGTGTGGTTGTCTCTCCCCAGAAAATCCAGCTCAAATGATTGAATTAAGTTGGGAACCAGCTCGAGGGGTTGAATTGCCTCCTCCTTTTCCCTAACCAGCGGAGCATTGAGGGATCTTACCACTGGTTAGGTTGCAGGAGCTCCAGTCGCTTCCGTAAAGTAGGTAGCTGTTCTTGACTGAGCCACCGGTGAGCCATTTCGGTCAGTTTGCTTGTCTATGAGGGCGATACTGGTGAGAGTGTCACCGGGTAGCTGTTTTGCGGCATGTGGTCAAAAAGCCCAGGGATACAAGAAAGTCCCTCTCCCTGCAATGTTGGGAAATTAGTAAAGATATTAGCATTTTATTCAATGAACAGAAGGCAACTTGTATTATAGAGATTATGTTGCTCTGTGTTTAAGGCGTTGTATGAATGTAGGTTGTTGTTGAACAGCAGTCATGCATTATAAATCCTGCAGATTACATAATTAGTACATATTATTATACATTATTAACCGGTTTCCATTTGAAAGCCTGAATTGAATCAGTCTCCACCACAGTCTGGCAACGTATTCCAGATCCTACCAAGCTGTGTGACAAAAAAATGTCGCCATAGCTTCTTTTGCCAAGTACCTTATATCGGTATCCTCTGCTTTTCGATCATTCAAATGCATTGTCCCTGTCTACTCTGCCCAGAACCCCCTCGTGAAGTTTTAAACCCTCAAATAAACCTTTTCACCCTCTCTGCTCTAAAGGAGAACAGCCCCAGCTTCTCCAAACAAAATCTGACACTGAGCTACCTAAGGAGATATTCGGACTGTTGACCAGAATCTTTGTCAAAGAATTAGAGATATAAGGATCAAGCATTTTAAAGGAGGAAATCATGGTGGAGAGACAGAGAGGTAATTCTAGAGCTTGGGGCCCTGGCAACTGAAGGCTTGCTCATCCACTCGGTCAGCTTTTTGATTGTTTCTCTTTTCTTGTTTTTTTTCCTTCCTGTACCTATCTCCTGTAAAGAGCTTGGTCACGGCGATGCCATCAGTGGTGGTAATTGAGCCCAGCATGGATTCAAGTGGGCCCAACAAGGACTCAACTGAGCCCACTGCAGACTCAAGTGGGCTCAATGCAGACTTGTGGTGGAAGATTCTGGCAAGATGACGGCAGAAGAGCTCGGGGAGGGACGAGCACAGGACCCAGTATCAGCATCAGCGGCCACTACATCAGTGGAGGCGATGTCAGTGAGGTAGGCCCAGTGGCGAAAGATGGCACCAGATGATCGGCGACTTTGGTTGTGTCTGGCGCTGGCGTTAGTAAAGCAGTGGTGGAATGGGCATAACAGCAATGTCGAGGGAGAAGGCAGCATCAGCAGTTGGCATTGGAATCAGAGATGTTGTGTTCAGTTGCAGCGATGTGATAGGTCCGAATTTTACTCCTGGAATGGACTGTGATGCTCAGGCATTAGTGGGTCCGGAGCCGGTTGTGGAGAATTCCCAATGTCAAGCGGAGCACAGGAGGGGAGGAAGATGAACTTTGTTTTTACTTATATTTAGGTCACATATCTTAATTTCAATCTCATATTTTAATATTTCCTGTAACTCAAAAATAGTCCCGTAGCATGGCAACAAATTGTACTTTTCACTATTTATTTCTTAAATGCAAGTGGTAATAAATCAATCAATTCAATTCAATGGTGAAGCGATTAAAATCAGGGGATACTCAAGAGGCCAGAATGAGAAGAACACAGAGACCTTGGAGAGTTGGGGGAGATTACAGAGATGGTCTCAGGGTTCTCCACTTCTTCCTGAATCAAAGACTTGAATCGTCCCCATCCATCACCAGCCTCCTCTGCCTGGACGAACTGGTCCTCACCTTGAACAACTTTTCTTTTAACTCATCTCATTTCCTTCAGGTCACAGGGGTGGAGATGGGTACATGCATGAGGCTCCAGTTATGCCTGTTTCTTTTTGGGGTACGTGGAACATTCCTTTTTCCAGTCCGATTCTGCTCCCACTCACAACTGTTTCTCCAGTATATCAATGATATCATCGATGCTGCTTCTGTCTCTCGTGCAGAATTGGAAAAGTTTATCAATTTCGCTTCCAATTTCCACCCCACTCTCACCTTCACCTGGTCCATCTCTGACTCCTCCCTTCCCTACCTCAACATCTAGATTTCCATTTCTGGAGATAGGCTGGCCACCAGTATCCAGTGCAAACCAACTGATTCCCACAGTTACTTTGACTATACCTCCTCACGCCCCACTTCCAGTAAAGTCTTTATTCCATTCTCCCAGTTCCTCCATCTGTGTCACTTCTGTTCTGATGATGCCAACTTCAACAAGGGAGCTTCCAAAATGTCCATCTTTTTCTCAACCAAGGATTCCCCAACTTCGTAGTTGACAGGGCCCTCAGCCTGATCCGACCCATCTACCGCACTTCGGCCCTCACCCCTTCTCTTCCCTCCCGTAACAGCGATAGGGTCCCTCCTGCCTCACCTACCATCCAACTAGCATCCATATCCAGAGGATCATTAGCTGCCATTTCTGCCACCTCCAGCGAGATACCACCACCAGACATATATTCCCCTCCTCTCCCTTGTCAGCCTTCCGCAGGGACTGTTCCCTCTGGGATGCCTTAGTTCCCTCTTCCTTCACTCCCAACGCCACCACACAGCCTCACAGCACTTTCCCCTTCAACCGCAGAAGGTGTGACATCTGCCTGTTTACTTCCTTAATCCTCAGTATCCAAGGGCCCAAATTTACCTTCCAGGTGAAACATTACCTGCACTTCACATAATCTAGTCTACTGCATTCGCTCCTTACAATGTGGCCTCCTCGACATTTATTGTGGAAACGAAGTGTAGACTGCGTGACCGCTTCGCAGAATACCTACATTCTGTCCGCAAAAATGACCCTGACCTTCCAGTTGCCTGTCACTTCAACACACCACCGTGTTCCCTGGCCAGCATCTCTGTCTCAGGCTTGCTGCGGTTCTCCAGTGAAGCTCAGCGCAAGTTGGAAGAACAGCACCTCATCTTCCGCCTGGGGACCCTGCAGCCTTCTAGACTCAATATCAAGTTCAATAACTTCAGGGTTTGAGCTATCCCATGTCCTTACCCCAATCCCCACACACCAGACCTTGTTGTCACATATTCTGCAATTACACTCGATCCATTGTTAGCCACTAACAGTTCCCATTTATCCTTTCCTTTGTCTATCCATCTGTTCTCTCTCTGGGCTCTATCCCTATCTATCGTTTACTCCTTACCCCCACCCTATCTTCTGTATATAAACCGGCATTTTCCTACCTACCGTCAGTTGTGGGGAAGGGTCATACGACCCGAAATGTTAACTCTGATTTCTCTCCACAGATGCAGCCAGACCTGCTGAGCTTTTCCAGCAATTTCTGTTTTTGTTACAGAGATGAGGCAGGGCTTTGGATGCAAGGCCATGAAGAGATTTGAAAGCAATGAAGAGAATTTTTAAATTAAGGCATTGCAGGAGGAGGAGCCAGTGTAAGTTAGCGTGCACAGCTCAGTTACGTGCAGCAGGACCTGAGATGATCCGACATTTACAGAGGGTAGAAGTTGTGAGGCTGTACGGGAGTGCATTGGAATATTTGAAACCGAAGACAACAAAGACACGGAAAAGGTTTTTCAACCAACTTGCTTTAACCTTTGGCCTTGGGAGAGCTTGTAAAGATACAGCTATCAGGGAGTCAGTGGTGCAGTGGTACAGTAATATCACTGGACCAATAATCTAGAGGCTCTGACTAATGATATAAAGACATGGTTCGGATCCCACCAGGGCAGCTGGTAGTATTTTAAAAAGTTAATAAATTTGAAAAATTAAGCTAGTCTCAGTAATGATATCAATGAAATTATCATTGATTGCCATTAAAACTTATCTGGTTCACTCATGTCCTGTTGGGAAGGAAATCTGCCGTCCTTCCCTGGTCTGGCCTACATATGACTCCAGACCCACAGTAAGGTGGCTGATTCTTAACTGCCCTCAGAAATGGCCACTGAGTTCAAGGGCAATTAGGGATGGGCAACAAATTCTGACTTTGCCAGTGACACCAACATCCCACAAAAATATAAGGGTAAAAAAATATATATGCCCTAAAGGAATTCACATGCCTGCTTTATCAATCTCTGCAAATCATTTATACTTTTGGAAGCCTCTTGCTAAAAATGTAGTTTTTTTTGCTCACTCACAGTTATAAGTCAAGAGCTGTCTGATTTGTCCCCTGTGTGTTTTGTTTCCCACATGTCCTGCTCCCTGCGTTGTCAGGTTTGCCATTATTACCCCCTTCCTCCTAGTCATGTTTTGGTGGTGACATCATAATGACTTTATAGAAGGTGGGTTAATATTTTTTTCAGTGTCAAACATTGAGTCAAAGCTATCTGCATTATCCTCCTCACTCAGTGGGATTTAAATACCAAGGAGGGATTACTGAATAGCATTGACATGATCATCCTCTAGGAAGCAGGCATCCTGGGCAGAGAAGTGACCATTCTCATGATTGCCAAACACTCACCTGCCAAATGTGCTCTCTACTCCACAACTGGAAAGGGTGGCCAGCGAAGAGGTTTCAGAGATGTCCTGAAATTCCACTTGAAGAAGATCAGCCTTGACAATAATAGATGGGAAGAGAGCATACTAGACCTTCCATAACAATAAGCCTTGCTTCATCTCGGTGTAGCTGGCTTTGAAACCATTCAGATGACAAAGGCCAAAGACAGAAGAGCAAGACGAAGGCTCTAGAAGACAGAAAGACCTGCCTAAGGCAGGTGATGGCCTAGTGGTATTATCACTGGGCTGTTAATCTAGAGACCCAGGTCCTGTCCTGGGAACCCATGTTCAAATCCTGCCACAGCAGATGGTAGAATTTGTATTCAATAAAAATCTGGAATTAAGAGTCTAATGATGACCATGAATTGATTGTTAGGGGGGAAAAACCCATCTGGTTCACTAATGTTCTTCAGGGAATGAAACTGCCATTCTTACCTGGTCTAGCCTACATGTGAATCCAGAACTGCAATCAATGTGGTTTACTCTTAACTGCCCTCTGGGCAACTAGGGACAGGTAGTTAATGCTGACCCAACCAGCAATGCCCTCATCCTGAATTTAAAAAAAGACCTTCATCAACCATAGACTGACCAATGGGTAGTAGCATTGTGGTAATATCACTGCATTAATAACCCAGAACCCTAGGCTAATGATCTGAGGACAGGGTTTCAAATCCCACCATGACAAATGGAATTTAAAAGCTAGTCTAATAGAGACCACTTAACCACCATCAATTGTCATTAAAAACTCATTTGGTTCACTACTGTCGTTCAAAGAAAGAAATCTGCTGTCCTTCTCTGGTCTGGTCTACATGATATTCTGGATCCTTAGCAATGTGTGTCTCTTACTGCCACCGAGTAATTAGAGATGAGAAATAAATCTTAACCTAGATGTCCACATCAAATGAATGAAAATTGATTGCCAGTGTAGATGTTAATGCTGTTTCACTCTCAGGTTTTGCTTCCTTTTTCTTTCACTGAATTCACTAACCTATTTCTAACAGCCTCTCTTTCTCTTTTTCTGCTTTGTTTTTCTCTCTCTCTCCTCCTTTCTGTGGCACTCCATGGTACCTGTGCTTTCCAAGGGTCTACCAAAGTTTATTGCATTCTTGAGTCAGAGGATTTTGCTTTGGAAGGGTTAATACTGGGAAGTGCCATAAGGTTAAGTTGCCATAGTCTTACCAGACCAGGGGGTTGCTCTCCCATTAGAGAGAGATGACTGGTGATGGTTTAACCTGAAGGTCACCATACCTCAGACAAGGGGAGAGGTTGAGAAGGAGAGTCCTTCATGATGACCTCGGCTAGTTGGGAATTGAACTCACACTGTTGACATTATTCTGCACTACTAACTAGTTAGCTAGCTAGCCAACTGAGCTAACCAACCCCCTAGTGCTGTAAGCACAACTCACGATGAAGAGAGGAGCAAATTATTGCAGATGCTGGAGTCTGTACTGAAAACAAAAACTGATGGAAATCACAGCAAGTCAGGCAGCATCTGTGGAGAGAGAACAAGCTAGCGTTTCAAGTTAGAGAGGATGGTGAAGCAGCTCACACTGTGACATGCCCATATTGCTAAATACCAGAGGTTAAAAATGTTGGTAAGACAAAATCCAGGCATAGCTTTTCTAGTCAGAATTTATACCAATTCACACTCCATGACACTCATTTCTTCTTCCTCATTTATACATATTTTCTAATCAATCTGTTCAGAGATGCTATTACACATCTCTGGAGTAGATAGGACTTGAACCCAGGCCTACTCAGAGGTAAGGACACTATCACTGCCCCGCAAGGGCCCCTAAATAAATGGTGTTAACATGGCTGCTTATTATCCAAGGAAAGTCTCCCCCTCCACACCAGTGTCCTGACAGTGGTGGCCCTGAGCAGTCATTAGTTTTTTCAAATGTATTACTCTCTGTGTTGAAGTGTTTCCCAATTTCAGCCTGAAATAATCATCATAGAATCTCCACAGTGTGGAAGCAGGCCATTCGGCCCATTGAGTACACAGTGACTCTTGAAGGTCTGGCTTTAATGTCTATACTCTGACCTCTAGTCCTTAATTCTCCAACCAGAGGAAATTGTTTCTCGCCATTTTATAAGGTTCCTTAATATCTTGAAAACTTCAATCAAGTCACCCCTTAATTATCCAAGTTCCGGGGAATCTGCTTTAGTTTGTGTGTTATTTCCTTGTAGCTGAACTATTGCAGTTTAAGTCTAATTCTGGTAAACCTATACTGCACTCTCTACTCTCTGTGACACTCAGAAGCAGAGTGTTAGATTGTGTTGTAGTGTAGGCTGTTTATGTCTTAACAGCAGCTCAGGTCAAAATTCTTAGTAACAGTTAAACTTCACACTGTTCATGATGGTAAGGCTACAAAGGCATGTAGTCCAAGGGTCCAAACCTTTTAGCAGAGTACTAACATATAGCTACTGAAATCATAGTGACACCACAGCTCACTTCAGAGGCTCATCTAAATATTCATTAAACCCTATCGCTATGCACAGTGACTCTAGGAGTTGTCTTATCAAGACTTTGCATTGCTATAGCCAGACTTGTGACTACTTGTATTCTAGTTCTGTATGCTCAACATTTTTCAGAAATCAATCCAAGACCTTCTAGCTTACGTGACTCCAGAGTACACCTAGTGGTGCATTTGGGAACCATGCAATGCTTTAACATCATTCAACTGGACCAGCATGTTGTGTTTCTGTCTTGTGTTGGTGGCGTGAGCAGGAAATCAAGGTTGCTGTGGCCGCATAGACCTTTTACAAGCATGTTGTAGTCTGGAGCTAGAGAGAGAGAGATAGCAGAGGCCTTAACAGCCTTTCCATGACATGGAAATCCCTCCCATCCCTGGCATGTGTTGGAAGGATTTGCACATTGATGGTCATCCTGTTTGGCCACATTGCGAATGCACCTTCCTTTAAAGTCGAGTCCTGGAGTGGGATTCAAATCCGTTGCTTCCAATTCAGAGGCAGGTATGCTACCCACTCATCACAGTCTCGAAGATAGGATAATTAAATTTGCCAGATTTGGCAACATATGTTATTCCTTTTAGAGCCACAAGAGGGCTCTAAAATCCCAGTTACATTCCTACCCCCAGGAAATGTCCTTTGTTCACATTTTCTTGCAGTCAACTGATTCCTAGGTACATGTTACTGAGCCAAAAGGTTGCAATTCAGAGTCCCATTCCAGAAGTTAATCCAGGGTGAGATTCCCAGTGCAGAACTGCTTGAGTAACTTTAAGATGACACATTAAATCCTGCCTCCTCTTTCCAGTGGATGTAAAAGAGCAAGGTGAATTCTCCCTGGCACCCTGACCATATTTATCCCTGATGTGGAGGTGCCGGTGTCGGACTGGGGTGGACAAGGTCAGAAATCACACAAAGCCAGATTATAGCCCAACAGGTTTATTTGAAATCACAAGGTTTCGGAGTGCAGCCCTTCGTCAGGTGCAGTGCCTGCCATGGCAAACTCTGCAAGACATGTCAGATTATCGACGTGGACACTACCATCACACACAGGAACATCACCCACCACGTACATGGCAGTTACTCATGTGACTCGCTCAATGTTGTCTATCTCATATGCTGTGGGCAAGGATACTCTGAGGCATGGTTGTGTACTGTTCTCTCCCATTTGGGGAACACTTCAGCTGTCAAGGGCATTCAGTCTCTGGTCTTTGGGTAAATGTCCTCCAAGGCAGACTCTGAGATACACAACAATGCAGAATCACCAAGCAGAGGCTGATAGCCAAGTTCCAATCCCATGAAGACGGCCTCAATCATGATCTTGGGTTCATGCCGTGCTACATGTGACCCCACCACACTTCTGTATCTGTAAAATCTTCCTCACTGTCCTGTTTTGAGAGCATCACCTTGGTAAATTGTTATAATCTCTCTACCTTAATTAGTTAGTGCAGTTTTGAATTACTTATTACTTTGGTTAGACCCTCGGCATGCAACTCTTATACCTATCATGTTATTCCAGTCATTTAGTTTGTCTCTGCCTTACTTAATCAGATTATAGGTCATCCTTTTGCTGGTTATTCAGCTGTTGACACTTTACTCACTGTCTAACACTCTTGGTCACCTGCAGAGACTTATTATCTGACACTCCACTCACACCAGTTGTATGATCTTTTGATTTCTCAGCCCTTGATCTCTCTGCCTATAAACTCTGTGTCTGTGTGCCGTTCTCTCTTGCTGCACCTGACAAAGGAGCTGTGCTTCAAAAGCCTGTGATTTCAAATAAACCTGTTGGACTATGACCTGGTGACATATTTGTCCCTTAACCAACATTGGTAAAAGAAGATTTTGTAAAATTTCCCTCATGGAAAGTATTTCCCATTCTTCATTGCCCTTGAGTAGGTGGTGGTGAGCTGTGTAGTGACTGTAATGAGGTCAGCCAGGTGGACCTCATAGAATATAAATTCCCTGATTGGGGTTATTAATCTGGTCCAATCAGGGAATCCTGGCTGACAGTTAAAAAATAGGGGTGTCAGACATCCTGTCACTCTGAGAACTAGCTTTGAGGGAGCTGGATCAGTGTCAAGAACTTTTCATATGTAAATAAAGGGTGGCTTGGTGACAAAATACTGGCCCTTGTGGAGTTATTTCAAGCTACCTGCTTGAAACACTGCAGTTCATTTGTTGTAGATACACCTAAGATGTTGTTGGGAGTTCCAGAATTTTGACCCAGTGACACTGAAGGAACAACAGTAATATATTGGTGGCTATGCCTACATCTACCTGAGCCCCAAGCTCTGGGACTCTGTCTCTCCTGCTATAATTCTTAAAATCTCCGTCATTGATCAAACTCTTGTTCACTTCACATTACATGTGAATTAGTGTCAAGTTTTGCTTTATTACATGCTGTGAAGCACCTGGAGACATTATTGAGTTGAATGTGCTCTGTAGAAATGAGCTGGTGCACTTTTAGTATAGTGTAAAGATTGAGAGGTTGATGATTAGTTATATGGTATTATGGTACAGATGCCAAAGTAGACAGTCCTGTACCTTTAAGACAGATGAATTCTTCATATGTGACATTCAAGCTTAAAGGAAACTGTTTTGCCTTCAACACTACCTGTCCCCCCTCCTATCTTTGTGTCATCTGCAAACTTACCAACAATGCCCTCAGTTCCAGATCATTAATGTATAATGTGAAATCTTGTTGTCCCAATACAGAACTCCACTAATCATTGGCTGGCATCCTGAAAATGACCCCTTTATCCCTACTGTCTGCCTTCTGCCATCAGCCTATCCTCTATCCATGCTAGTACCTTGCCCCTAACACCATGGGTTCATATCTTATTTAGCAACCACCTGTGCGGGACCTTGTCAAATAAATCATCTCCACTGGCTCTCCTTTGCCTAACTTGCTCATTACCTTCTCAAAGAGTTCTAACAGATTTGTCAGGCATGACCTCCCCTTGATGAAGCTGTGCTGATTCTGCCCTATTTTACCATATGCTTCCAAGTACTCTGCAATTTCATCTTAATAATGGACTCTAAAATCTTACCAATGACTGATGTTAGGCTAACTGGCCTATAATTTCCAGTCCTTGCCTCCCAGCCTTTATACACAGGGGTGTTACATTAGCCATTTTCCAGTCTTCTGGTATCCTGCCCGACTCCAGTGATTCCTGAAAGATCACCACCAATGCCTGTAAACTCACCTCAGCTGTTTCCTTCAGAATCCTGGGGTGTAGTCCATCTCACCACCAGTGATTTATCCACATTCTAACCTATCAGCTTTTCCAGCACCTCCTTAGTGATGGCCACGACACTCATCTCTGCCGCCTGACTCTGTTGAATTTCTGGTATGCTGCTGGTGTCTTCCACCGTGAAGACTGATTCAAAGTACCTACTCAGTTCCTCCACCATTTCTTTGTTTCCCATTACTACTTCCCCATCCTCATTTTCCAGCAGTCCAATGTCCACTCTTGCCTCTCTCTTTCATCAGTTGTATCTAAAAAAACTTGTAATTTTCTTTTATGTTACCAGCTAGCTTACGTCCATTTTCATACTTTTTCCACTTATTCCTTTTTTAGTTGCCCTCTGCTAGTTTTTAAAGGCTTCACAATCCTCTCGCTTCCCAATAATCATCACCACATTATATGCTTTCTTTTTCTTCTGCTTTTATACTGCTACTGACTTCCCTTGTCAGCCACAGTTGTCTCATCCTACCCTTAGTATGTTTCTTCTTCCTTAGGATGATTTTCTGCTGTGCTTCCCAAATTACCCCCAGAAACTCCTGCTATTGTTGCTCCATCATCTTCCCTGCTAGGTTCCCCTTCCAATCAACTGTAGCCAACTCCTGTCTCATGTCTTTGTACTTTACTCAGTTGTAACACTATTACATTTGATCCAAGCTTCTCCCACTCAAACTGCAGGGCGAACTCTATCATATTGTGGTCACTGCTGCCCAGGGTTCCTTCACCTTAAGTCCCCTAGTCAAGTCTGCCTCATTACACATTACCAAATTCAGAATTGCCTGTCCCCTAGTGAGCTTTACCATAAGCTGCTCCACAAAATCATCTCGAGACATTCCGTAAATTCCTTTTCTTGGGATCTGTTATCAACATGACTTTCCCAATCTGTCTGCACATTGAAGACCCCCATAATTATTGTAACAGTGTCTTTCTTTCATTCCTTTTCTATCTCCTTATTTATTTTCCGCCCCACATCCTTCCTACTACTAGGAAGCCTGTATGTAACTCCTGTCAAGGTATGCTTTCTTTTGCAGTTCCTCAACTCTGCCCACACAGATTCAACGCCTTCTGACCCTATATTGCTTCTTCCTATTGATTTAATTTCATTTCTTACTAACAAGACAACCTTGTCCCCTCTGCCCATCTGCTGTCCTTTCAATGGCACATGTATCCGTGGACATTTAGTTCCCAGCCCTGATCCCCTTGCAGCCATGTCTCTGTGATGACCACAATGCTGTACCCACCAATTTCAATCTGCGCTACAAGCTCATATACCCTGTTTTGCATACAGTGTGCATTTAAGTACAACATCCTCAGACTTGTGTTGACTGCTTCCCTTATAATTGTTGCCTTATCCGCTGCATCTGAAGTTAGATTCCTGACCCTTTCCATATTCTGTTCCCATGTATCTGCTACCCTGCAGTGCATCTTGCAGATCTTACACACTGATGCTACTGAGCATCACTGGTGGAGAAAGTGAATGTTTGTTGAAGTGATGCCAGTCAAGCAGGCTGCTCTGTCCTAGATGGTATCAAACCTCTTGACTGTCACCAAATCTGCACCCATCAAGGCAAAAGGGGCCTTTTCCATCACACTCCTGACTTGTGCCTTGTAGATGATGGACAGGCTTTGGGGAGTCGAGGTGAGTTACTTGCTGCAGTATTCCTAGCCTTTGACCTGTTCTTGTAGTCATGGCATTTCTATGGCCAGTCCAGTTCAGTTTCTGATCAATGGTAATTCCCAAGATGTTGATAGTGGGAGGATTCAGTGTTGGTAATGCCATTGAAAGTCAAGATGTTATGGTTAGGTTGTCTCTTGCTGGACATGGTCATTACCTAGCTTCAGCTGATTCTTGATATCGTGTGGAGTTGATCAAATTGTTTGAAATAACAAGGTGCGGAGCTGAATGAACACAGCAGGCCAAGAGGAGCAGGAAGGCTGATGTTTCGGGTCTAGACCCTTCTTCAGAAAGGAAGCTGTTGTACTTCAAAAAATTGTTTGAAAACTGGCGTCTGTGATGCTGGGAACCTCTGGAAGTGGCTGAGATGGTTCATCCATTTGGTCCTTCTGACCCAAAATTGTTCCATGTGCTGCAGCCTTAAATGTTGCAATGATGCACTGGACTCCTTCATCATTGAGGATCTGCGCATTTGTGGAGCCGCCTCCTCCAGTGAGTTGTTGTAATTGTCCACCACTATTTATGACTGGATGTGGCAGGACTGCACAATTTAGATCTGATCCATTGATTGTGGAATTGCTTATCTGGTTATTACCGCATTGCTGTTTGTAGAGGTTTGCTGTGCATCAATTTGTGTTTACTACATTACACCAGTTATTACAATTTTAAAAAGTACTTCATTTGCTCCAAAGCACTTTGGGATGTCTTGAGACCATGAAAGATGCTATGTAAACACAAGACTTTCCTTTCTTTTATTTATGGATTTACCCAAATTGAATCCCTTAGCCGCAACAGATGCAACATTTTAAGAAGCGAAATCATTCTAAGATGTTTCCGTAGGTCAGTTCTTTTCTTTAAATTCTGTCTCTGGGTTGTGAAGGCTGCCGAATCTCAGGGGAGTTGTTTCCTGCACTGTCAGAGTCTTACAGTGTGGGGGAGAAGGACCTTTGTACTGTTGACTGTGTACTGTTCCAGATCCCGGGAGAAATCCGTGATGTCAAGCTACTCCTTCACATCCTGTGAGAGACCCATTGCCTTGTCATCGTGGACCTTCAGATCTGCTCTTGGGTGTTGTACAACCTATGAGGATATCCATCACTGCGTCATCACTTATTTTCAAGGTTACCAGAGTACAGTAACTACTTAACCATTTCCATAGACCCAATGCCTAGATTTATTTGGCACTGACAGACCTGGGATCGGGGGTTGAGTAAAAGCTTTTGCGGCATTTGTGATCCAGTGCCATTATTAACCATTTGATACAGAACACAGCTCTCCCTACTCTTTTAAACTGAACGTAAAGCTTTCCCTACATTGACCCCATCAAACGCTCCCAGGACAGGTACAGCATGGGGCTAAATAGAGAGTAAAGCTCCTTCTGGTCTTCTAAATTGAAAGAAATTCTCTCTCTACATTGTCTCCATCAAACACAAAGCTTCTTCTAAGCTATCACCAACACACACTCACAGGGCAGATATAGCACAGGATTAGGCACAAAGTAAAGCTTCCTCTACACTGTCCTCATCAAACACCCCAAGGGCAGGTACAGCACAGGGTTAGATACAAATTATTGCTCTCTCACACCCGTTCATCTCATGTGCTCACTGTATTTCATTGGCTCTTAGTTAACCAATACTCCATTTTAAAATTCCCAACTTTGTTTGCAATCCCTCTATTGTCCTATCCATCCCAACCCTGGTCAATATCTGTAATCTCACACTGTCTAAGAACTCTGCGTTCCTCTGAATCTCTCCACTTGAGCATCACTGATTTTAATCTCTCCATCTATAACCATTGGTGACTATCCCTTGATCTGCCTGGGCTCCAAGCTCTGGGATTCCCTCTCTCAAACCTCTGACTTCAAGTCTCCTTTAGGCCTTAAAACCTCCATCATTGATCAAGCTTTTGTTCACTTCATATTACCACATGTGAATTAGTGTCGAGCTTTGCTTTGTAAGACTTCTGTGAAACACCTGGAGACTTTATTGAGCTGAGTGCGATATAGAGTTGAGCTGTTGTACTTATAAAACAGTGTAAGGATTGATAGGTTGTTAGGTATCAAGTTTTATTTCATCATCATAGAATCCCTACAGTGTGGAAACTGGCCCTTCAGCCCAACAAGTCCACACCAACCCTCAGAGCATCCCACCCAGACCCCATTCCCCTAACCTACACATCCCTGAACACGATGGGCAATTTTAGCATGGCTAATCCACCCTAGCCTGCACATCTTTGGACTGTGGGAGGAAACCGGAGCACCCAGAGGAAACCCACGCAGACACAGGGAGAATGTGCAAACTCCACACAGACAGTCGTCCAAGGGTGGAATCGACCCCGGGTTCCTGGCACTGTAGATTCCAAAGTAGACAGACTCGTACCTTTAAGACAGACGATGCCACATTATACGACATTTAAGCATAAAGAAATCTCCCTTGCCTTCAGTCACTTTCTGCATAATGGAATCAATGTTTATTTAATATACAGTTATATCAGGAAGCACAGAAATTAGCCAATGGTGTAAGTCTGTGAGTCATGTAACCAGTTAGTATTGTAAATAAACTTCAAGATATCTGTCTCAACAAGGACCTAACTCTCTGTGATACACGTTATAGAGACTTAGGTACAGATACAAACCACATCATGTTGGCAGTAGATATTAAAAGCAAGTCATGACAACTAGTGACAGTAAATAGACTAAAGACTCGGAAGATGATAGCAGAATGCCAGGCATGAAGTCTTTTCACTAATAGCCATCAATCAATCTGTCCGACTACAACCAAAATTAATGTGCGAAGACCAAAATAAAAGGCGGTACACCTGTCCTGAAGCATGAGCACTCTATCTTGCTCACTTTCAAAACAAAAAAAAACTGCAGTTTATAAGAAGCCCAGAACAACACTCATTTTTAAAAATGGCTTTTAAGTGGTGCTGAAAGGACAGCTCCAGGTTATTAAACTGATTCTCATTTTCGAAAAAAAATACAAAATGAAATATTTTATATACCAAAATGGCTTGTCTATTCACAGTCATTGAGTGTTATGCCACTTTGCCCCTCAGAAAAGGCATAAAGACAAAGAGAAAAAGTATGCATGGCATCATAACTTACTCTTTTTAGATGCAAGCATTACCTTCAGGAATAAGCCTGCAATCTTTAAAAGAGGAACCAATGTCTAACATTACAACAACAGGGGATAACAAAGTAAAGAAAGAAGTCAACAAGAAAATGAGAAAAGCACAACAATGCAATATAGATTATGTTTGCAATTTTTAAAGCTGCATCAAAGAAAGGTGGAAAACAAACATCTCATAATGGATTGGTAATCCACTGACATTCTGTTAGAACTTTGATTGTTTAAAGAAAGAAATAATTCTTATGGATCAACAGATAAGTGACAGAGAATGCTAGGCTGTCAAACTCCTCATTTTAGACACTGAAAGATTATGAATACTACAATTCTCTGGTATTTTTGATGATGACTTCATAAATCCTGGCAATATTTTTCAGATTTTAAGAGATCAATTTAAAATTTGAGTCAATTTCAGGATACACAAGATAGAATTTATGTCATACCACCAACAGCCAAATGAAATGATCAACCAAAAGTACAGAATGTGATTTCATCAAAGCTAACTTTAGAAGCATAGAAACATAGAAAATAGGTGCAGGAGTAGGCCATTCGGCACTTTGATCCTGCACCACCATTCAATATGGTCATGCAATCTCAGTATTGCATTCCCGCTTTCTCTCTATACCCGTTGATCCCTTTAGCTGCAGGGGCCATGTCCAGCTCCCTCTTGAATATATCTAATGAACTGGCCCCAACAGTTTCCTGCGGGAGAGAATTCCATAGGTTCACAACTCTCTGAGTGAAGAAATTCTTCCGCATCTCAGTTCTGAATGGCTTACCCTTAATCCTTAGACTGTGACTAGTTCTGAAATTCCCCAACATCAGGAACATTCTTCCCACATCTAACCTATCCAGTCCCATCATGTTTTTATGAGATCTCCCCCTCTAATTCTTCTAAATTCCAGTGAGTACAAGCCCAATCAATCCAGTCTTTCCTGATATGCCAGTCCTGCCATCTCAGGAATCAGTCTGATACAGCTTCGCTGGACTCCCTCAAAAGCAAGAATGTTCTTTCTCAGACTAAGAGACCAAAATTATATAGAATACACAAGGTGTGGCCTCACCAAAGCCCTGAATAACTGTAGAAAGACATCCTTACTCTGATACTCAAATCCTCTTCGTTGAAAGGTTTATGAACAGGCCATCACCTCCTCGCTGATCAAATCCTTCAGAAGGGCACTACTGGACAAACCCAAAGAAAAGACACTTGATGCTTTATGAGAAGAAGCATGCAAGTCTGAAGAAATTGTGGCAAATAAGAAGCATCTCCAAATGCTTGATTCTTCAAGAGCTACTGCAGCCATCAACAGGCTCAGTGGAACATCCAATCTTGCATGAGCTGTGGCTTGTCTCAAACATCAAGACAGTGTCCAGCAATTTGTGACAATGTAAGCGATGTTCTAAAAGAGGACATTGGGATAAATGTGTAAGCGATGCATTTGCCCAGGAATACCCTAATGCAGAGCAACTCAATGCTCGACTGGAGTATTTGAGAAAGAGATAACCAAGGAATAATGCCAAGAATGTTTTCAATGTTCCATCCATGACACACAAATATATCAACAAGAGGGAACTGCAATATTATAGCTTACAGACCTCAGACAGGCAGTACATGTGGTCAACTTGGTACACCATTGGATCCTGACAACAAAGCTGAAATCTTCACCTCCATCCAATTGATAGACTCCAAAAGAAATGGTTATTATGTGCTGAATGTCAAAATTAGCACATATACATGTACAAATATAATTGCTTTGTGCATTTTACAAGGACGTACTCAGGAATTGGACACAGCATGGTAATGACTGCACAAGATACGCTAACCACTTACAATAGGTCTGACATTCCACGATTCACATATTCCACCTTAAATGCAAATATGTATCCTCAACTTTTTCCATTGTTGAAATAGATTGTCTACCAGTATTCATGGATCTATATATTATTACAATCCACAAAATAGCACACCAGAATGAAAGCTATAAGTCATGCAAACATGTAAGAACTAGATCTGGTCATGTTGAACATCCTGCAAGCCATTATCTGAAAGTATAAAGATAACATACCTATGTGCATCTTGTAAATGTTTATTGCGAAAAGGGTTCCCAATTTTAAAAGGGAAAAGGAGGGAGAAACATATTGTATTATGGCATAGATTCCACACCAAATACCTTTAAGACAGTTACAAGACACCACGATATGTGATGTTACGATATAAAGATCAATCATTTTCTGTAAGTGTTCAATCAGACAGCTATGAACGTGTAGTGTAAAATAACATCAGTAAGTGCATAAACCACAGTATTGTGGTCATTTAAATTGTTGGTGTTGCAAATCAGCTTCAAGACATCTGTCCCAACAATAACCCAATCTTCAGCATATGTTATAAGACGATAAGGAAAAGGAACAGGTGTAGGCCATTTGGCCCTGTGTGCCCTGTCTGCCATTCAATAGGGTCATGGCTAATCTGACATGCCTGAGGTCCATTTTCCTTGCAACTATTGATTTCCCAATTGATCAAGAATCTATATCTCAGCCTTACATAAACATAAGGACTTTGCCCCCACATGCAGACTAATGTTTGCAAAAGCACAAACCACATCAAGTCTAGTATAACGTACTACAACATCCTTCCATGACTTTTGTATGATGTGCTTGAAAATGAAAAATTCTCTGCTGCTAGCACCATGTTGTGTTATCTCCACTTTTTGTTTACTCCGATAAACATCATGGCCCAAACCATGCAAAAGGTATTGGTTAACACAAAAATACATGGACTCATTTATTAAAGATTGGAGAAACTGGTTGCCGTATCACCCAATTGGGGAACTTGTACGCTTGTCCGAATTGGTCGCTTCTTCAGGACAAACTAGGTCTAAATTGTAGTGGGGTTAAAATTGAAGTGTCCATCCAGCCCTGCACCTTGTTGTCTAAATTGTAGTGGTTGGGTTCAATGAATGTGCAGAAGAGCCTCTGAGGAATGCTGTATCTGTGACTTCAGTAATGTTGTGGAAGAGACTATGCTAGAAGGCTGGACTTAATGCAGATCTTTGGAAGATGACTGCAGCTATATCATCATGTTCATAAAGACAGTCTAAAACAAAACCTTGACATCAGGCCTGAGCAAATCTGGAGATCGGAAAATCCCATATTAAAACATGAATCGCACAATATATTTTATCGTTTCTCTTCTAATCATATATACAGAAAATGTAACCACACCTGCTTAGAGCTGTACCCCAACAATGACTGTAATCTTTACCCCTGCCTGTAGGATGCTGGACTTGCAGTACTTTTATGGATTCTTAACATCATAAGGAGTGGCCCAAGCACCCCACTAGATAGCAATCTATATTTATATTTTCAAGCCCATCATTAAGCTTGGAGCAGGGATTTAAACACTGCACCTTTTCACACAGACCCAGAAATGCTATCACTGTTTTAAAAACCTACTCCACATTCCTTGCCATCAAGAGGTGGAAGAGGCAATCCACATGCACCTAAACTCGTTTCCTGAATTGAAAAGGAAATGGAGCTAAGCTGGAAATAAGAGGGTGCTCCCAATAGTGGCTAACCAATGACACAGATGATCTATTGATAGCCAGAGCATCGGGCTAGAATGATAGCCTCACCTATGTGGAAAGATGTGATATGTGAATGCAGCTGAATGACAGCGGAGCAAAATGCAACAATCAACTCTTGAGTAAGGTTATTCCCAAGTTTGGGTTTCCACCTGGTTCCCATCTTGTGCCTTGTTCAGAGGCTGCCCAAGGAAGCATTTTTCCTCCCACTGAAACATGTTTTAGATCCTGTACAATTAACAGGATTTCAAAACATAAGTATAAACATCAATCGTTTAAAAGCGCTCATATGGGGAAGGGAGGCAAAGATATCAAGAAAGACAGGAAAACAAATCTCAGCATTTAGTCCTACAGTTCACTGTAATTTTGTCTCCAGCCCACAGTTTATAAATGGAGTATCCCCACTCATTAATGTCCTCAGAGAGTTCAAAACACAAATTGTCTCCTTGTCCAGAAACCCAGGATTGCAGATTCCTTTACTTTCACCTGGCAATCAACAACGCAATTGTAAAATTCTCATGCTTGTGTTCAAATTCTCCCTATATCTGTAATTTCCACCAGTCCTATATCCTACTCCCCATACTCCCTGAGATATTTCCACTCCTCCAACTCTGACCCCTGGAACCTCCCATATTTTCAAAAGCGAGTGGGGTGCTGTGTAGTGGAAATGATGTTTTACTCTATCATCTCTTAGAGCATAGAATCTCTTCAGTGTGAAGCAGGCCATTCAGCCCATCGAGTCCACACTGACCCTCTGAAGAGCATCCTACCCACACCCACTCCATAACCCTGCATTTCCCATGGCTAACCCACCTAGCTTCCACATCCCTGAACGCTACGGGACAATTTAGCGCGGCCAATCCATCCTAACCTGCACATCTTTGCACTGTGGGAGGAAACTGGATGAAACCCATGCATACACGAGGAGTGTGTGCAAACTCCGCACAGATCGGCACCCGAGGGTGAAATCAAACCTGGGTCCCTGGCGCTGTGAGGCAGCAGTGCTAATCACTGAGCCACTGTGCCACCCCAATCTAGATACCTCATCTACAGTCAAGTGGACATCAGTGAAAGGAGGGTTGTTGAGGCATGGTTAAATGATAGATGTTACAGAGTGGTTGCAGATGAGTTACAGTGTACATGTGAGGATGGTACAAACATGACATACTGTGATAGCTGATCTCCTGGTAAGTGGAGATACAAACAGAACAGCCAGACAGCCTCAGTCATAGCCTTGATAAGCCATCAAGTGAATTGCCTCCTGTGAATGTACTGAATTCTCACTCACTGTGCTGGGAGTGATTTGCACACATCTACCTCTGGACCCCAGAGGAACATACCACCCTTTACACATCTGTGCAGACACCATTGGTCTTCTTGTAGTTGGGAGCCATTTCTCAGAGGGAAAAAAGGACCATTTCCTGACCGAGAGTTTATGATTTTGAGCCTCCTGTGCACTGTCGGAGCAAAGTTTCTAATATTTTGCCCAGAGATGACCCTGAGGCACACTCCTCATAAGTGAATACGCACCTATCGTTTGAGTGGGAACCTGGCCCATCAACATACATCACACACATTAAGAAGATGAAGAGAGAAAGGATGATAAGAATGAAAGAGAAGAATCAAAGGATTAGAAAGAGGGAAAGAGAGAGACGGAGCAGGACGGAGAGCAGGGTTAGAGAGAGCATGAGAAAGGGAGAAAGTGAGAGACACAAAAAGAAACAGAGGGCAGGGAGAAGAAAAGGAGGGAGATAGGTAGAGAAGATGGGGGAAAGAGACGGACAGAGTTAAAAGAAAGTGAGAAAAGGAGAAAAAGTGAAAGAGATGTAGAAAAAAACAAAAAGAAGAGGCAGATAAAAAGTGGGGAAAGACAGAGAGAAAGAAAGAAGAGAGAACCAGTAAAAGAAACATTTAAACAGGAAACCAGGAATATGCACATGGAGAAGCACTAAGATTGTCTTTCCAATGTTTTTCCAGGGGAGGGAGATATGCAGTGGCCTATCCACAGGATCAGCTTTGATCAGGTTAAACTTTAATAATCTAAAACTCAGGAATGGCTCATAATATGACAGGGGAAAACATTTGGAAGCTGCCTTCATGTTGGTTAGTGTCCAATGCCATGGCTGAGCTGAAAGTTACTGACGTTATCCAGAAGACTACTTTTCTTGACAACATTGTGAGATGGTCCCATCTAGTTCCATTTCTCACCACGTTGGATTAACTGTTGGGCATTTGGAGATGCTGCACAGAATTCAATCCTGCCCTCACCGGAGGTCCACTTTCCAACAAATGGTCCAATAGAAAATGCCAGTAGAACCTTGACCTTTATCTCCAACCTTCTTACTGAAGGTTGCTTCAGTTGCCCATAGTCTCAGTCCAACCCCATATGCAGCACTGTTCTTGGCCACTGCAACTCATATTGGCCTTGAAGGGGGTGACATCAGAGTGATATCATTTCTAGAAGGGTGAAATAATGAGGACAGTGTTGTACAAGATAATTATCATGGACGAGGTTTGGTAGAAAGGACATGGAGATACAGCATGACATAAAGGGTGCTACTTAAAGGGGTTGTACAAACATAGTAAACCTAGATGTACATGTGCATAAGTCATTAAAGGCATCAGAACAGATCAAGTCAGCTGTTAATAAAGCATACAGTATCCCAGACTTTATTAATAAGGGCATAGAGCATGGAAGTAAGGAAGTTGTGCTGTATTTGTACAAGACACTAGCTGGAGGCAGTTCAATGACATTTCTACTATGCCACTCTGAAAAAAAAACTGATTAAATCTTGTGGAGAAAAACAATGGTTCATTATTTGAAGGGAAAAAGTTCAAAGCAGCTACCCCCAGTGAATTGCTCCATCAAAGGCCTGCACAGATGTGATGTCATCCTCTGTGTTGTAACCATTCTATGTTTCTGTGGCTTTCCCCAGTCAAATTGCCTAGTGCTTGAGGGTCAGTTGGCTAGGTAACCAGAATGTGATGCCAGAAGTGTGGATTCAATCCCCATACTGGCTATGGTAATCCATGGAGGCCCTGTCTTCTCACCTAACCCCCACACTTTTTTTTTATAGAATCCCTACAGCGTGGAAACAGGCCCTTCAGCCCAACAAGTTCACACTAACTCTCAGAGCATCCCACCCAGACCCATATCTCTATAACCCACCTAATCTACACACCCCTGGACACCATGAGCAATTTAGCATGGCCAATTCACCTAGCCAACACATCTTTGGACGTGGGAGGAAACCAGAGCACCCAGAGGAAACCCACACAGACAAGGGGAGAATGTGCAAACTCCACACAGACAGTTGCCCAAGGGTGGAATCGAACCTGGGTCCCTGGTGCTGTGAGGTATCAGTGCTAACTGCTGAGCCACCATGCAGTGGAGCATTTACTCTCAAGCTATACATAACTGATTGTGTGTCTCTCTCTCTCTAATGGAGAGGGAAGTTTTACATTCTTCTGGACTTCCTTACACTGGTGGCAGGTCCATCTATGGTCCCAAATTTGAGGTTAAGAACTTCAACCTTCTTCATGAAGTCACTGGTCTATTGTCAATGGCCAATGCTGGACCCAACACAAATGGGTCACAGTTCTTCATCTGTGCTCAAAAACTGATTAGTTAAATGGAAAAACATGTTGTGTTTGGAGAAGTTAAGAATGTTGTGAAAGTGATGGAAACAGTGGGAATCAAGAAGTTGGACTACACAATCTTGTGGTGTCATTGCTGACCATGGGGAGTTGCAATAAAAGCCTGGAATATTGTATACAGTTCTGGTCACCACACCACCAGAAGGATGTGGGTGATTTGGAGAAGGTACAGGAAAGTTTTACCAGGATGTTGCCTGGTATGGAGGATTTTAGCTATGAAGAAAGGTTGGTCAGACTGGGTTTGTTTTCACTGGGATGCAGGAGGTTGAGGGGAGACCTGGTAGATGTTTATAAGATTGTGAATGGCATGGATAGAGTGGAAAGTATGAGGCTTTTTCCCAGGTGGAGGGATCAATTACTAGGGGGCACAAGTTCGGGGTGGGGGGGGGTAATATTTAAAATAGATCTGCAAGGCACGTTTTTCACACAAAGAGTGTTGAGTGCCTGGAATACGCTGCCAGAGGAGGTGGTGGAAGCAGACACAATAGCAGCATTCAAGAGAAGGATACATGAATAGGAAGGGAATAGAGGGATATGGATCCTGTAAGTGAAGACAGTTTTAGTCTCTGGAAAGGCAAAATATGTCAGCGCAGGCTTGGAGGACTGAAGGGCCTGTTCCTGTGCTGTATTGTTCTTTGTTCTAAGTATAACCCTTGGTGATATGACAGTGCTTTGCTATATTCAACTACTGGACCAATACTCATGTTTTATAATGGGAACAACCATTCAGTAATTATTTATTTTCTGAAGAAGGATCCCGACACAAAAAGTCAACTTTCCTGTTCCTCTGATGCTACCTGGCCTGCTGTGTTCCTCCAGCTCCACACTGTGTTATCTCTGACTCCAGCATCTGCAGTTCTTACTATCTCTGAGTAAATATTTAGGGTTGCCTTAAAAAAATCACAACATTCAAATGAAATAAATACTTGTCACCTAAAAAAAAAAGATCCTTACATACATTAGCTGGTACCAACATTCCCCCCGAAAACCTGAACCACTTGAGGAGACCAACAACAACAGAGAACCTCTTTCTCTAAGTCTGAGTGAGAGAAGGGTTGGCACTTGTTGTGAAAAGCTCTGTGATTTTTCCAAACAACAAGACAATCGATGATTGATAACAGCAATTTTGCAACTGATATATCCTATATATCCAATGTAGGAGAAACTTCCATACCCAGACAGCAGTGAGAATGTGGAACTCGCCCCCACAGGCAGTGGTTGAGATGAACAGCGTAGATGGATTTACGAGGATATTAGACAAATACGTGATGCAGTAAGGAATAGAAACCCTGGATGTAACAATATGAGAGGATGAAAGAGAGATGGGAGGATGCTGTGTGGAGCAAAATGACCAGCATGGACCAATTGGGCCGGATGACCTGTTTTTGTAAACACTGTGTCAGAATCTTGGGGCTGATCCATTCTATGATTCACACTGCACTATTCCCTGGAGGGCTGAATGTTAAATATAACTGGTAACATATCTACAGCCACAGAAAAGTAATCAATGAAGCAGGCAATTCATCCTTGATCTAGATTTGCTGATGGGGATTGTAGCGTGGTACCTCTCCAAAGCGCTCTTTCAGAGTGTCAGGGTGTTTTTTTCCTGAGTGTAATCTTGTATCTGGAACTCAGAACTCTCCACTTATTTTAGAGAGTGCTTGCTCCAGACCAGAAGTCAGCAGCCTGAAAAATTAATCCAGGGAATGTTCTCAGTCAAAATGAGTGTGGAGCCTTTTAAAAAATTCATTCATGGTAAGTGGGTATCTCTGACACGTCCAGCATGTATTACCCATCCCTAACTGGGCCTTGAACTGAGTGGCTTGCCAGGCCATGTCAGAAGGTCAACCAGATTGCTGTGTGTCTGGAGTCACTTGTAGACTTTACTGGATAAGAATGGCAGATCAACCCTAAAAAGCATGAGTGAACCAGCTGGGCTTTTACAACAATTGACACCGGTTACATGGTTGCAATAGGCTTGCTTTTAATTCCAGACACTTTTTTTTAATTGAATTCAAATTTCACCATCTTCCATGGTGGGATTTGAAACCATGCTCCTAGTACCTTAGCCTGGAGGCCACTGGATTATGAGCACAGTGACATACCACCACCTCCTACATTGTCATGAAAGCCCACCTGGTTCATTAATGTCCTTGATGGAGGGAAATCTGCCATCCTTACCCAGTTTGTAACTACATGTAACTCCAGACCCACACTAGAGTATATTTATTTCTGAAGGTCACATGACTTTACTCCCCACTATCCAGCCATTGGTCAGCCAACAGGTACATCCTCCCGACCTATGGCCTTCCTACACAAATTGGAAACGAAAAAGACTCACTGCCCAATTGGATGATGGATGACTGTCAGCCAATCAGTTTTTATATTCCTCCTATTTTCACTATTTTTATATCTGGTAAAGAGAGAAATTCAAAGCACATGACAAAAAAAGCATCCTTTTAAAGTCTTTATAATTTTTCACCACTGTTGCACATAGCAATATCCTGGAGACCACAAGCCAGTCCAGCATGAGTCAGTGACTCTATCCCACATTAATTCATTTGATGCAGAACTACCTTTCAGATGTGGTTGAATGGGTCCCACAGAAACAAAAGCTGTGGGTGGCATGGTGGTTCAGTGGCTAGCACTGCTGCCTCACATTGCCAGGGACTTGGGTTTGATTCCACCCTCAGGCGACTGCTTGTGTGAAGTTTCCACATTCTCCCCGGGTGCTCTGGTTTTCTCCTGCAGTTCGAAGATGTGCAGGTTAGGTGGATTAGCCATGCTATGTTCCCCTTTGAGTCCAGGGATGTGCGGGCTAGGTAGATTAGCTGTAGGAAACGGAAGGATAGGGTGGGATGCTCTTTTGAGGGTCAGTGTGGACTCTTCCACATTGTAGGGATTCTATGATTCTTACCTACCCTATAGCTCAATGCAGAGCACCACCACCTTCTCAAGGGACAACTCAGGAAGTGTAGGAAACATCAGCCTGAAAAGCAATACTACTTCCCAGGAATTCTTTCTAAAATAATCTTTTCTTAACAGGTGGTGTTTGCAGAGCTATTCGTTCATGTGAGTGTGTTTATTCTGCAAAGATTGTGCATCGATGCCTGTGAAGCCACCAGCCTGGCTGTTGCCTACATTACAGCAGTGACCTCACTTAATAAAGTGACTTAGGACATTCTGAGATTGCGGCAATAGAGAAACAACTGGAGGCCATTCAGCCCCTCAAACCCATCCACCACAATTCAATGCAATCATGGCTGATCTGTGACTCAACCTTTGATTGGTTAAAATTAACAACGGTTCATTTATCCTATTGGCTGGAGAGAGTTCCAAACCTCTACCAGCCTTTGCATTGTGAAACGTATCCTTATTTCAATCCAGAAAGCCAGGCTCCAAGTTTTAGACTCTGCCTCCTTATCCAACAGTAGATGAATGGTGCTATATAAATGCAAGCTATTGCATGTTGTGATATGCAATTGTTAGTTTGTACAAAGCAGTGTGAGGGATAGACAGTGTCACAATCATTAATGAAAACGACTGGCTCTATTCAGAATCAGAGATATGGTGACATTTACAGTTTAGACAGACCATTCAGTCCATCATGCCCATGTAGCTGAAATTGACATTGTCATTTATCTAGACGAAAAAAATCGAAAAAAACTGCAGTGATGGAAATCTGAAACAAAAACAGAAATTGCTGGAAAATCTCAGCAGATCTGGCAGCATCTGTGGAGAGAAATCAGAGTTAAAGTTTCGGATCCAGTGACCCTTCTTCGGAACTGATGGCAGCTAGGAAAAGGATGGATTTTATACAGAAGATAGGGTGGGGGGTGGGGAGGAGTAAATGAGAGAAAAAGAGTTGGACAAAGGAGTAGATAAAGACCAGCCTGGGAGAATGAAGAGCTGTTAATGGGGACTATTAGTAGCTGAAATAGGGTCATGTGTGGTAGCAGCCCATGTGATGACAAGGCTTTGTGTGGAGGGGGTTGTGGTAAGGACTTGGGAAAAGATGCCTCAAGCCCTAATATTGTTGAACTCGATATTGAGTTCGGAAGGCATTAGAGTTCCCAAGCAGCAAATGAGGTGCTGCTCTTCAGCTGGCGCTGAGCTTCGCTGGAGCACTGCAGCAAGTCTGAGACAGAGATGTTGGCTGGGGAACACAGGTAGTGTGTTGAAGTGGCAAGCAACTGGAAGCTCAGTGTCTTTTTTGCAGATAGAACATAGGTGTTCTGCGAAGCGACCACCCGGTCTACGCTTCGTTTCCCCAATGTAGGGGAGACCGCATTGTGAGCTGCTATGCTTTCTCTCTCTTTGGGCTGTATCTCCTCCAATCGTTTACTCCTCCCTGCGTTTCTATCTTCCGTGTAAAAAACATTCTTTTCCTCGCTACCATCAGTTCTGAAGAAGGGTTACTGGACCCAAAATGTTAACTCTGATTTGTCTCCACAGATGCTGCCAGAGCTGCTGAGATTTTCCAGCAATTTCTGTTTTTGTTTTCGTTCATCTTAACATTAAAACACACTTACAATTAATTCCTATTCTTCAGAAATGTAACTGTTAAAATATAGCTATCTACTTCATGCATGAACACATGCTGCATCTGACTGGGGCTTCAAGCAGTCGTTTATCTTTCGAAGGACTTTGAGATTTGGGGACTGCAGGTAAATTAAGGGTTAAGGCAGAGCCGTTTGTTACTGAGTGTGGTAGAACATCTGCCAGCCTGTTTGTATAGCAATGTTCATCCCTTTCACCAGTGTCCAAAGGCATTTAATCAGGCTGGGACAAATAAATGCGTGTTCTGCTTCAAATCCGTGACCTCTCAAAAGTGGCACGTCAGTAAGCCATCAACAGCAGAAGTCGAAAGAGTGTTTCAAAGCCCGATATGAAAATCTATTTAGTGCACAAGATTTATTTATTGTTAAATGAGCAGATATTGTCACCAGACTCCCTGGCAAAAGCAAAAATAGAATCACTAATTTGCCATTAGCTTAAATTCATTCCTTTCGCACCAGAAGCATGGTGGCAAAAATGTGTGGCATCTACAAAATGTGCAGCAGAAATTCACCAATGCTCCTTCGACAACACCTTCCAAACACATGATCATTACCATCTAGAAGGACAAATCTAGCAGAACTGAGTTTAAGAGCCGTGAGGTTATGCTGCAGCTCTATAAAACTCTGGTTAGACCACACTTGGAATATTGTGTTCAGTTCTGGTCACCTCATTATGGGAAAGATGTGGAAGCTTTAGAGACGGTGTAGAGGAGATTTACCAGGATGCTGCCTGGACTGCAGGGCAGGTCTTATGAGGAAAGGCTGAGGGAACTAGGGCTTTTTTCATTGGAGCGAAGAAGGATGAGAGGTGACTTGATTGAGGTTTACAAATGATGAGAGGCATAGATAGACTGGATAGTCAGAGACTTTTTCCCAGGCAGAAATTACGATTACGAGGTGGCATAATTTTAAGGTGATTGGAGGAAGGTATAGGGGAGATGTCAGAGGTAGGTTCTTTACACAGAGAGTGGTGGGTGAGTGGAATGCGCTGCCAGCAGTGGTAGTGGAGTCAGATACTTTAGAGACTTTTAAGCGACTCTTGGATAGGCACATGGAGGATAGTAAAATGTGGGGTATGCAGGATAGTTTGATCTTCGTAGGATAATAGGACAACATCATGGGCCGAAGGGCCTGTACTGCGCTGTACTGTTCTATGCACGGGAATGCCGCCGTCTGCAAGTTCCGCTCCAAACCATCTTGACCTTAAAATATGTTACTATTCTTTGAGTGTCATGGGATCAAAATCCCAGAACTCTAGTCAATGGTAGGGCCCTGGAGAATGTTATAGAACAAAGGGATCTAGGGTACAGGTTCATACCTCCTTGAAGCTGGAGTCACGACTGGTAGACAAGGCAGTGAAGAAGGCTCTCAGCAAACTTAATTTCATTGATCAGAGCATTGTGTACAGGAATTGGGATGTCTTGTTACAGCTGTACAAGACATTGGTAAGGCCACATTTGGAGTACCGCATGCATTTCTGGTCATCTTACTACAGAAAGCATATTATTAAACTAGAAAGAGTGCAGAAAAGATTTACTAGGATGCTACCTGGACTGGAAGGTTTGTTATAAGGAAAGGTCGGATAGGCTGGGGCTACTTCCCCTGGAGCTCAGGAGACTGAGGGATGACCTTATAGAGGTTTAGAAAATCATGAGATACATAGATGGTAGGGGAGTCTAAAACTAGAGGGCATAAGGTGAGAGGGGAGAAATACAAAAGGGTCCAGAGGGGCAATATTTTCACACAGAGGGTGGTTCGTGTCTGGAACAGTTTGCCAGAGGTAGTCATAGAGGCAAGTGCAATTTCATCATATAAGAAACATTCGGACAGGTATATGGATAGGATAGGTATGGAGGAATATGCACAAAATGCAGGCAAGTGGGACTAGTTTAATTGTGAAAACTGGGCAGCATGGACAGGTTGGGCCGAAGGGCCTGTTTCCAAGCTGTAAACCTCTATAACTCTCTCTCCCTAAGAGTGGTATATTTCCAAGTCAGGGTGATTTGTGACTTAGAGGGGAACTTTCAAGTGGTAGTGTTCCCACATCTGTTGCGTTTGTCCTTCTTGATGATATGTTTATGGGTTTGGAAGACCAAACAACCATTCAAGAAGGCAGGTCACCACCACAGTCTCAAGGGCAGTTAGGGATGGGGTAATTAACGCTGGCCCAGGAAGCAATGCCCATATCCCCATGCAAAAACATGATATAGCTCAAATGCACAACATAAATGAACAAAACTTGAAGCACTGGCTTTAACAATTGAAATACGAGAGACGGTTCTAAGTCTACCTAGTCAGCTGCCGTTAGAACTGTGCACAATAAGAGAGGATGATTTTGCTATAATTGGGACTCTGAATCCCTAGGGGAAAGATGGAGAAAGTTAAAAAAATGTCAGCCTGGATCCCTGTCACAAAGTATCTACCCAGTTACCCACCCACTTCTTTCTCTAACTCCTCGCTGGCAAGTTTGAAGATCATTGTCAAGACAGGATTTGGCGCTGACTGTAATGTTCCCATAGTCGAATAGCTTGGTATCATTCACATTCTTGGCTTGCACATCGTGTTTGAGGTGGATACCAGAGGGCTGGCCTATTAGCCACTGTTTTCAGGGCAGAGAGGACCCCTAAACATAGGACGAATAGGGAAACGCTTTAACACAAAGTTAGAGCAAAAAGTTAAAAGTATCTTTCACCACGTCTGAATGTACAGTCAATTCCTTCTTTATTTTCACAGCTACAAAATTCCTGGTGTTAGTTGATTCCAGAGACTTGAGCACAAAATCCAGGCTAATGCTCCGTGTACCGAACTGAGGGAGTGCTGCACTCTCACCTTTCAGATGAGATTTTAACCATGAGATTTTTCCCACAGTTGGGGTGTACAAGACGTGTTTCTAACAGGAGCTGGGGAGGGTGGGGGAAGGGATTTGTTCTCCTCCCGTGTCCTGGGCCAATATTTATCCCGCAATCAACATTGCCAAAAGTCAGATTATCTTGGCCTGGGTATCGACTTGTGAACAGCAAGATCCAACTAGCACCAATTAGGCAGCTATGTTCCTCTGCAATGCTACAGCGACCAACCCGCATTCATAGAATAAAGTTCTTTGTCAACTGCCAAAGTGTGTCCTGAGGCCATGAAAACTTGTCATACAAACACAAGTCTTTCTGTCAATAGCTTCTGAAAGGGGCAACCATGTTAAACACACCCCCTCAACAAAGTGTGACCCTCAAAATGCTGCAGATGCTGGAAATTTGAAACAAACACAGAACATGCTGGAGAAACTCAGCAGGTCTGGCATTATCTGTGGGAGAGAGAAATATAGTTAACATTTCGGGGAAGGATATTCTCAATGACCAGGGAGTCCAAAACTAGGAGTCACAGTCTAAAGATATGGGATAGACCTTTAAGGACAGAGATGAAGAGACATTTCTTCACCTGGGGTCGGTGAATCCATGGAATTCTCTGACACAGGAAACTATTGAGGACAAAACATTGAAGACTTTCAAGAATGATGTAGATATAGTTCTTAGGATTTAAGGGATTAAAGGATATGAGGAGAAAGGGAAAGAGAGTACTGAGTTCGATGATGAGTCATGATCATACTGAATGGTGGAGCAGACTCAAAGGGCTGATGGCCTGCTCCTGCTCCTATTTTCTATGCTTTAATGATTCTAGGAGGACTCTTCTCGAGGACAGGGCTGGAGAAACTCAGGAGGTCTAGTAGCATATTCGGACAGAGAAACAGTTAACATTGAGTCCATTATGACTGCACTGTGCTGGAAAAGACATGATGACACTTTCACACACCCAACACAAGCATGGACCGAGTCTCCTTTTGGGTGTAGACCCTGGAATCTCACCTCCCTGGAGGCTTGTCAAATCTCAACATGCCAGGGGTCATAAATTGTTCAACCAATTTTGCGAGGTTATATTTTTAAAAAGTCCTGGGAGGGTCATAGAGGTAGGAAACCTCACAACCTTTCTAAAAAGGTATGAGCACTCAAAATGTCATAACATTGGAGACTATGGGCCAAGTGTGGGAAAGTGGGATGAGAGTAGATGGGGTGGGCACAGACTCAATAGACTGAAGGGCATCTTCTGTGCTGTATGACTCAATGAAGACTCCCCAATGACTCAACGAAGATGCGTCATAATTCAATGAAAACTCCCAATGACTTAATGAAGATCCTCCATGACTCAATGAAGACCACCGCTATGATTCAATGAATACCGCCTCCCATGATTCAATGAAAATACTTAATGACTCAATGAAGGCTCCCAATAACTTAGTGAAGACCCCAATAATTTCATGAGGACCACCCAATGACTCAGTGAAGATCCCCAAAGACTCAGTGATGACCAATCCCAATGATTCAATGAACACTGCGCTATGACTCAATGAAGATTCCAATGACTCAATGAAGACCACTGCTATGACTCAATGAAGACCCCAATGACTCAATAAAGATCTCCTATGACTCAATGAAGATCCCCTATGACTCAATGAAGACCCCAATGACTCAATAAAGATCTCCTATGACTCAATGAAGATCCCCTA
>NC_063370.1:5975262-6005321 GCF_021869965.1 Rhincodon typus
CCCAATGACTCAATAAAGATCTCCTATGACTCAATGAAGATCCCCTACGACTCAATGAAGACTACTCCCAAAGAATCAATGAAGATTTCCCTAGGATTTAATGATAATCCCCATCCCCATGACATAATGAAGATCCCCAATGACTCAACGAAGATCACCCAATGACCCAGTGAAGACTTCCCAAGACTTAATGAAGATCCTCAATGACTCAATTAAGACCACCCCCCAGTTACTCAATGAAGACCATTCCCAATGACTCAATAACCTTGTGTGGGCTGGGGGGGAGGGGGTGTTGTCTCAGCGGCATCCACATCCTTCAACGGCCATCTCCTGGTAATTCTTGAGGACCACTTTCTCATCATCGTCCAGGTAGAGCATGGCAACGGGGCTGAGCTCGGTGGGCACACAGCAGGCCTTGGGGATCTCGGTGTTCACCGAGTTGACCAGGGTCTGCACGATGGCGTGGCTGGAGGAGTTCATGTGGTCGGCAAGCGGGAACCGGCACTCACCCTGGCAGTAGAAGGCGTCGTAGCCTCGGGGAGCGATGATCCACTCGGTCCAGCCCACCCTCTCAAAGTCCACATAGAGTGGCCTCCGGCGGCACCGATTCCGCTGCCGGACTCTGGCACGTGCCCCTTTCTTCAGGCTGTGCCGCCTGGGCCTAGAGCCCAGGGCCCTCCCGCCACTGCCATCCCGGCCATAGGTGACCAGGAGTGGCTGCCGGGGCTCCCCGGCACGTTCCTCGGACTCCCGTGGCGACCTGCCAACCCTCAGCCGCCCTCGGGGCATTGGGCCCGGCCTCAGCTCGACCAGGAAAGCCACCAGATCCCGCCGCTGCTGGTGCCGCCCCGCTCTGGAGTTCATCACCGCCGGGCCCACCTCGAAGCTCTCCCACTGGCTCCGGTTACCAGGCAGCAGGCGCCTCTCCAGTAACCTGCGCCCCGTCCCTCCTCCACCTGGGGGCTCCAAGAGCTCGTAAACGGCCACTGCTTCCAGGCCGGGGCCGGCCCCGACCTCAGCCTCTCGGAATAAGCGGAGCTCGGCCGAAGTGATGTGCTCTCGGTCGGGGATGGTGGTCAAGTTGAAGACGATCTGGTGGAAACTTCTTCCCTCGGGATAGGGGACCTCCTGGAGATAACCTGTCATAAACCGAAAGGAGAAAGAGGAGAAAAAAACACTCAATAACAAACTCTTCCATTCAGTGCAAAAATCTCCCTGATCCAACAGTTTTTTTCCTTTATTCATTCAGGGGAGGAGGGCATGGCTGACCCAGCAGCATTTATTGCCCCAAACTTAATTGCCCCAAAGGGTAGATCAGAGCCAACCACATTGCTGTTGGTCTGGAGTCACATGTAGGCCCAGACCAGGTAAGGATGGCAGCTGCCTTCCCTAAAGGGGCATTAGTGAACCAGATGGGTTTTTCCTGACAATTGGCAACAGGTTCACAGTCATCATTAGATTCTTAATTCCAGATATTTTATTGAATTCAAATTCCACCGTCTGCCATGGTGGGATTCAAACCCAGGTCCCCAGAATGCTATCTAGAACTCTGAATTAACAGTCCGGTGATAATACCACTAGGCCATCGCCTCCCCTAATTTAAAAAGAGCTTTCCTGGGATGTGGGTGTCACTGGCCCAATGATGGTCATTCCCTATGACTCAACGGAGACTATCACCTTATGGGTCAATAATGACCATTCCTATGGCTCCATGGAGACTATCCCCTTATGGCCCAATGATGACCATTCCCTATGGCTCCATGGAGACTATCCCCTTATAGCCCAATAACTACCATTCCCTATGGTTCCATGGAGACTATCCCCTTATGGGTCAATGATGACCATTCCCTGTGGCTCCAGGGAGACTATCCCCTTATGGCCCAATAATGACCATTCCCTATGGCTCCATGGAGACTATCCCCTTATGAGTCAATAACGACCATTCCCCATGAAGGTGTGTGATCAGAGGGATAACATTCAGCAAGTCAGTAAGCATCCCATATCAAAGGAAGGATGTGCTGGGCTTGGATGGGAGTCCAGAAGACGTTTACAAGAATGATCCCCGGGGGTGAAGGGCTTGTCATTTGAGGACCGGTTGACAACTCTGGGTTTGTACTCGATGGAGATTAGAAGGATGAGGGGTGGGGGAATCTTATTGAAATTTATGGAATACTGAGAGGCCTGCATAGAGTGGATGTGGAGCAGTAGGAGAGACTAGGACCCCAGGGCACAGCCTCAGAGTGAGGGAACTGAGATGAGGAGGGATTTCTTCAGCCAGAGGGTGGAGAATCTATGGAACTGTTGCTGCAGAGGGCTGTGGAGGCCAAGTTATTGAGGGTATTTCATCCGGAAGGCAGGAGAATGGGATTATGAAACACATCAGTCATGATTAAATGGCAGAGCAGACTCAATTGCTCAATGGCCTAATTCACTCCTACATCTCTTGGTCTTTTATCTTTACCTTGCTATCTCATTAGAGGGGCGACTGGTGGTGAGTTTAACCTGAGAGTCACCATGCCTAACGCAAGGGGAGACTTTGAGAAGGGGAGTCCTTCCTGGTAACAGAGGGTGAGGGAAATGAATCTAACACTGTTGGCAACATTGTATTGCAAAGCAGCTAACTGAATAAACCGAGACCCTAGAAAGTCAATAATTTCTCTCTACAAAGAAAATATGTCCATTTGGTTTCTATCTTGTCCATCCCTGATTCGGCTGAAGAAAGTGGTGGTGAGCCACTTTCTTGAACCACTGCAGGCCTTGGGACTTAGAGACATCCCACAGTACTTTTGGGAGGAAGTTCCAGGATTTTGAACCAGCAACAATGAAGGAATGGGGATATCGTTCTAAATCAGGTTATTGTGGGGCTTGGCAGCAAACTTGAAGGTGGTAGTGAGAGAAACAGGAGGAACTGCCGATGCTGGAGAATCTGAGATAACAAGGTGTAGAGCTGGATGAACACAGCAGGCCAAGCAGTATCAGAAGAGTAGGAAGGCTGACATTTCAGGTCTGGACCCTTCTTCAGAAATGGAAATTCAGAAATTGAAGGTGGTAGTGTTTGCTTATGTCTGGTCAATCACACTGTTAAGGTTTGCTAATGACATCGTAGGGTTAAGAGAAACAGGCGATAGATATTAATTAGCTTCAAGCAAGCTAGGATTCTTGTGAAGTGGTATGACCCTACCTCTGAGCCAGGAGGCCTGGGTTCAAATCCTACCTGTTCCAGAGGTGTGTAGTAACATCACTGAACAGAAAATATCCAGAAACAAAGAAAGCTAGGACACTGAGTGTGGGGCGAGAGAGGACTAAGACTCAGCAAGTCAATAAACTCTCTCTGCAATGAAAAGAAAGGTACCTTGGTTTCTATATCACAATGTGACATGGGTTCTATTTACAGTCTTTCCATGCATCTGCTGCTCTTGCCCTTCTGGGTAGTGGAGATTCTGAGTTTTGGGTTTGTAAGGTACAGTTGAAGGAGCCTTGATGAGTTACTGCAGTGTATTTGGGATACACCATGTTGCGAATGTGATTGACTTGTAATTGCCCTCTGAAATGGTCCCAGCAAGCCACTCAGTTCAGGTGCAATTAAGGATAGCCAACAAATGTCAGCCTTGTCACATGAAAGGATTAAACAAAGATTGTGATGGTACGCAAATTGGAAGGGAGCTCCTTTCCTTTCCATTTGGGCTTCCTGAGTTATTACTGATTTGATTTTTGTTTTTATTGCCATGTGTACTCAAGTACAAAAGTACAGGAGTACCGTGAAAAGTGTACAATGTCGCCAACCAAGGTGCCATCTTAGGTACAAGTACCTAGGTACAAAATCTTAAGAACAAGGTAGAAAGAAAGAACAAAGTTAAAAGTTAAACATTGCAGTAATTATAGTACAGTGACACATTCTCAGTTTTAAGTAGAAAATAAAGCTGGAAATTCAAACATTACAGTCTTTCTTAAGTGCTTAGCCATGGTGGGACCATACTTTGAGGAATAACCTCGAGACTGGAAGCCCACAGCATTACCTGTACTATTGAATATGTAGAGAATGCCAGTTTTACTAAATTAAGTGTTCCAATATTCAGCAACATAATATTGACCGTGAGTAAGCATTAAGAATCTGGTATATCAATATTTGATTTAGGTCAATTTCAAGTGTCTGATGAAGCTAAATGCACTGAGCATATGCATTATGTAGCAAATTGTGAATTCCATGAGATGAAACAGAAAATGACAAATCACACTTTTGCTATTCGCTTTTCTTCAAATCATAGATACGATATTGGAGCACTTGCATGGTATCATGGTTCACATAGAGTCAGTCTAAAAAAAAATGGGAGGGAGCTCCTGGAGATACTCACCATTGAACTCCACTGCCCATGGCCTGTGGGTGATAGAGGTTGTGGGTATCTGATTGAATATGTGTGATAGAGAAAAGTTATGTGAGGTAAAAAGAACAGTCCAAAAGGAGAAGAGCAGGCAGAGAGTTTGGACAGGATGTTTGGTTCTAGCAACTCACCCAAGTGATGGAAGCTTCGCACTGTGTTGGCGTCTCTTGCGTGTCTCCCCAAGTGGGTGAAGCTGGAATCCTGGATGCTGTCGTAATCCCCAGTATGAAAGTAGTACAAATCACGCATGTACTGAGGGATGATGGTGGCAGGATTGGGCCTGGGGAGACGGCTCAGTCCCAGTCTGCTCAGCAGAGTCCTGTGGAGAGTATGGACCAGCTCAGGATCAGGCGAAGATAGCGCCGTACCTTCCTTCCGGCTTGCATCCGATGGCACTGTCCTCCCTCCTTCAGAGAACAAGCCGGCTTCTCCGGCTAACAGCACCCAGGCACACAGGACCACCATCTGCAGAAGACTAGCAGAGAGCATGGTGGAGCTGGAAGGCAAGAGGCAACTGTAGGGTTAGCTCGGGTTATTGGTGAGCTACAAATCTCAAAAACTTTAAATTGTAGGGTTAGCAAACGAGGGAAAAAAGACAAGCTTCACTTCTGACACGGCAACAATGTTCACAATTTCCATCGTTCATTTATATAGCACCTTTCATGACCACAGAACACCCCAAAATGTTTCACACCGAGAAGGGGAAAAAAAGACAGTAAAAGTGTAACTGAATGTGCTGGCTAGGATAGAATCCCTACATCATAGAAGCAGGCTACTTCAGTGCACACTAACTCTTTTGAAAGGCACCCCACCCCCCTTACCCTCTAATCTGCACACCTTTGCATTGTGGGAGGAAACCCACACAGAGTCACCTAAGGGTGGAATTGAACCTAGGTCCTTAGTGCTGCAAGGCAGCAGTGCTAACCACTGAGCCACCATGTCTCTGGATGTTTAAGAGCTCCATTTTGAAATATACAAGTCAGACCAGTCAGTTTCAGTCACCAGTTTTATTGTTTGTTTTTCCTCAAGGACAGTCAATCACATTGTGTTCAATATTATTGGAAAAAACAGACATGCTGTCAAGGGTTTTCATTTTGCACTCCCCAGGACAGAAACATAGGAACTCCAAATTTCAAGCGGATTGTATTACCAATTTTTGCCAACAATTTTGAATTGTAGTTACTGTTGTAATATAGATAATGTCCTCACAGCAAGCTTCCACAAACAGCAATATGATTATGTCCAGATAATTTTATTTTTGATCTGATTTGATTCATTATTGTCACATGTACCTACATACAGTGAAACATTTTGTTTTGCATGCAGCGCAGGCAGATCATACTATACAAAGTGCATTAGGGTAATAGAAAAGAGCAAGGAATAGAATGTTACGGCTGCAGAGAAGGTGCACACAGAGTGAGATCAACATTAAATTTAAAATTTGAGAGGTCCATTCAGAAGTCTGATAACAGCAGGGAAGAAGCTGTTCTTGAATCTGCTGGAGTTGGGAGGTTATGTTGAAGCTGTACAGGACATTAGTTAGACCACTTCTGGAATACTGCATTTAGCTCTGGTCACCTCCTATAAGAAAGATGTTGTGAAATTTGAAAAGGTTCAGAAAAGATTTACAGAGATGTTGCCCAGGGTTGGAGGGTTTGAGCTATAAGAAGAGGCTGAACAGGCTGGGGCTATTTTCCCTGGAGTGTCAGAGGCTGAGGGGTGACCTTGTAGAGATTTATAAAATCATGAGGGACATGAATAGGGTGAATAGCCAAGGTCTTTTCCCCAGGGTAAGGGAGTCCAAAACTAGAGGGCATAGGTTTAAGGAGAGAGGGGAAAGATTTAAAAGGGACCTAAGGGACAACTTTCTTATGCAGAGGGTAGTGTGTGTATGGAACAACCTGCCAGAGGAAGTGGTTGAGGCTAATACAATTATACCATTTAAAAGGCATCTGAATGGGTGTACGAATAGGAAGAGTTTAGAGGGATATGGGCCAAATGATGGCAAATGGGATTAGAGATATCTGGTTGGCAAGGATGAGTTGAATTGAAGGGTCTGTTTCTGTGGTGTACATCGCTATGACTCGATCTGTTTTTGTGACGGTGATAGAGGGATAAATATTGGCTGGGACGCTGAAGAGAACTCCTGACCAAGGTAGGGGATCTCTCAACCCCCCCGGGAAGGTGGATGAAGCAAGTTTTTAATATAACATCTGCAAGATTGCACCTCTGGCCAGCTGGGCTTGGGTGTGTTAGCCTTAATTTTTCCGAGTTCAGGTCTCTGGTGGGTATGTTGAACCCATTGATCAGAGAAGAGACTCCCCTGTACAATGGCGAAGGTGGGGGCACACACATCTTATTCAAGACCCCCTGAGGAAAAACAGTTTAAAAAAGACATAATACTGGCAAATGGGACATGCTGGTCTGATTGTTTTGAAGTGTACGAGACCAGTCAGACTAGGATATCTCATTGACCAATTCCATTGAGTTCACTGGACCCCAAAATGTTGACCCAGTTTTCTCTCCAAGGAAAAAAAACCGAAAGAACTGCAGATGCTTTAAATCAGAAAAAAAAACAAATTTGCTGGAAGGGCTCAGCAGGTCTGGCAGCATCTGTGAAGGAGGAAGGGTCTATTATCAGTTCTGAGGAAGGGTCACCGGACCCGAAACGTTAACTGTGCTTTTCCCTTCACAGATGTTTTTGTTCTCTCCAAAGATCTGCTGAGATTCTCTAGCAATTTCTGTTTTTAATTTCGTTAACCAGTTTAACTGCTTTTTCCTTTTTTCAAAGCAATTTCCATCAGCTCAGTTGGCTGGAAGGTTGGTTTGCAGTGCAGTGTGATGCCAATAGCATATGTTCAATTCCTGACACTGACTGAGGTCACTGTGAAGGTCCTGTTTTATCAGCTTTGCCTGAGATGTGGTAGCCCTCCATTTAAATTCGCTACCACTTGTTTTTCTGTAATGAGAGAGTGGCCTTCTGGGACAATGGCAGCTCTGCCTTTATCTTAGTTGTAGATTGGGGACTGCAGATGCCTTTTCTCCTTCATTTAATTGCATGTGTGCTTTCATACAGTTGAGCCAAAGATAGTGCCTTGGGAAAGAATTCAATAATTTTCCAACAAAGTCCAGACCATGCTTTTTTTTTCACCTTTCCCCTGGGAATCAGTGTCTCCAACCACATGGTAGTGATTCCTTGGGGAGAGAGAGTCGGGAGATCCACTTGTGGAATTTCGGGGCTCATCCAGATTCCAAACTAAAATTATAGTGTGTTTCAGTGGTCAGAGGTCCTAATACATCAAAGTAATGGGCTATATTCTGTTAGAGACAAGTCCAGATGAGAATTACACTTACTGGGACTTAACCTTGAATGTATAGAGTGTATATAAGATAGTAAGAAGACCCATGGATTGTTATCAAACAACACTTGGCAGCTATAGGAAGGATATTATTAAGCTAGTGAGGGTTCAGAAGAGATTTACCAGGATGTTGCCGGATATGAAAGATTTGAGTTATAAAGAAAGGCTGGATAGGCTGAGACTGTTCGCACTAGAGCGTAGGAGGTTGAGGGGTGATCTTATAGAGGTTTATAAAATCATGAGGGGTATAGATAGGGTTAATGATAGTTGTCTTTTCCCTAGAATGGGAGATTTCAAGACTAGGAGGCACACTTTTAAGGTGAGAAGAGAAAGATTTTAAAAAAGACATGAGGGGCAAATTTGTTTTACGCAGAGGGTGGTTCCTGTGCGGAATGAACTTCCAGAGGAAGTGGTAGATGTGGATACAGTTATAACGTTTAAAAGACATTTGGATAAGTACATGAAGAGGAAAGGTTTGAAGGGTTATGGGCCAAGAGCAGGCAGATGGGACTAGTTTAGTTTGGGATTATGGTCGGCATGGACTTGTCAGACCAAAGGGTCTATTTCCGTGCTGTATGACTCCATGACTGCATTAAGTCACATAGGAGATATTAAGACATGCAGCCAAAATCTTGGCCAAGAAAGTATGGAGCATTAAAAAAGGGAGAGAGAAGCAGAGAGAAAGGGAGATTTAAGGAGGGTATTCCAGGGCTTAGGGCCCAGGCAACTGAAGACCAATGGAATGATTATAATTGGAGATGCTCAGAGACCAGAATTGGAGGAATGCAGAGTTTTCAAGGCTGGAAGAGGTGGCTTTTGTAGACTAGTATGGCTCAGGTGGGTTGAATGGTTTGTCTTTGGAGCCATTTGTTTGATGCACGGTAAAAGCAGCTTACTTCCTTCCTAAGTTGCTGACTGCAGAGCTCTCTAAAACGTCCCTGTTATGCACCAGCTTTCTCTACTTACTAGTCCACTTAATTGTGGCAGCAGCCCTCTGAATTTATCAATATACAAGATAATCCCGAAGGCACTAACCCATGGGATACTGCCATTCCCTTCAGGAATTATCATCCTTCCACCAGGACCAACCTCTGTGTCAACTCTCAGCTTCCTGCAATCCCACCACAAGCTATCATTTCCCTTCAGGGCCCAGTGGAAGATGAGAGGAAAACACAAACTAGGATTACATTCCTTGGAATTTAGAAAACTAGGATGGTTTTCAAGAAATTAGAGGGAACAGATGATGATACAGCTGTGCAAGGCATTGGTGAGACCATATCTAGAGTACTATATGAGGAGATGATGATGTCCAAACAAAGAGCAAGAGTAGGCCATTCAGCCCATCAAACCTGCTCCACCATTAAATAAGATCTGATTGTAACCTTAAATCCACATTCCCATCCCGACCTTTTCACTGCCTTTCTCAACAGGAATCTATCTACCTCTGCCTTATTCTGCTTCCACCACCTTCTCAGTAAAAGAATTCCAAAGACCTATGATCCTCTGCAAGAAAAGGTTTTGCCTCATTTCTGTTTTAAAGGGGATGCCCAACTGAGTAGAAGCATAGAACTTCAGGTCAGAGTTGAGGAGAGTTTACTTCTCTCAGGGAAGTTGTGAGTCTGTGGATTCCTCAGGTGGAGAAGTGTCATCAGATATGCTCAAGGTTGAGGTAGATAAGTTTTTTTGACTGACAAAGGAGTTAAGGGTTTATGGGGAGCAGGCGCGCAAGTGGAACTGAGTAGGGGTGTGGGTCTGGGTGGGTTGCTCTTTGGAAGGTTAGTGTGGACTCAATGGGCCAAATGTCCTGCTTCCATGAAGTAGGGATTCAGTGGTGAAGGATCTGGATGTTCACACAAAGCTTACAGTGCAGGCAGCGATCATTTAGCTCATCATGTCTGCACCAACTTTCCCACACAACTCACTTAGCACCATTCCCCTACCTTCTCCCAGTAAACCTGCACATTCTTCCTTTTCCAGTAACAGACTAATCATCTTCTGAAAACCTCAATTGATTCTGCCTCCATAACATTCTCAAGCAGTGCGTTCCAGATCCTAACCATTCTCTGCATGAAAAAGCTGCCTCATGTATCACTGTTGCCTCTTTTGCAAATTACTTCAAATCCATGTCCCTCTCCTTCTCGATTCTTCCACCAATAGTAACAGTTTCTCACAGAATCACAGGCGTGTTACAGTGCAGAAGGAGGCAATTCGGCCCATCATGTTTGCACTGACTCTGCCTTAGTGCCAATCCTTTTCCTTTTATTGTTCCCCATATCACCGCCCGTTGTTTCTATTTAAATAGTCATCTAAAATCTAAATCTACTCTGTCCAAGCCTCTCATGATTTTGAGCTATGTATGTGTGAACTCCTGGATATTTTTCATTCACTTTTGAGATGCCTGGACCAGCATTTATTACCTGTCCCTAGTTGCCTTTGAGAAGGGGGTGCTGAGCTGCCTTCTTGAGCCGCTGTAGTCCATGTGCTGTGGGTAGACCCTGTTAGGGAGGGAGTTCCAGGATTTTGACCCAGTGACGCTGAAGGAAAGGCAATATATTTCCAAGTCAGGATGGTGAGGGGTCCTTGCAAGGGGATGGTGTTCCCATATATCTGCTGCCCTTGTCCTTCCAGATGGTATTGATTATGGATTTGAAAGGTGCTATCTAAGGAACCTTGGTGAATTTCTGTTGTGCATCTTATAGATATTTGCATATTGCTGCTATTGAATGTAAGTGGAGGGGACTGAATGTCCTATCATTCAAATGGGTTGCTTTCTCCTGGATTTTCTTGAGTGATGTTGGAGCTGCGCCCATCCAGGCAAGTGGTGGGAGTATTCCATCACACTCCTCCTAACTTGTGCCCTGTAGATACTGAACAGGCTTTGGCGAGTCAGGAAGTCTGCAAGATTCCCAGCCTCTGACTCGCTCTTATAGGCTTTAGATGGCTAGTCCAGTTCAGTTTCTGGTCAATGGTAACCCTCAGGATGTTGATAGTAGAGGATTCGATTAGAATCATAGAATCCTATAGTACAAATAAAGGCCAGTTGACCCATCGGGTTTGCACCCACCCTCCAAAAAGCATCCAACCCAGACTCATAACCTCCCATCATAACCCCACATTTCCCATCCCCCAAGCCTGCACATCTCTGGACACTATAGGGCAATTTCCCATGGCCAATTTACCCTAACCTGCACATCTTTGGATTGTGGAGCACCCAGAGGAAACCCAACACAGGGAGAATGTGCAAACTCCACACAGATTGTGGCCCCGGGTGGGGGGGTGCTGGAATTGAACTGGGGTTTCTAGCGCTGTGCGCAGCAGTGTTAACCATTGTGCTGCCCACTAGTTACCTAACACGTTGCTCCCGAGCTGGCTTATGGTCCTGAGCCACTGGCAGAGGGACTGTCTCAGATCCCTACTGCCCTCTCAAGTAGACACAAAAAAAGCCTGTCTCCTGTATTTAAAACTGTAACACATGATTTTTCAGTGTGCCGGCCAATACTTATCCCTCAATCAACAACACTAAGAGCAGAAGCTTGCTATGCACAGATTGGTTGCATGCTTCTGAGATTAGCACACTTCTCAAAGTGCTTCATAGGTTACAAAGTGCTTTGGGATATCTGGAAGTCATGAAGGGCGCTACAGAAATGCACATCTCTTCTCCACAGGATACCTAGGTCAGGCAAACCTTGCTTTGGATTTACTAATGTTGTAAATCGCCACAGTCCCAGAGGAAGCAGAGGCTACTCACCACTGCCGGCGAGGTTAAGCAGAGGGTCACCACATCTGAGAGGAAGGGGTGAGGTCGAGAAAGGGGGCTTCATTGTGATCTTGGTCAGCACAGGAACTGAACCCACGCTGTTGGTGTTACTGCGTCACAAACCAACCATCCAGTAACTGAGACAACTGAGCTCCACGTGTTGAGATGGGACAAAGAACAATAGTGAGTGAGAACAAGTGGCAGGGAGGGAGCTGGATGAAACTGGGTTTGGGGGAAACACAAGTTTTTTTTTAATATTCATTCATGGGATGAGGGTGTCACTGGCTAGGCCAGCATTTATTGCACATCCCTAATTGCCCCAGAGGGCAGTGAATTGATAGTAGGGGAACACTTTGGGTCTAGCAATCATAATTCTATTAGTTTTAAAATAGTCATGGAAAAGGGTAAGTCTTCCATAAAAGTGAAAGACTTTAATTGGAGTAAGGCAAATTTTAATGGTATAAGACAAAAACTTTCAAAAGTTGATTGGAGTAGACTGTACGTAGGTAAAAGGATGTCTGATAAGTAGAGATAACACAGTGTAGAGCTGGATGAACACAGCAGGCCAGGCAGCATCAGAGGAGCAGGAAAGCTGATGCTTCACGTCTGGACCCTTCTTCTGTTGTTTATCTTGTTATCTTAGACTCCAGCATTGGTAGATCCTACTATCTCTGATAAGTAGAAGGCTTTGAAAAGTGTGATAACGAGAGTTCAGATTCATTATGTTCCTGTTAGAGTGGAAGGTAAGGATGGTAGGATTAGGGAACAATGGATGAATAAAGATACTGAGGTTCGAGTCAAAAATAACTACCTAGTAGATATATCAGAACATGGTCAGCTTGGACCAAAGGGTCTGTTCCCATGCTGTATGAGTCAACCACATTGCTGTGGGTCTGGAGTTAATTGTGAGCCAGCTTAGCTTCCTTCTCTCATGAACCAAATGGACTTTTCTAACAACCCCTTTACAGTCATCATTAGACTCTGAATTCCAGATTTTTAATCTATCAGGGTGGGATTTGAACCCAGGTCCCCAGAACATTAACTGGATCTCTAGATTAGCAAACCAGCAATAATTACCACTAGGCCACCACCAGCTTATTGCTAGCTCACAGCAACTGCACAAGTGGTCTCAGTGTCAAGGGATTTCAATGACATGGGGAGACTGGAAAAACCAGAACTGTTGGAGCAGCAAAGGTGAAGGTGAGATTTAATGGATACTTTTGAAATCACATTTTTATAGAATAAGTAAGGAATAACTTGTCCACCCTGGTTGAAGGCTCGATAACCAGAGAGACACAGGCTAGAGGTAAGTGACAAATGAGTCAGAGCGAGAGATGAGAAATATTTTTAACACAGTGAGCTGTTGTGATCTGGCATGCCCTGCCCAAAAGGGTGATGGAAGCAAATTCAATAGGAACTTTCAAAAGGGGAATCAGATAAATAGCCACAAGGGGGAAGAGTAAATATGCAGGGCACTGGGGGGCTGATGCTGGGGCAGAGTGGAGAGCTTTAAATCTGGGATCTTGCTGTGCAGCTCTAAGCTATCCGTTGAAAAGAGTGAAGGGGTGTTAGGCTGAGGTACGATGGGCTCAATGGTCTCATTAGGACTGCATCATGTGTGAGCGACAGCTTTGCAAAGAAACTACATGATGTGCAGACATGACAAAATAATGTCAGTCATCTGTGACTCTCTCTCTCTCTCTCTCTGCAAAGTGTGTGTGTGGATTGCAAATGGGGTGTGGAAAGGACCAATCTGTGTGATGGTTATAATCTATCTGACAGACATGGCTAAACTATCCCTTTGGTACATCAGGGGAACAGTCCGAGCACAACTGATAGTAGACTTAATCTCTCTCACAGACAGAAAGACAGGGGTAATAGCAATTAAATACTTCAAATGAATGGGGATTGCAGCCAAGAGATCAGGACTGCGCTCTGCACAGTGCAGTAGGAGGCCATTTGGTCCAGCATCTCCCTGCTGACTCTTCCAGAGAACTTTCCAATTAATTCTTCTTGCCCTGCTCAATAGCCCTGCCCCTGTTGCCTGTTCTTCAAACATCACCCCAATTCCCTATCTGAAAGTTAATCTTCTCCTTTTCTGGCAGGGAATCCGGATTTAACTTTCTGCGCACAAACACTTTCTAAATCTGTGGATCCACCCCAAACAACCCCCCCCCCCCCCTCAAGTTGGTTACCAACATTTCTGTCTGTTTCTGCCGGTTTATCCCTCTCTATCAAAATCCAAGGTTTAGGGAGGGAATTCCAGAAGTCAGGACCCAGGCAGTTGAAAGTTAGGGCTGCCAGTGGTGGAGAGATCAACATTGTGGATACCCAAAACGAACAAAGTGCTATCATCTCCCCATCTGTGGGCAGGAGTGGGCAACTGGAGCAGGTGACCACTAAAGATACAATCAGGAGTAGACCATTCACCCCTTAAACCTCAACCACCTGTCAGTAAGGTGATGGCTGATCTGATCCAAGCCTCAACACCACCTTCTCCATACCCCTCCATTACCCTTGGCTCCCTTGTTGGTCAAAACTCTAACGCAGTCTTGGATAACACCCATAAGGAATAGGAGCAGGAGTAGGCCCCATCTGGCCCATCCAGCCTGCTCTGCCATTCAATAAGATCATGGCTGATCTTTATCATGGACTCAGCTCCACTTACCCGCCCACTCACCATAAGCCCTTAATTCCTTCACTGTTCAAAAATCTATCTTTGCCTTAAAAACATTCAATGAAGTAGCCTCAACTGCTTCCCTGGGCAGGGAATTCCACAGATTCACAACCCTTTGGGTGAAGAAGTTCCTCCTCAATCTGCTCCTCCTTATTTTGAAGCTATGCCTCCAGTTCTAGTTTCACGTGCCAGTGGAAACAACATCTATCCTATCTATTGCCTTCATAAATTTTACATGTTTCTATGAGAAACCCCCTCATTCTTCTAAATTCCAATGACTATAGTCCCAGTCTACTCAATCTCTCCTCATAAACCAACCCTCCCAACTCTGGAATCAACCTAGTGCAATTCCCCTGCACCCCGTCCAGTGCCAGTACATCCTTTCTCAAGTACGGACCATTGCTCTTGGGAGCAGAGAAATTCCTGCTCATCTCTGTCTTATTGGATACTTGGAGCATTGGATGTGGAGATAGACCTTCATTTTAAAGTCCCATTCAAAAAGGCGGCACCTTTGACAGTGCAACACTGTCTTGCTGTGGAAGCTTTATACAGAAGTGAATCCTACAGTACTTAATATAGGCTGCATATCGAAGACGGTCCAAAGATTTAATTCCCTCTGTCCCGAATTAACCAATCTCAGCATTACTGACGCTGCAGATATTAGCTCCAGACCTCTTACAACTCCTTCTGTGATGCTCTCACAGTCAAATATCTTCTTGAAACTTGCGTACAATTTGCACTGCGACCTTTTCTCCCCATGCATCCGTACCCAAGTGAGATTCACCCACCTCGGGGAGCAGAGTGCAAGGTTGGAAACGGAGAACATCATTTAAGCAAAATGTGCATTTCCAGTTAAAGCTCTAACTTTAGGTGGGGTGGGGGCGGGGGGGGGGGGGGGGTAGTCCCAGCGGTTGCGATGTGAATTCACTAGTCTCTACCCCCCCGTGTCTCCACCGCAAACACTGCCAGTTGCAGAGGGGACCCAGTCTGGTGAGGAGTGGGTGGGTGGGGGTGTCAAAATAGCCTTAAAACCGAGGCAGTGGGGAGGGAGTGAGGGGCAGGTCTGACAGGCACAGGGACTCACTGCATTAACAGACATCCCCCCAACACACAATCTGAGCTCTCCTGCCACTTTGATAAGCTCCCCATAAAACAATGACTCCAGCACAAATGCAAACATCACGAGAGACCCCCCCCAAAAAAGTTTCCATTTTAAAATGACAAGAGAAAGTTAAAAATTAAATTTTAAAGAAAACTCACTGAGTTCTGCCGATGTGTAAAGTCCATGGTTCACAATGTCCCAGGACAAGAAGGAAAATTAATTTGTCTACCCCGTGTGTCGATTAATTTTCAGAACATGAAGGGCTCTTCACATCCAAATAAGACCCTTTTGTTTTTGTTCTAAAGAAAAACATTAGTCTTCCTTTATCACATTTCTCCTTCGGTGGTTGTTGTCCTCTTCAAAGCTGTTTTGCACTTTCTCTCCTTCCTTCCTTTCTCTCTCTCTCGTTCGTTCTGCCCTCAGTCCATTTAAACTGCTTCACACACCTTCCTGCTTTAAATTGACCAGACGCTGATGTCACAACGTGGCGGTCAGCCAACGATTCTATATCGCCAACAACAAAAAAAAATGCCTTGCAAAAGGAAAATGAAAATACACACACACACACACACAAATACACACACGGACTAATCCCTGCTTGATTCCAGAGGCTGTATATAATGTTGGAGGAAAATTGCCATTTCAATGTATCCAATTCGTCAGATACTAATAGCATTGATTTGCTTCTGAATTTTGGGATGTCCCCCACACCAGATGGAATCATAAAATCTCTATACTTTGTGGAAGCATTGTGGCCCATTGTGTCCACACCTACTCTCCAAAGAGCATCCCACCCAGACCCATTCCCCTCCCCAGTCCCTGTAACCCTGCATCTCCCATGGCTAACCCAACCAGCCTGCACATCCCTGGACACTATGGGAGCAATTTAGCATGGCCAATCCACTCTAACCTGCCCATCTTTGGACCAGGAAAAACCAGAAACAGGTGTTCCCCTCACATTGCACTGCTACCTCACGGCGCCAGGGACCCGGGTTCAATCCCACCCTCGGGCGACTGTCTGTGTGGAGTTTGCACATTCTCCCCGTGTCTGCGTGGGTTTCCTCCGGGTGCTCCGGTTTCCTCACACAGTCCCAAAGATGTGCAGGTCAGGGTGGATTAGCCATGCTAAATCGTCCCATATAATGTCACAGGGATGTGCATGCTGGGTGAATTAGCTGTGGGAAATGCAGTGTTACAGGGATGGGGTGGGGGGGGAAGCTGGGATGTGCTCCAGAGGGTTGGTGTGACTTGATGGGCCAAATGGCCTGCTTCCACACTGTAGGGATTCTATGACCCAGGGAGATTCTCCAGTACAGAAGAGGAAAGGCTTATCTTAATCTTCCCCTTTCTGTACCTTGATCTGTCAGAGAGTAGCCTCTGGATTGGGGGGTGGGGGTAGGGTGATTGTTGGCAGCAAGTAAACCATGGGAGCAGGAGGAGGCCATTCATCCCCTCAAGCCTGTTCCGCACCATTCATTTAACCCACAACTGCTCTTGTACCTCAACTCAAAGCATCTCCCGATTTACAACAATGGCTGCATGCTGCATTGTTCCATCATTGGGTAGAAAATGCAATAAGAATTCTGCAGGCTGTGAGAGACATCATGTGCAGGGGGTCCCTGATTTGTGAACATCCAACTTACAAACATTTGTATTTACGAACCCAATCCCATACAGGGGTGTAATTTTAAATATCTGACATATGTACATTTCCTGTACTTAGGAACAGCTGCTTTATATTGTCCTGCATTGTGTTCCGAATTGCGTACGAATCAACTCATTGAGTCATAGAGCTGTCCTGCAGGGAAACAGACACTTGGTCCGTGCCGACCAGATATCGTAAATAAATCTAGTGCCATTTTCCAGCATTTGGCCCATATCCCTCTAAACCCTTCCTATTCACATACCCATCTAGATGCCTTTTAAATGTTGTCATTGTACCAGCCTTCGCCACTTCCTCTGGCAGCTTATTCCATACATGCACCACCCTCTGCGTGAAAAAGTTGGCCCTTATCTCCCTTTTAAATCTTTCCCCTCTCACCTTAAACCTATGCCCTCTAGTTTTGGACTCCCTCACCCTGGGGAAAAGACCTTGTCTATTCATTGTATCCATGCCCCTCATGATTTTATAAACCTCTATAAGGTCACCCCTCAGCCTCCGATGCTCCAGGGAAAATAGCCCCAGCCTATTCAGCCTCTCCCTGTAGCTCAAACCCTCCAACTCCAGCAACATTCTTGTAAATCTTTTCTGCACCCTTTCAAGTTTCACAACATCCTTCCTATAGCAGGGAGACCACTGTACGCAGTATTCCAAAAGTGGCTTAACCAATGTCCTGTACAGCCTCAACATGACATTCCAACTCCTATACTCAATGCACTGACCAATAAAAGCGAGTGTACTGAACGCCATCTTCTCTGTTTACCCGCGATTCCACTTTCGAGGAACTATGAAGGAGTCAGGAATGGAACCTCTGACCTGCTGAGTTTCTGCAGCACTTTCTGCTTTTATTTGGAAGTCTATCAATCTCAGCTTTGAGGCTCCTAGTTTGCCTCCAGCCTCGAGCAGCTTTTGAAGGGAGGGAGAGTTTCAGATTCCCACTCTCCTTTGGGCATCGCCTCTGAATAGCCTGATTCGAATTTTAAGATTCTGTTCCCCTTGTTCTGGTGTCTTCCCCCTTTCCCAACCCTCTCCCAGTAGCCTCTGGTACCCAAGACACAGGAGGCTCACCTTTCCTCAGAGTTTGGGTGATGTATCATGTTGTGCAGGTATAATGGTTTGATGTTTTACATCAGGAATTGATCTGTTGACCACCCATGCATTTCTATCATGGATAGCAAGAACTGCAGATGCTGGAGTCAGAGACAACACAGTGTGGAGCTGGAGGGACACAGCAGGCCAGGCAGAGGAGCAGGCAAATCTCTGAAGAAGGGTCCCGGCCCAAAATGTGAAATTTCCTGCTCCTCCGGTGCTGCCTGGCCTGCTGTGTTCCTCCAGCTCCACACTGTGTCATCTCATTTCCTTCAATGGGGCAGGTTTTGAATAGCTGGCCCATGCTGAGATCCCTTTGTGCCGTGAGAGAAGCTAAAAGTCAAAGACCGTACAGCACTCAACACCAGCCAAGACTGAGAAGACAAGATAAAGCAGAGATTTGGTGGTCCCAAGTTAAGGTTTTTAGGGCCTGGAGATTTCACTGTGCAGTTCGTACCTTGCACCAAGTTCTGATGTTTTAAAATGTCCATTCATGGGATGTGGTCGTCCATCTCTAATTGCCATGGAAATAAGAACCTTGCGATTTCAGAAGGCAGTTCAGAGTCAACCATATTACTGTGGATCTGGGATCATATGTAAACATAGTAAAGACTGCAAGTTCATTCCCTAAAGGGCATTAGTGAACCAGTCAGATTTTTACAACAAAGGTTACACAGCCACCCCTTGTACTAGCTTTTAAATTCCAGATTTCATTGAATCCAAATTCCACCATCTACCACGGTGAGATTTGAACCCAGGACCCTCAAAACATTAAGCTAGGTCTCCAGATTTCTAGATCTAGTGATATCACCACTGCACCATCACCTGCTTGCTTGGGTCACAGTCTGACAACATCTTGGTTTTAAGCTCATCTTTGATTTCCAACCCCTCCACAACCTCTCCTGTCCCTACCTCTGTTATCCTCTTCTGTCCTCACAGCCTTGTTGCACATTCCTAATTTTAATCGGTCCACTATTTGCAGCTCTGTCTTCAGCTGGCTGGGGCCCAAGCTCTGGGGTTGATCTCTGTCTCCACCTTTAAAATGTTGCATAAATCCTACCTCTTTGACCAAGCTTTTGGCCATCCATCCCAATGTCTGATGGTGCTTGATAGCAGATTTTGTCTGATTGCACAAATGTGAAAGCAACCCTGGGTGTTTTACTACATGAAAGGTGCTTCATAACTGTGTGTTTTTGTTGTTGCAGATCATCTTGCACTGTTTGCCTTGATGGACATGTGTTTTAGTGAGTTATCACTCAGTCATGGGTTTAATGCTAAACTGGTTGATAACAGCCAAGCTGAAACATGGTGTCCCATGTCAATCTGGATTCAAGAAGGCTGATGAAGCAGGAAAATGAGACAACTTCCTTTGTGGATAGAGTTTATTGACTATTCAGTCTTAAAGCTGCTATTCCCCAGAATTTCAGGTGCTTCCTATGTACCTAGTCAATCAATAGTCTCTACTTGTTTTTGCCTTAAGTAAAAACATGCAAAAAATTAACAAAGTGATTAACCAGACATTAATACCTCAGTTCTGAGGAAGGGTCACTGGACCTGAAACGTTAACTCTGATTTCTCTCCACAAATGCTGCCAGACTTGCTGAGATTTTCCAGCAATTTCTATTTTCGTTTCAGATTTTGAGCACCCGCAGTTCTTTCAGTTTTTATTAATTCCTCGATATCCCGAGTTAAACACAAAAAGAGTTAGCAACTCAGATCACTCTCCAGTTACCTCAAGACACCCTGCTTCAGCTGAATTGGAATGTGACTGCATGCAGCTGTCAAAAGGTAGAAAGAATTGCATTTATATAGGGTCTTTCACAACCACAGAACATATCCCAAAACTCTTCATGACCAATGGAATAATTTTGAAGTGCAGTCACTGTCTGGAAACCATGGCAGCCAATTTCTGCACAGCCAGCTCCCACAAACAGCAATGACTAGATCATCTGGTTAATGAGATTAAAGTCACAGAATCCCTACAGAGCGGAAAGAGGCTATTTGGCCCATCAAGTCTGCACTGACCTTCTAAAAAGCATCCCACTCAGACCCAGGCCCCTACCCTATGCCCATAAGCCCACATTTACCATAACTAATCAATTTAGCCTACACACTGCTGGATACTATGGGCAATTTAGCACGGCCAATCCACCTAGCCTGCACATCCCTGGACACTATGGGGCAATTTAGCACAGCAAATCCACCCTAACCTGCACATCTTTGGACTGTGGGAGGAAACTGGAGCACCCGGAGGAAACCCACGCAGACACGGGGAGAACGTGCAAACTCCACACAGACAGTTGCCCGAGGGTGGAATTGAACCTAGGTCCCTGGGGCTGTGGGGTAATAGTGCTATGTGGCTCAGTGATTAACACTAGTGACTCACAGGGCTAGGGAGCTGGGTTCAATTCCACCTTCGGTTGGCTGTCTGTGTGGAGCTTGTATGTTCTCCCCGGGTCTGTCTGCAGGGGTTTCCTCCAGGTGCTCTGCTTTCCTCCCACAGTCCAAAGATGTTCAGGCTAGATAGATTGGCCTTGCTAAATTGCTCGTTGTGTCCTAAGATGCGTAGATTAGCCATGGGAAATGCAGGGGGAGTGGGGTGGGATACACTTTGGAGGGTTGCTGTAGACTGGATGGGCTGAATGGCCTGCTTCCACACTGTAGGGATTCTATGGATACCAGAGAGACTTCCACTTCCTTTCTATGAAATAGTGGCCATGGGATCATTTTACATCCACTTGAAGTTGCAGACAGGCTCAGTTTAACTGTTGACCTCCCAACAGTGCAGCATTCCCTTAGCATTACACCGGGAGTGTCAGCCTGGATATTTCTGCTCAAATCTGTGGTGTGGGACTTGCACCCCTCAAACTATAGCCTGACGACAGGAGATGGGAAGTGGCACACAGCTGATGCTGTTGGCCTGGGACCACACTTCACGGTCAAATTTCCTGCCAATGCTCACTGATCGATCGAGTGAGGTGAATAATGGAAAATTGCATTAGCAGCGGCAGGAGCGGAGAGGGAAAAGAAAAACAAAAATATTCCAACACAGGAAGAAAGTTCACAATAATATCACCGCAGCGTTGAACCTTATGATGGGACGAGCTCCGAATTCTTTTTCTGGCAACGCTATTGTTTGTGCAAGAGGTTCCAGGCAAACTGAGAGAAGGGAACACACAATGCTACCTTTCCTGTCCTGCTTAATTGCCACTTCCGCCCTTTATTGTAGACATTCCGATCATGTTATGCAGTCTTGCCCCTTCAGAAGCCAAAACATAAAAAGAGAAAACATTGCAGGCGGGTGAGTCGTCTGTTTTGCTTCTCTCCGCGGCCAGGAGTCGTGGCTATGCAAGATAGAGATCAAAGCAAAGAGGGAATGTTTGTGATGGAAACGAATCTGCCCTCTATCCCATTAGGAAGCCCTCTTTCTGCCTCCCAGACTGCAATGGGAGAGACCGGAGTTCAGCGGGATCAAGACCAGATCACTTTGACTCCACTGAATATCCAGGGCAGCGCAGTAAATGAATGAACGTGTTCGTTCCTCTGGTGACCCAGCCCTCCACCATCCAGCTACAAGGAAAATGCTGAAGAAGGGTCACTGGACCCGAAACGTTAACGCCGCTCCAACAACACTTAAGAAGCTCATCACCATCCAGGACAAAGCAGCCCCGGCTTGATTGGCACCACATTCACAAACATCCCACTCCCTCCACCACTGACGCTCAGTAACAGCAGTGTGTACCATCTACAAGATGCACTGCAGAAATTCACCAAAGATCTTCAGACAGCACCTTCCAAACCCACGACCACTTTCATCTAGAAGGACAAGGGCAGCAGATACATGGGAACACCACCCCCCTGCAAGTTCCCCTCCAAGCCACTCACCATCCTGACTTGGAAATATATCACCGTTCCTTCAGTGTCTCTCGGTCAAAATCCTGGAATTCCCTCCCTAAGGGCATTGTGGGTCAACCCATAGCACACAGATTGCAGCAGCTCACCCCCACCTTCTCAAGGGGCAATTAGGGACAGGCAATAAATGCTGGCAACAAATGAATTTAAAAAATGTACAGAAAAGGTCACACAGGAGAAATCAGGAAAGCAAATGGTGGGCAGGCCTTCATTAAAAGGGGATTTGAGTTCAGAAGTAGGGATGTCTTCTGGCTGTTTTACAGGACCTTGGTGAGCGTATACCTGGAGTATTTTGTGCAGGTGTGGTCTCACCATCTAAGAAAGGCCATGGACGGAGTTTCAGCAGGCTGAGGCCAGAGATGTCGGTTCTGAAGAACAGTCACACGGGACTGGAAACATTCTGTATCCAAAGAAACTGCCAGACCTGCTGAGTTTCTCCGGCAATCCCTGTGTCTGTTTCAGATTTCCAGCATCTGCAGTATTTTGTCATCACACCAGGGATGGCAGGACTGTCCTATGAGAAGACATTGGCTCAACTGAGCCTGTATTAACTGGAGTTTACAAGGATGAGAGTGAATCTGATTGAAACATAGAATTCTAACAGGGCTGAATGGACGAGAAGCAGGAAGGATAATTTCCCAGGCTGGGGAGCCTAGAACGAGGGGCCATAGTCACAGAGTGTGAAATAACTGAGGTGAGTAAAAAAAAATCATCATTTAAGGGGTAGCAATCCTCTATAGAAGGCTGTGGAAGCCAAGTCACTGAATATCTTCAAGAAAGGGATAGATACATTTTTAGACATGAAGGGTATCAAGGAGTATGGAGAGAAAGCAGGAATATTGCATTGATACAGGGATCAGCCATGCTTAGACTTCTGGGATTGGTGATGGCCTAGTGGTGTTATCATTCCAGAGACCCAACTAATGTTCTGAGGACTTGTCTTTGAATCCCACCACAGCAGATGGTGGAATTTGAATTCAATGAAACAAAAATCTGGAATTAAGAGTCTAATGATGACCATGAATCTGTTGTCAACGGTTGGGGAAAAAAAATCCATCTGGTTCACTAATGTCCTTTAAGGAAGGAAACTGCTGTCCTTGCCTGGTCTGGACTACATGTGACTCCAGACCTGCAGCAATGTGGTTGATTCCTAACCACTCTCTGGGATGGGAAATAATTTCTGGCCCAGCCCCTTCTGCCCAAGGGGTTCAAGGCCCCAGAGAAACAGGAGCCAGTTTTGGAGACTTAAAGCCCTTTCCCCAGGAGGAAGCCTGGAAAATATTTAACCCTGGAATGGGACTCTGACCAAAGCAAAACCCAGCAGATGCTGGAAATCTGAAATAAAAAGAAGAAAGAGTGTTGGAAATGGTTAGCAGCTCACGCAGCATTGGTGGAGAGAGAGAAAGAGAGAGAGACTTTATATTTCACAGCATCAGAGAACGATACAGCACAAGACCACAAAATATAAGGCCAGAAGAATCATAAGCCCACAAGATATAGCAGCAGATTTAGGCCATTCGGCCCGTCGAGTCTACTCTGCCATTCAATCATGGCTGATGTGTTTCTCAACCCCATTCTCCTGACTTGTCCTCTTACTAATTGTCCCATTGGGCTTTCTTGAAGGGGCAAACAGGAATTGTCCCATTCCCCTGTTTGTGGTGACCCCTCAGTTAAAACTGAGAGAGGGTTGGGGAGGGGTCCATCGGGGCAGGGCCCAGTTAGACGGAGAGCAGTTGGAACTCTATAGTGGCCATTGCTGTCTCAGCACTTGGAGCGCCCAAAATCTCACCACATGAGCCCCCCCAGCCCGCCCCCCAAAAGCCATGGTTTGTTTTTCTCCAATCCTCTTCCGAAAATTATCACCAGCTTTGTTTCCACTATCCTTTGAGAGACCGTATTCCAGCTCACAGCAATCTACTGATATATTAGACGGCGGCAGCTCACCACCGCTTTCTCAAAGGCCAACGAGGGACGGGCAATAAATACAGGGCTGGCCAGCGAGGCCCAAATCCGTGAATATCTTTTTTGAGAAAAGGCTCAAACTGATCCCTCACTAGCACCAGGACTTGGATGTTTTTCCGGCAGTCATTAATCTCAATTTAAAATTAGCCCGTCTTGGTTGTCCACACAGAAACTGGGCAGTGCTGAATGAGGTAGTCATTATTGCTTCTGCCAGCAAGAAGTTTTTAAGAGATGCAAAATTAAAACAGAAACATTGAGCCCCGAAGAGTCAAGTCCGCTCAAATTCAGGGCAATTTGTTGCCTAATGGGTGCAGTGTATCGGCCCGAAATCATGGCCCATTGGGAAGACAAATGCAATATCGGCCTTCATTTCAAAGGAAACAGAGTTTAAAAGTAGGGAGGCTCTGCTGAAAGAATACAAGGCACAAGTTAGAACACAAGTGGAACACTATGAACCGCTTGGTTGTAGGGAGAGATATCCTGGCATTGGAGATAGTCCAGAGACAGGTTGATTGATATGGAAGGACTGTCTTATGAAACGGGGGAGTAGTATATTGGGCCTGTACTCATTGGAGCTTAGAAGAATGAGAAGTGACCATATAGAAGATTTGTGGAGAGATTCACAGAGAAAGGTTGTTTCCCCTTGTGGGACAGTCTGGGGCCAGAGGGGCATCATCCCAGTATAAAGAGTCGCACGTTGAAGAGAGATGAGGAGGAATTTCTTTTGTCAGAAGGAAGTGAATTCGCAGAATTCCTTACCTATAGAGGGCTGTTGAGACTGGGTCATTAAGGCTAAAATAGATATTTTTAATCAGGAAGGCAGATTAAGGGTTTCTAGGGAAAAGCCAGGAAATTGGAATTGAGGATTATCAGATCAGTCTCAGTCTCATCCATTGGCAAGCAGGCTTAATGGGCTGAATGGCCCACATCTGCTCCTGTGTCTTACGGTCTTTCGGTCTCAGAGAAGGATTTTGTAACTGACTCATACGTCATAACCCTACAGTCAACATGTAGCTAAGGGTAGCTCAGCAAGTACCTGGACATGAAGTGATGCAATTTCTACACCTTTTGGGGTCAGTTAGAGGTTAATTTCTCGTGCGTAGATCATCAGATCAAGTAGAGATCAGGAAATATCTTGCACATTTCATATACTTTTGATTTGGAAAGTATAGCATCGGACTATGCACATGTAACACCTCAGATATGAGAGCTGTGTTGCAAGACTGCACATGTATAGGGACCAGGTGCCTGTGGTATTGTTCACATTGTGGTCATTCAGAGTGCAATTGTAACCTTTAATAAATCCAAACTCCACATTAACAAGTGAATTTCTCCCTCTCTATTTTGAACAGGAAGTTATAGATGCCCAAATTGTTGAGTCAGATGAGTACAGACGTTGGGATGTCATGTTGAGGCTGTACAGGACATTGGGTTGGGCCACTTTTGGAATACTGCGTTCAATTCTGGGCTCCCTGCTATATGAAGGATGTTGCGAAACTCAAAAGGGTTCATTAAAGATTTACAAGGATGTTGCCAGGGTTGGATTGTTTGAGTTACGGGGAGAGGCTGAACAGACTGGGGTTATTTTCCCTGGAGCGTCAAAGGCTGAGGGGTGACGTTATAGACGTTTACAAAATCATGAGGGGCATGGATGGGGTGCATAGCCGAGGTCTTTTCCCCAGGGTAGGGGAGTCCAAAACTAGACGGCATAGGTTTAAGGTGAGAGGGGAAAGATTTGAAAGGGAGCTAAGGGGCAACTTTTTCACACAGAGGGTGGTGCGTGTATGGAATGAGCTGCCAGAGGAAGTGGTGGAGGCTGGTACAATGGTAACATTTAAAAGGCATCTGGATGGGTACATGAATAGGAAGGGTTTAGAGGGATATGGGCCAAATGCTGGTAAATGGGACTAGATTAATTTAGGATATCTGGTTGGAGTGGACAAGTTAGACCGAAGGGTCCGTTTCTGTGCAGTAAATTGCTATGACTCTGTAAAATTTAAGATAAATCGCACCTCCCACACCAGTGTGGGTAGGGCCTGCTTTGACACTTGCTATTGACACACCAAACAAGTTAATCTCCAGTTCCTCCCAGTCACGCAGTGACCCTGAATCATTTTCCGGGAAGATAATAGTGTCTGGACAGCGACAACAAAGTTTGGCGTGGTGACTGGGCAGCAATGTCTGGTCTGAGCCTCTGAGAGACACGAGGCGTGTGTGGGGGGGGCAGCAGCCACAGGGTTTTTATCTCCCTTTCGCTGCTGTTTGACCAGGATGCAGTTTCAATCTGTAAATAAACAGACTAAGGCATGCAGCAACTTCCTCTGAAACATTCACTTTCCATCCTGTCAGCCTTATCTCTCGACTAACGCGCAGTCAATAGGTGGTTTTCTTTCTCTGCACACTGTGGCTCTGCTTCCAGCCTCAGGCAGCAACTGGCCAGTAAAACAAGGACACGGGGCAGGGTGAAGACTCAGGGGGGTGAGGCTCTCTGGATCATTGGCCATGCTGAAGTTGCCCTCGAATAGTCACCAAGTGACATTAGTCACAACGATGCCACCCAGAAACTGGAGGAGTAGCACCTCATATTCCGCCTTGGAAGCCTACAACCCAATGGTCTCAATGTGGACTTTACGAGCTTCAAAATCTCCCCACCCCTGACCTCATCCCAAGACCAGCACCCCTACCTCTCATTCCCACCTCATTGAGCTGTCTGTCTTCTCTCCCACCTATCAGCTCCTCCCACCTCACTGACCAACCCCCACCACTCTCTACCTACACTCACCTTTACTAGCTTCATCCCGCCTCCTTGACCTGTCCGTCTTGTCTCCCACCTATCTGCTCCACTATCCACCTTCTATCACCGCCCACCCCCCTCTATTTATTTCAGAGCCCCCTTCCTCTCCCCCATTCTGAAGAAGGGTCCCGACCCAAAACGTCAGCTTCCCTGCTCCTCTGATGCTGCCTGGCCTGCTGTGTTCATCCAGCTCCACACTGTGTTATCTCTGACTCCAGCATCGGCAGTTCTTACTATCTTTGACAGTAGCCAGTTGTTGAAGGATATTACTTCCAGGTCACAGGATGGAAGAAAGCAGAGAGCGAGAGCGAGAGAGAGAGGGAGAGAGAGGGAGAAAAATATCTATATAGATGCCGAGAGAGAAAGAGCTAGAAATATAGGACAGAGAAGTGGGCCATTCAGCGTATCAAGCCCACACTGCTATTCAATGCAATCATAATGACAGAGTGGGTTAGCACCGCTGCCTCACAGCGCCAGGGACCCAGGTTCAATGCCACCCCTGGGCGATTGGCTGTGTAGGGTTTGTAATGCCTTCTGGGTGCTCCTGTTTCCTGCCACAGTCGAAAGATGTTCAGGTTAGGTGGCATGGCTGTGCTAAATCACCTGTAGTGTCCAGGGATCTGCAGGCGAAGTGGATTAGACATGGGAGATACGGGGATAGGGTAGTGGGGTGGGTCTGTTTAGAGTGATCTTCAAAGGGAATGGTGTGGATTCGATGGACCGAATGGCCTGCTTCCACACTGTAGGGATTCTATGAGAGCCCCCAGGAAATGGAATGCTTGCTGTAACTCAGCAATTAGTCAGTGTAACTGAACCAAGCAAGGAGTCTTGTGGTACATTGGTAGTGTCCTTACCTCTGGACCAGAAGGCCGAGGTTCAAAACCGTCTCCCCCAAAGAGTGTAAAATAATACCTCTGCAAGGGTCAATTAGAAAAATATCTAACTGACTTGAGAAGCACAAACAATCCTCCACATTACCACCCATTGTGACAACCCTCCATCAATCCAATCAGACCCTGCCCAAGCCCCCACCCTGTCCTGCCCTTGCCCATACACTCTCCTTCATTAAAGGACACAAAACTCCCTTTGAATTTCCTGCACCCAATGGACTTTCCTTGCAGGAGACAGGAGGACTGGCAAGTAACATTTGTGCCACACAAATACCAGGCATCACAATAAGAGACAATCTAACCACCACCCCTTAACATTCAATGGTGTTATTGTCACTGAATCCCCCACTATCAACATCCTGGGGGTTACTATTGACCAGAAACTGAACTGGATTCACCACATAAACACAGTGGCCACAAGGGCAGATCAGAGGATAGGAATACTGTGGCTTGTAACTCACCTCCTGACTCCCCAAAGCCTGTCCACCATCTACAAGGCACAAGTCAGGAGTGTGAAAGAATACTCCCCACTTGCCCTGGATGGGGGCAGCCCCAACAACACTCAAGAAGCTCGACACCATCCAGGACAAAGCAGCCCCCGCTTGATTGGCACCACATCCACAAACATCCCACTCCCTCCACCACCGACACTCAGTCGCAGCAGTGTGTACCATCTACAAGATGCACTGCAGAAATTCACCAAAGATCCTCAGTCAGCACCTTCCAAACCCACGACGACTTCCATCTAGAAGGACAAGGGCAACAGATACATGGGAACACCACCCCCTGCAAGTTCCCCTCCGAGCCACTCACCATCCTGGCTTGGAAATATATCGCCGTTCCTTCAATGTCACTGGGTCAAAATCCTGCAATTCCCTCCTGAAAGGCATTGTGGGTCAACTTACAGCACATGGACTGCAGTGGTTCAAGAAGGCAGCTCACCACCACCTTCTCAAGGGGCAATTAGGGACGGAGCAAAAAATGCTGACCTGGCTAACGACACCCATTCTTCATTTATGAATTTTTAAAAACTGGTCATTTCTGTTTCACCAGGGATCAGTTGGCAGTCCCAGCGGAAAACAGATAGCTCTACCACATGTTGGCAGTTGGACACTGCCCACGGCCTTGCCATTGGCTCAAAGATCTGGCCCAAATGCAGTCAAAAGTCCTGTGCAAGCTTCCACCTGCACCCAACTAAGAAGGTACGTTCTCCTCTTCAAACAGCAGCTGTGGGGTCTTTCTCAGGCACTGGGGAAAGATGGCACCTTCAACCGTGTGATCCAGAGCCCGGGAGTGGGGCTTGAACTCCAGCTCCTCAGCCTCCAAGAGGCAAGATGCTACCCATGGAAGCCAAGCTTTCCATGACCAGCCCTGGTCCGCAACAGGAGCTCCCAGCTCTGAATGCTAGCCCCCCCCCCCCTCAACTAGGCAACATGGTAGTCAGGCAGTTTGGGTAGCCTCTGTGGAGTCTCATGCCAGGTGATGAAACTTCTGAGATGGTTGGGTGTTGGACAAAAGACCAGAATCAGAACACCTCACGACAGCTCTGAAATAGTTAAACTGTGTCCTGTCAAAGATTGAGACTACTGTAAAGTTGGCTCTTGGGATTTTTGTTTATATATAGCAGCTATAACGTGTGTACGCTAGTAGACCAGGAGATGGATTTGCCACAGATGAGATAGGACAGGAAACAGGGAAGGGGAGCTGCTGGGGGGACCGCGAGCTAGCAATACCTCCCCCCCGCCAACCCAACCACAACCTCCACCACCCCCTACTGCAGTATCCTGGGTTGGGATTGTCAAAGCATCAATGTATTCACTGATACCTGACACTGAGCTCTCTCCTGCTCTCCCCCTCCCACCATCTCCCAGGCAGGAGCAAGCGATGATAGGAAAAATGCTGCAGGTTTATAAAGGTCTTGCTATCCCAGGGATAGATCAGCGAATTCTGGAACGCACATTAGCTGTGACGGATCCTTCCCCACCCCCCCCAGCGAGGGTTCTTAGGTTTCACACTATCAGCTAGAAGGCTGACCACCTCCCCCTTCCATCCTCCACCATCCCTCCCCCCCAGCCCCTGTCCCCATCCCTTGACACACCGCTAGGCTCCATCCCGATTCCACAACAGCTGTCAGAATGCTTTGTGAATCCTGAGTGAGGCAGTGAGGTTTAGTAATTAAGGGAATCGAGGGTGATGGGGGAAAAAGGCAGAAAAGAAAAGGGAATGGAGGGTTGGCAGATCAGCTATGATCTCAGCGAATGGCAGAGCAGACTTGATGGGCCGAACAGCCTAATTCTGCTGCTACGCTTTATGGTCTTACACTGTTCCTGGAACCTGAGGGGGTACAGATTAAAGACAATTGGTAAACAGAGTTGGGGGAAAGGTGAGGGGTTTTATTCACTCTGCAAGTTGTCACCCTCTGAACTACCCTGCCCTAAAATGGTGCTGAAACAGATTCAACAGCGACTTTATTATTGG
>NC_063370.1:6005421-6009251 GCF_021869965.1 Rhincodon typus
CGCGTGGTGGCGTGGTTTGCAGTGAAGAGAGGACAGACAGGGCAGATAGAACTAACTGGTTAGCGCTCCTCAGCACCCGTCTCTAAGATCAGGAAATAAACATAGGATCTTCCTGTGTAGTTCTAAACCACACCCCCTGCTAAAAACAGGTGGGGTTGGGACAGAATTACCTGCAGCATGGTGGGTCACTGACAGAGGAGGAGGGGTCTCCTAAATCGAGCACGTGTGTGTTTGAGCAGCTCTGACATGCACAAGTGCAGAAGCTGCTGAACGGGCCGAAGGGCAGAGCTTAATCCCAGAGGCAGGCAGGATGCTCCAGTTGACCGGCAGTCAGGGGTCTGAGTCAGACTCACTGTCCAGACACAGTGTCCCGGGCCTCTGGGAGAATAAATATGCCCAGTGATGCTCAGAGAGCAAGCACGTTCCCCTAAAAGTCAGATTGTGGGGTCAAAACCCTACTCCACACACGAGAACAATAATCCAAGCTTCCAAAATCTTCAGAGGTATTTCTCCTTGGTGCCCTCTCCACTCAGTCCCAGATCAGGGACAGCACAGGGTTAAAAATAAAGTAAAGCTTCCTCTACACCATCCTCAAGCACTCAGGACAGGCACAAACTGGGGTTAGGTACAGAATAAAGCTCCCTCTACTCTTGTATACAGAAAGTAACCTGGAAGTAAAGCTCCCTTTACTGTTCCCATCAAACAGTCCAGGACAGGGATGGCCCAAGGTTAGATACAAAGTAAAGCTCCCTCTACACTGTCTGCCATCAAATGCTCCCAAGTGCAGGGACAGCACGGGGTTGGATACAGAGTAAATCCTCAATAGTACCCTCCAGACTCAGGAGTGAGAAGCAGAGTTTGTGGGTTTAGTGAGTGCACATTGGGATTGGTCCATCTGCAGCTGATGGAGAGTTGGAGGGGACTCTGACAGAGCGGATGTTGAGAGGATATTTCCCTTGGTGGGGGATTTTTAGAGTGAAGGGGCACAGTTTAAAGACAAGGCCTTGTCATGCAAGATAACGAAGAAAGATTTCCTTTCCCAGAGTGTGGAGATGGCATATTGATGCCCAGGTTAGACAAATGTTTAATCAACCAGATTCACTTTGGAAGGACAAACTTGAAAGCATAATACAGGGTTAACGGAAAGATTCTTGGCAGTGTAGAGGAGCAGAGGGATCTTGGGGTTCACATCCACAGTTCCCCGAAAGCTGCCACCCAGGTGGATGGAATTGTTAAGAAGGCATATGGTGTGTTAGCTTTCATTAATAGGGGGATTGAGTTCAAGAGCCGTGAAGTTAGGGTCCAGCTATACAAAAGCCTGGTTCAGCCACATCTGGAGTATTGTGTCCAGTTCTGGTCACCTCATTACAGGAAAGATGTGGACGTGTTGGAAAAGGTGCAGAGGAGATTTACCCGGATATTGCCTGGAATGGAGGGAAGGTCTTACGAGGAAAGGTTGAGAGAGCTAGGGCTTTTCTCTTTAGAACGACGAAGGATGAGAGGTGACTTGATAGAGGTGTACAAATTGATCAGAGGTATAGATAGAGTGGACAGCCAGAGACTTTTTCCCAGGGTGGATGTAGCTATTACGAGGGAGCATTGTTTTAAAGTGAGGCGGTAGATGTAGGGGAGACGTCAGAGGTAGGTTCTTTACTCAGAGAGTGGTAGGGGCGTGGAATGCATTGCCGAAGAGGGTAGAGGAGTCGGCCTCATTAGGGGCATTTAAGCGGCTATTAGATAGGCATATGGACGATAGTATAAGGAAGGGGTGGAGGTTAGATAGACCTTAGGGATTAGGGTAAAAGTTCGGCACAACATCGTGGGCCGAAGGGTCTGTACTGTGCTGTACTGTTCTATGTTCAGAGTGGGCTGGGGAGGGAAGTGGAAAGTAGAGTAAAGGCCACAAGCAGATCAGCCACGATCGTATTGAATGGCAGAGCAGGTTTAAGGGGCCAAATGGCCTAGTCCTTATCTAATTCGTGGAGGATAACGATGTACAAGACTTCTACAATGCTGGTTAGAATACACTTAAGTAAGGGACTCTGGACGGGGCTGAAATCATATGCCTGGGGTTAAAGGCTATCACTTCTAAATGTATTTTTAAGAAGTTTGGGCATCGTGGTCAAGGCCAGCTTTTGTTGCTATCCCGAACGGCCCACTGAATGGAGTGGCTGCTAGGGCCAGAAAGCAGTAAGCAGTAAACCACATAATCATCGGTCTGGAGTCACGTAGAGACCAGATCCGGCAGATTAGCTTCCTTAAAGGATATTAAATGGACGAGATGGGTTCTTTCATGAATCGACGATCCTTTCGTAGTCACCGACACGGAGGCCAACCCTATATTCCAAATTTTATTAATTGAGTCCAAATTGCACCAGCGATGGTAGGATTTGAACCCACGACCCCTAAGCATTAGCATGGATTACCAGTCCAGTGGCATTACCACTAAGCTGCCTTTACACGTGAGAATGAATGATTGATTGAATGGATGGTTTGGGGGCCCAGGATGACTGAGATACAGCCTCAACCCCATACCATACAAACCCCTACTCAATGGAGTCTCGCATCCAACAAACCAAATTACAGGGAATTTCTTGTGATTGACAAATTCCCTCTACCCTCCTCTTTCTCTCTCTCCCCCCCTCTCTGTCTCTCTCTGCCCTCCTCTCTCTCTTTCTGCCCTGCCCTTCCCCTCCCCTCCCCCCACCTGGATTGGAACCAAGCACAGACGACAAATGAAATTACCGCAGCTGTGAATATTATTTTAATATCTGTACAAAGCATTAAAACATTTAAAAACACTCTGACAAGCACTGTCCCTGACCACTAGTTGTGCGATCCGGTCAGTGGAAGAGAAAAAGGAAGGAAAATATGAATTAATGTAGGCTGTGTCCCTAATGGGAATGAAGGAAGCATTTAATTTCAATTACATCAAGCTTATTTACAAACGCAATGTCCTTGAAAAGTTCATCGTTTTGTGTCATGGGTTGTCTTGGCAGAAATGTGGATAGATAATGAGAGGAAGCAACTTCCTCCGAGAGGGAATGTCATTGAGCTGGGAATCGTGGGATGAGATGAGGAGGAGTTTAAATTGGAATCCATTGATCTCAAAAGATTTCACATACTTTGTGATCAATGACCAAACCAGGAAGAGTCATGACGCTGCCACCACGTTGCAGTATGACATGCGAACGGGGCTCAGTTATTGCACTGCCCATTGGGGACGGCATGGAACTCGATGAGCTGAATGGCCTCTTGTCCGTGACCACCCAACGGACTCTACAAATGTGCACAGCAGCAGCCGACGCCGTCAAGAATGGAAAACCTGTTGTTGAGTAGCGTTCCCACTCGGAATCCCAGATCAACAAGTCACACAGCATCAGCTGATGGTCCAAGCTGCGGCACCCAGCACTTGGAGCCAGTGTTCCCGCTGCTGTCTGACGGAACTGGTGTAAGTCTGTCCATGGAGAGGATGCGTCTCCATCCTACACCGCTGGCCTCACTCTGGGAAACAACTGGAAAACAAACAAGAGACAGTAGGAACTGCAGATGCTGGAGAATCCGAGACAACAAGGTGCAGGGCTGGATGAACACAGCAGGCCAAGCAGCATCATAGGAGCAGAGAGGCTGACGTTTCGGGCCTAGACCCTTCATCAGAAAAGGGGGAGGGGAAGGGGGTTTTGAAATAAATAGGGAGAGAGTGGGAGGCGGATAGAAGAGGGATAGAGGAGAGGATAGGTGGAGAGGAAACAAACAGGTCGAAGAGGCGGGGATGGGGCCAGGAAAGGTGAGTGTAGGTAGGGAGTTAGGAAGGGGATAGGTCAGTCCAG
>NC_063370.1:6014251-6028964 GCF_021869965.1 Rhincodon typus
GGGGGGGGGGGGAACGCTGGGAAGAGGCAGGTACAAAATGGCTTAAGGTGTGGGCCTATACTTACTGAACAGAAATCGAGCACATTCCTCATAACCATCCAAGTAACGGTCACATTTCTCTGCAGCCGTGTCTCCGTCACTCAGAGTTGTTGAGAAGATCGCTGCCCCTTTCTTCACCAGGAAAGTGCAGATTGCTAAGTCATTACAGGACGCTGCACAGTGCAGGGGGGTCCTAAGCAAAGAGAACGACCCGTCAGGTAACCATCAATACATCGACGTTCTTAACCCTCCCTTAACCAATCAGGGACCCCTTACTCCCCTCCCTTTCTGAAGGCACCAACTGCTGCTGAAGCACACTGCTAGAGTGCGCTTTGGCTAGCTATGAGACTGTGGGAGGCATCACATCTAGGCAACATCCCCACACACGCATGTTCGATTTGGAGAAGGAACAGGAAAACTGACCTGCTCCCTGGCCTATACATCACAAGACCAAGTAAACCCTGGAAGACAGCAACTAACCTGCCACAAACTAAGGCCCAATCTCAGGAACGCTCTGTGCGGCTCTGGCTGTGACCACTTGCACGTCACTAATTTTTAACCCTCTACCATGTTGAGCCGTGCCTTCCGCTCTCTGGACCCCGAGCTCTGGAATTCCCTCCCTAAACCTCTCCTCCCCTTTCCTCTTTCACAGTTTAAAAAAAAAAATCTCCCTTTCTCTGAACAGCTGGGCAGCGATGCCAAAGTCCCCTAACACAGCTCCATCTTAAAATCAGCAACACTCCTGTCAGGTGCTTCCTGGTGTTTTACTGCACTGACGGCGCTACATAAATGCATGTCTACACCAGAGAATTAATTCACCAGCCAACCCAAACACGGACTGTAGTTGAATGGGCACAGAAGCCTATTTTCTCTTTTATTTGTGTATGGGGGGAGCGGTACTGAAACTAACCATCCATAGCCATCGGCTGCGTTGATGTTGACTCCAAAGTTGACGAGGAACTCTACGATGTCGTAATGCCCACCGCACACGGCGTTGTGGAGCCCTGTGATGCCCTCGTCGTTGGATTGACTCGGGTCGTCCATCTGAAAGAGAACAGAGTGGTGCATCAGGTTTCCGTGAGTGGTGGGCTGGGGACACGAGACCAGCTTCCTGATTCACCCTCTGACCAACAGCACTCTCAGCCCACACCCTACCCAACAACACACCCTCGGACTTCAACAGTCAGTCATACAGCACGGAGACAGACCCTTCGGTCCAACTCGTCCATGCCAACCAGATATCCTAAATTAATCTAGTCCCATTTGCCAGCATTTGGCCCATACCCTTCTAAACCCTTCCTATTCATATACCCATCCAGATGCCTTTTAAATGTTGTAATTGTACCAGCCTCCACCACTTCCTCTGGCAGCTCATTCCACACATGCACCACCCTCTGTGTGAGAAAGTTGCCCCTCAAGGTCCCTTTTAAATCTTTCCCCTCCTACCTTAAACCTATGCCCCTCTAGTTTTGGTCTCCCCCACCCTGGGGAAAAGACCTTGGCTGTTCACCCTATCCATGCCCCTCATGATTTTATTAAGGTCACCCCTCAGCTTCCAATGCTCCAGGGAAAATAGCCCCAGTGTATTCAGCCTCTCCCTGTAGCTCAAGCCTTCCAACCCCGGCAACATCCTTGTAAATCTTTTCTGAACCCTCTCAAGTTTCAAAACATCCTTCCGATAATAGGGAGACCAGAACTGAACGCAGTATTCTGAAACTGGCCTAACCTCTCACCACTGCAGGTTTATTTAGGTTTCTGCAGGAGGAGCCAGTTCTGAAAAAACTGGATCTGGGTCAACTCGGGGCCCTCGGGAAAACTCCTTCAAAGGCTGCAGTCTGTCCAAGCACCAGAAGGGGTCAGTAATGCGCTATCAAAGACTTAAATGCTGCCATCCTCTGAGAAACAAAATACTGCAAACATTGCTTTAACCAGCATCTTATAAACCAGCAAATATTATATACCTGAAATACTGCAAATTTTACTGTATTGCTACAAAAGATTTTAATATTAACTATACCCTATTTCTTTAATTTTTCTACTATTCTATGAAGTAATGCTTAACTTTTTAACTCTCTCTTACTAATTTGTACACAAGTTTTTTGTACGTTGGTACCTAAGATGGTACCATGTGTGGTAACATCATACATTTTTCACTTGAGTACATGTGGACAATAAAATCTAAAATCTACTGCGATATCTGTGTAGTCAGTTGCAGGTGCAGGTAAACTTTATTTCAGGCCAAGTTGCATCATTAATTACGTGAGTTATGCTGTAAATAAAGTGTAACAGTGATGTGTATATCCCCTGCATTACATTCTATTACTGAGTGTGTTTTTACATTAATTATGTGGACCTCTTGATTTATCTGGAAAATTTGATCAACAGGTACGGTCCTGGTTCCATGGGTACTGATAATAAGTACCCCCAAGGGAGCGTGAGGGAGGGACAAGGGCTCGGTCAGAAATCTAAGGTGGAGGAACAGCGTTATGTTAATTCACCTCATACACCACTCGCTTCACCACCTCCAGCTCCCCGAGTAACGCAGCGTCCAGCAACACCACTAAAGGATTCAGCCGTGCCCTCGTGGTTTTGCTTGGCCCAGAGCTGTCTCCTTGCTTCAGGATTGAACGCTTCACCTAGAAAAGGCCCAGGGGGAGAAAAACCAGATTAGCACAGCCTCTCCTCGCTGTCCGTGTGTCCCACACACAGGGTAAAATCAAACCAGCACAAGTTTCTGGAGGGGGGTCTAGGCCCGAAACGTCAGCTTTTCTGCTCCTCTGATGCTGCTTGGCCTACTGTGTTCATCCAGCTCTGCACCTTGTTATCTTAAGTTTCACCATGTTCCCGTTACCCTGTTTTAGCCACCCTTTCATAGTCCCAGGGGGAGAGACAGGCCAGATTGTTAAAGATCAGAATAGAGACTGGAATCCTTCATAGGTCTGACTGCATTTTCCGTCAAAAAACTCAGGACAGGTACAGCCTGGGATAGGACACAGACTAAAGATCCCTCTACTCTTTTAAACTGGAAATAAACAGAAAGTAAAGCTCTCTGTACACTGTCCTCATCAAACACTCCTCTAGGGCAGCAACAGCACGGGGTTAGATACAGAGTGAAGCTCCCTCTACACTGTCCCCATCAAACATTCCTAGGGCAGGGACAGCACGGGGTTAGATACAGAGTGAAGCTCCCTCTACACTGTCCCCATCAAACACTCCTAGGGCAGCAACAGTGCGGGGTTAGATACAGAATAAAGTTCTCTGCCCTGGCAATGTGCCTTCATCACATCCTGCTACAGCAGGGTGACAGTTAAGATCATAAAGAACAAAAGAAGTAGGCAATTCAGCCCATTGAGACACACCCCCAACCCTACAGCCTTCCAGTCTGCCATCTTGGCCATGAATCAGGAGTGCACCCAGCTGAAATCGGACTGGGCTGGGTAAACCCACTTTGTTTGAAACTGTGCTACAATCAGCGGGACAAAGGGAGATGGGAGAGCGCAAGCGAGAGAGAGAGAGCAAGACAGACTGAGGAGGGAGGAGCATGGAGACAGCAGCTGAACTCACAAGCGATGTGGACGGTGACGTTGGAAATTCCAGTATCAGGGTGGGAAGACCTGGGGCAACGTTAGACTCCGAAGCAGGCGAGGTCTGTGGTGAGCTGGGCAAGGCACTGCCCTCAGCAGGATCCTGCTGTTTTCTCTGGCCAGCTCCGCTGCGGGTGAAGAGTTTGGTGAGCTGCTGGTAAAGGTGGGCTTGTTTCTGCATGGGGACCAGCCACTGCACAGGTTGCTCGATGGACGTCCGTCTCTTCAGGGGGCGCGGAATGGCGGCTCGGATTCGCATCAGCTCCTCCATGTCCTGGATAGCCTCGGAGTCCGGCAGGGAGACTGGCTGTAGGCGGGTGGGTGACAGGGGCCGGGGAATGCTCTCTGGATCGGGGGAGTCTCCAGGCTGCAGGATGTTGGCAATCTCTGTCTCTACCTCGCCTATCTCTGGCAGAGGAAGGGGGGTGTGCCGGGCGTCGGAGGGCAGAGCTGAGAAATCAGGCATCTTCCTGCCAGCTGTGACAGAGAGCGGAGGGAGACAGAACACACACAGAAACAATTAACCAGTAAGAGTCAAAACATAACACTGACAGATCCCCATCTCCTCTCCTCAGGACATTCCCCCACTTTCCTCCCTCACCCACACCTGCCTATGGTGGCTCAGTGGTTAGCATTGCTGCCTCACAGCACCAGGGACCCAGGTTCGATCCCACCCTCGGGTGACTGTCTGTGCGGAGTTTGCACATTCTCCCCGTGTCTGCGTGGGCTTCCTCCGGGTGCTCCGGTTTCCTCCCACAGTCCAAAGATGTGCAGGTTAGGGTGGATTGGCCATGCTAAATTACCCATAGTGCCCAGGGATGTGCAGGTTAGGGTGGATTGGCCATGCTAAATTACCCATAGTGCCCAGGGATGTGCAGGCTTGGTGGGTTAGCCATGGGAAATGCAGAGTTACAGGGGATAGGGTAGGGGCATGGGATGTTCTTTGGCAGGTCGTTCAGACTTAATGGGCTGAATGGCCTCTCTTTGCACTGTAGGGATTCCATGATCCTACTCTATGAACACAGCACACTCGTGCACATAGCTGCGAAGAGGAGTCATGCTGAAACAGTTAATGTTTTCTCTCTGCACAGACCTGCTGAGTTTCTCCCACACTCTGACTTTATTTCAAATTGCCAGCATCTGCAGCATTTTGCTTGTATTTTGTCTCTAAGGAGTTCACAGGTGAAGCAGGGCATTCACTCAGAATGCCAGCCAACATTCCAACCTCCCAACTAACCTCAAACACAGACTAACTGGTGATACAGCTCGTAAACATTGGGCTCATTCTGTGCACACAATGGTTCTGTTTTCTCACACGCAGGCTCAGAGGCTACACTTCAATCTTATTTCAGTGGATCTGAAGCCATTTGGAGGCACTGTGAAGACATGAAACGTGCTGCAGAATTGTGGCTAGGTATGAAGGATACTCAACTGCCACAGTACAAGGCTGTGGGTTTGAGTCACTTCAGCTCAGTGCCAGGGCTGAGGGAGCAACGAACTGCCTGAGATTCAGGGCCGAGGGGGTGTTGCGTCGTCCGAGGGGTCCTCAAACCAGCTTGACGCAAAGGAAAAAAATAATACAGGTCATCCAATCATTTACCACAATGCTGTCAGCGGGATCTTGCTGTGCGCATAATTGGCTGCAGCGCTTCCCACATTACAACAGGTCAAAAAGTAATACAGGTCTGAAACAGACCTTTCGGTCCAACCAGTCCATGCCGAACATAATCCCAAAATAAACTAGTCCCACCTGCCTGCCCTCTGCCCATGTCCCTCCAACCGTTTCTTATCCAAATGTCTTTTAAATGTTGTAATTGTACCCACATCCACCACTTCCCCTTGAAGTTCATTCCACACACGATGTCTGTCTTTGTGTTTAAAAAAAGTGCCCCTCGTGTCTTTTTTTTTTTTTAAAATCTCTCTCCTCAAAAATGCCCCAGGTCTTGAAATCCCCTACCCTAGGGAAAAGACACCTGCCGTTCACTGTATCTATAACCCTCGTGATTTTATGAACCTCTATAAAGTCACCCTCTCAACCTCCTACGCTTCGATGAAAACGTCCCAGCCATTCCTGACAACATCCTGGTAAAACTCTTCTAAACTCTCTCCAGCTTAATAATATCCTGCCTACAACAGGGTGACCAGAATTGGACACAGTACTCCAGAAGAGACCTCACTAAAGTCCTGTACAACCTCAACATGATGTCCCAACTCCTACACTGAAAGGACTCAGCAATGAAGGCAAGCGTGCTAAACTCCTTCTTTACCGTCCTGTCTGCTTGTGATACAAGGTTCAAAGAATTATGCACCAAAGGGTTTTAGGTGTCAAAAGGCACTGAAGTGGTCTGGGGTGCTCCTGAGACTGTAAAGGATGCTAGAAAGAAAATGATGTTCCTCTCTCCAACTTTCCTCTCCCTGTTCAACAGCACACACCCACCTCCCCACCCAGGTTTTGTTCAGTGACATGCGGACGGAGATACACAGTCACAGGCTTGGACTCACCTTCCGTTATCGGCTGGAATAGTGGGTATCGCATCATCGGAGAGGCAGCAAAGTGGTCCTGAGGGAGCCTAGCCCCAGCGGCGATCCTTCCCTGGCCCCGGTTGACGATGGTTGGTCTGATCAGCACCGAGAGGGGCAGGACGTTCCTGCGCTCCTTGATGGACGAGGGCCGGGAGCCTGACAGTGGGACGCTGGTCCGGGACACGATCGGGGATGGCAAGTTGGGCCAGAGGCTGTGCTGGGGAGAGCTGGGCAGGGGGGTCTTCCTCTGCTGGTGGGCAGTCTCGCGTCTCCATTGGGGTGGGACAGTTCCCTTGGGTAGGGTGCCGTATATCTGAATTGAATTGAATGCCTTGCTCGGTCTTGCTGAAGCCTGGGATGGTAAGAGAGACAGAGGCAAAGTTAACCTACTTCCTCCTCATCCATCACACACCCTCTCCAGTCTCCGTATGAGAGCATTTCCTTATCCTCCAATTTGTTTTTAGCCCTTTACATAGAACACAGAACTGTACAGCACAGTACAGGACCTTTGGCCCAGGATGTTGTGCCGAACTTTTGCCCTAATCCCCAAGGTCTATCTAACCTCCACCCCTACCTTATACTATCATCCATATGCCTATCTAATAGCCGCTTAAATGCCCCTAATGAGGCCGACTCCACTACCCTCTCCGGCAATGCATTCCACGCCCCTACCACTCTGAGGTCTCCCCTATATCTACCTCCACTCACTTTAAAACTGTGTCCCCCTCGTAAAAGCTACCTCCACCCGAGGAAAAAGTCTCTTACTACAGCAAAAAATTCCCTGCTTTGCCACAAGTACACTGCACCCCTGTATATGGGGGGCTTACAACGATCAAATTGACCACTTCCCTCATCGCCATAGTGACCACTTTGCAAATGCCGTTTATTCATTGGCCATAACAAATAAAAAAAAGCGCGCTTCGGGGCATCCCAAGGTGCTATAAAAATGCAAATCCCTTCCTGAAACTGAAACCTATCGCCTCGCGTCCGCCCCCAGGGCTCAATCAAATTGGGCGCTCGACAATTGGAACCTCACTGCTGATCATAAGACCATAATCGAAAAGGTGGCCAATGGGAATGAAGGAACGAGAACAGAAATTTTGCTGGAAAAACTCAGCAGGTCTGGCAGCATCTGTGGAGAGGGGAAGCAGAGCATAACGTTTAGGGTCCCTTCTTCAGAACTGGGAATGGAGGAGTTTCCTGAGAATTCAGGAGGGTCAGCAGGAGACAAGGGAATTCTGGTCTCAATGGGGAGGCTGAACACCTAGAAACTGCTGCTTGAAAAGGTGACAGAACATCACAATGAGGTGGTAGTGATAATGTCACTGGACTAGTACTGTTTTCCCCTCTGAATTTGTACACAGCTACCTTTCTGCCCAAGATGGTGCCATAAGTGTTGACTCATTAACTTTTCACTGCACTCATTCGAATAGACGTGACAATAAAACTAATTAAGCCAATCTAGAATTGACAGTGAATCTCAGTGATGGTAACAGTGAAGCTACTGATTATTGTAAATGGACATCCGGCTTACGAATGTGCTTCAGGTAAGGAATTCCATCCCTGCTGCAAGGCCTATGTAGACTCCAGAATAGGCCACTCTGCCCCACCCTGCCAGCCAATGTGGCGTTAACTCCCCTTTCCCTGTTTCTCCATCCTCCCTTATTCCTCCACAGCAGGGGACTCTCAACTTCCCTCTGGAAAGGTCTAGCGAACCACTCAGTTCCAGAGCAGTTACGGGAATGGCAGTTAATGATAGATTTGCCCAGTAACTCCCACGAAAGCAGAAATGAAATCAGATAACTGCTTCAAAAATAGGCCAGCGCAAACAGGGTACAGCAGGTTTGAGGGACAGAGTGGCCTATTCTGGAGTCTCACATAGGCCTTGCAGTAGGGATGGAATTCCTTACCTGAAGCACATTCGTAAGCCAGATGTCCATTTACAATAAACGATAGTTTCACCGTTACCATCAATGCGCTAAATGGCCTCTTTCACTGAAGTACAACTCTACTTCCAATCCCATTGGAGCCGATGGTTTGAGGGAACGGAGCCAATTCATTGCACTGGGCCTAGGTTTGGATCTGTCTGGTCACTGGTCCCCTTGATAAGTACATTGGGTAAAAGTATGTTAAGAGTGTTTAATCCTGGATAACAACACTGAGCACTGGGATAATTAAACAGTGAAGCACACCCATCACCTTTCTCCCTGCCCACCATCGTGGTTATATCGCCGTTCCTTCAGTGTCGCTGGGTCAAAATCCTGGAATTCCCTCCCAAGCGGCACTGTGGGTGTCCTTATGCCACGAGGACTGCACAGGTTCAAGAATGTTACTCTCAAGGGGCAACAAAAAAGGACTTGCCAGCAGTGTCTGTGTGGGTTTCCTCTGGGTGCTCCAGTTTCCTCCCACAGTCCAAAGATGTGCAGGTTAGGGTGGATTGGCCATGCTAAATTGACCCATAGTGTTGAGGGATGTGTAGATAGGTGAGTTTTAGGGATGGGTCTAGGTGGGATGCTCTGAGGGTCAGTGTAGACTTGTTGGGCCGAAGGGCCTATTTCCGCTCTGTAGGGATTTTATGATCTATGACCTAAGATGCAAATCCCACGAACAAACTGAAAGAAATGTATGGTGTTCATCCCTGTTATGTTACGAAACAATTCTCATCACTTATTCTGTGCTTTCCTGCTGGTCGTTATTTCAACGTATCACTGAAACTTCATCCGTTAATTCTTAGGTGGAAAATAAATCCTCGGTTTTTCTTTCACTGTTCATCAGGTTTATATGAAGTGTACATTTCCTGCAAACAATGAGAATCCCTTCCCCCAAAATGTAACTGAACTGCGAGATAGGTTTGAAGGGGCCAAAATCGTTATCCTTCTGCAGGTGACCAGTCGTGTCCGATACCCACAGGGGCTCACCTTGTTTGGGAGAACTGCCAAATCGAGGTCCGTTTGCCTCCAGCTCCCTCCGTGCTTCACTGTGTTCCAGTTCTGCTCACGCTCTGCAGTGACATCAAGAGACAAACACCCATTAGGTTTTAGATCTTGTACCCCAGTCAGTATCCCTGTCTCAGGCTTGCTGCAGTGCTCCAGCGAAGCTCAGCGCAAGCTGGAAGAACAACACCTAAATTTCCGCTTGGGAACCCTGAAGCATTCCAGAATCAATAGCGAGTTCAACGATTTTAGGGCTCGAGGCCCCTTCTCTCATGTCATTAACCCAACACACCAGGCCTTGATATCACATGGTCTACCACACACAACCCATTGTTAGTTACTAATAGTGCCCATCAGGAGCTATTTGTTATCCAATCCTTTGTCTGTCCAACTAGTCTCTCTCTTTGGGCTCCATCTCCACCTATCATTTACCTGTTACCACAACGAACCACTCATCCATCCCCACCACCAATATCTTCTGCATATAAACTGACACTTTCCTAGCTGCCATCAGTTCCGAGGAAGGGTCACCGGACCCAAACCGTAAATTCCGATTTCTCTGCACAGATACTGCCTGACCTGCTGAGCTTACCCAGCAATTTCGGTCTTTGTTTCTAATTTCCAGCATCTTGCAGTTCTTTTAGGTTTTAAACGATAGATCTTACTGCCCTCAGACCCTACCCTCAGCAGCTGAGGGACAAAGACCCTCCGGCCAAGGAATTCCATGTGTCCTTCCCAGGCTCTGAAGTGGTAGGGATATCATTAGGGGTTAAAAAAAAAATCACAGCCATGGAAAAAGGAAAAGGCTGCTCACCTCCTCAGACCCGGGCCCCGATATTACAGATTCATTAACTGAGCCCCACTTGTCTACCCTGGTTGTATAACTCCCTAAAATCGGTGCTAACCCCAATGCAAGCCCCCCTTTTTTTTAAAAACACCTTTAATCCCATGTGATCCCAGAGAGAAAAATTCAAAATTGGGAGGAGTGGAGTGGGAAGATACAGACTTAGAAGTGTTTCACAAAAGGAGCAAACTCCAGGAGAGGGGATAATCTCTCTCATGCAGCGATCAGTTAGAGTTTGGAATGTGCTGCCTGCAAAAGAGGTGGAGGCAGGTTCAAATGAGGTAATCAAAAGGGCTTTGGACTTAAAATAAAAATATTGTGCAGGGTTACAGGGAAAAGGCAGGAATTTGGCACTAAGTTAAAATGCTGAGGCAGCCAGCATCGATACAAGGGGCTGAACGGCGTCCTTCAGTTACGTGACAATTCTGATTTGTTGGTACGAGGTGGGATTTAGTGAACGGATGGATGTTGGGGAGGGGGTCAGATAGCTTAGAACCACTCGGGTACAAATTGAAAATAAGGCAACCAGGTAGGCGAGGAGCACGATTTCATTTCTTTATCACAACAAGCTGTAATGATCTGGAATGTGCTATCTGAAAGGGCAGTCAATACTGATCCGAAAGTAACCTTCAAAAGGGAATTGGATAACCAAGTGAAGAGGAGAAATGTGCACGGTTTTGGGAGCAGAGCAGAGGAGGGCTAGTTCAATGTGTCGATGGGCTGAATGGCCTCTTGCGCTGTATTAATCAGTGATTTTAAGCTGTTTGAGGATAATCAACGTATTGCCGCCCAGAGACGAGACTTACTGGTTTCATAGCTAGGAGTCTGTGAAGGTTTCTTCTCATATGCGATGTCTAAATCAGCTTCAGCCCACACACCAGGCTTCTTCTTCTTCAGAGAGTCACCTGTGGTAAATGAACAAGTTTAAAAAACATTTATCCATCATTTCTCCAGAGTTCTGTCCCATCAACCATCAAGAATCGATACCTGGAAGTATATGGAGATATAAATCAGGAGCAAGGAGGACATTCAGCCCCTCAAGCCTGCTCTACCATTTGATACAATCATGTCTGATCTGATTGTAACCCTTAACCTGCATTCCCGTCTACCCATTAACCTTTCACCCTTTTGCTTAAGAATCTACGTAACTCTGCTTTAACAATATTCAAGGACTCCACTTACATTTCCTTTTCAGGAGATGACCCTTGTGATCCTCAGAGAAGAGCATCATTTCATGTCTGTTTTAAACGGGCAACTCGTGATTTTTAAACAGTGACCCCTCGTTCCACCCTTTCCACATCCACCTGGTCAAGCCCCTCAGGATTTTATACATTTTATTTAAGTCACCTCATTCTTCTAAGTTCCAGCAGAACCAAGCTTAGCCTCTCCAACTATTCCTTATTAAGCAACGTGCCTGTTCCAGATATCCACCTGGTAGACGTTCTCAGAGCTGCCTCCAAAGCATGTACATCCTTCCTTCAACAAAGGTGACGAATATTGTACACAACACTCCAGTTGCTGTCTCACCTGAACCCATACCAGTGTCCTGTTTAACTGAAGTGTAACCTACCCACTTTCGTATTCAATATCCCTTGCAATACAATTTAACTTTATTAGGTTTTCTGATTACTTGCTATACCTGCAGACTAACCTTTGAAATTCATGCACTAGTACAACCAGATCCCTCTGCATCTTAGAGGTCTGCACTGTTTAAATGACTTTTTTAAGTTCTTCCTGCCAAAAATAGACAATTTTATATTTCCCACATTCACAACCTATCTATAGCTTCTCCTGTAATAAGACAACAAGGTGTACAACTGGATGAACACATTAGGCCAGGCAGCAGGGGAGCAGGAAAGCTAGAAAGCTGGCGTTTCGGGTCTGGACCCTTCTTCATTTTTTTTCTGCTCCTCTGATGCTGCCTGGCCTGCTGTGTTCATCCAGCTCTACACCTTGTTATCTCAGACTCCAGCATCGGCAATTCCTACTATCTCTATAGCTTCTCCTAGACTCCTTATGGCCACTTCACAACTTACTTTCCTAGCTATCCTTGAGCTGCCAGCCAATTTCACAACTCCATCTATTGTGTCAGCCAAATCATAAGAGTGTGGAAACAGGTCCTTCAGCCCAACCCGTCCATGCCAGACATGAACTGTTCCCATTTGGCTGCATTTGGCCCATATCTCTCTAAACCTTTCCCATCCATGGACCTGTCTAAACATCAGCCAAATGTTACAATTGCATCCGCACCCCCCCCCCCCCCCCCCCCCCCCCCCTCCAGTTGCCCGTTCCATACCCACACCACTCTCTGTGTGGAAGAAGTTGCCCCTTGGGTCCCTCTCAACACTTTCCCCTATGCCCTTCAATTTTGGAGACTTACATCATAAACACCCAGCAGCAATCCCTGCGGCATACCACTCACTATACCTTGCCAGCCAGAAACAGACCCACTTACATCTATTGGTTTCTGCCACCCAGTTCATCTTTTATCCATTCCAATACATTACCCTCTACACGGTGAGCTTTCAGTTTCCACAGTAACCTTTCACATGACACCTTATCAAATTCTTCTGTAAATATGCACAGTGAGGATGCCAACACCACTCAGCTAGATCGCAAACAACCCTTGCCCAAATAAACAGCGCACTATATAACGACACAGCAAGTGGCCCTAATGCCAAATTATAGTTGGGCAATCAGAGGCTGGTTGTGTATTATATCCGTATTGTTCTGGTTAAACAGATTGGATACTTACATAATGAATAATCCTTATTTCACTGAATGAACCGTGCACGCACAAACACCGCTGTCCCCTCACTCTTAAATAATTTGGTTCTCTCAAGTGAAGATTAGCTAACACGGCTCTGAACGTGGATGGAACTTGTAACCTTCCCGAGCTACGTAACGTAGAGCAAGTGACTGAGGGGAAAGGGGGAGCAAACAAATCTCTCGTTTTACACCATTCAGACCCCTCATCCCGACCAAAGTGATGTATCAAAGTTCTTCACCTGTACCGACTGTGAATGCTCCAGGATTGAGTGCGAAGCCACTCATACCTCTTCCGTCCTGAGCTTCCAAAAGCATCTCGTAGCGGTCGGGGGGATGCCGAGAGGCAGCAGAAAGCAGCAGCGGCGGAACGTTCTCATGGGGGGAGACTCTGGTGTTGCCCAAGGGTCCTGCGTAGGCCGACGGCACCGGGCTGAACAAGCCTGGCTGCTGGGGGAGTGGGCATTCCACGGTCCCACCGGGCAAAGTCTGGGGCTCGTGGGCAACACCCGCGAGAGGGTGGGCGGAGGGCTCGGGATTCTCGAACCGGGTCATGGGGCTAAACCCGGGTCGGGGAGAGGGCGCTCGGTCGAATGGAGCGCGGGGCTCCTGCTGATGGAGCATTGGCGAGCCTGGCACCATTGCCCGGGGAGAGGGTGACTGATCGAACATGGGATTGAAAGCGTAGGGTGTGGGAGGCTGCTGGGGGGGTACCAGTGGTGTGTAGGTTGGTAATGGCTGCGGAGAGGAGGATTGAGTCACATTAATGACTGGCAACAGCTCGTCACGTTTACTCTGCGATTCGGTCCAACTTGGGCCATACATGTTGGACGATGTCGAAGCGGTCACCGAGCTCTCTTTCTGATAGGTCTGAAACATTGCGGGGGGGGGGGGGGAGGAGAGAAAAAGAAGAGGGAATGATGCAAAATTTCAAACACCACCCTCGACCCCAAACCCAAACATTTCCCCCCGGATGCTGTTCGATGGCTCAGATCCTTACTGAGCAGTAGCACAGAATTTAATATCGCATGCAGCCCCCTCTCCGCCCACCCTTGGGTGTCAGCCATGACTCCGCGGGTAGCACACTCGCCTTAGAGTCAGCTTGCTGTGCATTTAAAACTGCACCCTCGGGCAGTGATGCCAGTCCCCCAGTGCAGCGCTGAGGGAGTGCCGCAGTCTTGGAGGTGCTGACTCTTTGAACGAGAGGCTTTGCCTAACCTCCAGGGCGCCTGCTTTTGTAATATAACATCTCCTCCTGCTCAGAGAGTTGTTATTATTATACTGATACCTTGCTATCAGATTGAGCGACGTCAGTAACCAGGGGGCTGCTCTGTGTGGACCACATCGAGTCCAGCTCCTGGGATAGTTTGTCCAGTTTGTGCGTTGCCTCGTTCAACTTCTTCTGCGCAGATTGCAACATAAGGCTTGTCTGGCATTCTTCATTAGAAACGAAAAAGAACAGAGAGAGAGAGACATCATTGAGGGAGACAGAAAGAGTGGGAGCATTACATAAAGGTCAAGGACACAAGAAGAGTAAACCAGTGTGTTAAGCTTACGCTTCACTCACTCTGATGAAGAGCAACCACAGAATGTTGCTTGGGTTAGCTGTGGTTGGCGGAATGTCAAGTCTTTCTCGGCTCATGTTAATGTCAGAATAATGTGTATGGAGTTACATATATTTAGTAAATCTTGCTGTCACAGCCCTTTTTTTTTGCTGAGGCTCAATCTTCATAGAAAGCTCCTTAGACTAGCTCGAGAAGGAGGATCAGTGGCAGTGTTCTACCCAGGGTTCCCAGGCCCCATCACCCCTGTTGTGGTCAAGGAGCAGTTTGATAAATACAGAACCTGACAACGATGAGCAGCAGAAGGCCACTCAGCCCCTCAAGTGAATAATGGCCAGTATGCACCATTTACAACTCTTGGTTCCAAATCCCTTAAACCCAAGTAGAAACCTGTCAAAATAAAAAATTGCTGGAAAAGCTCAGCAGGTCTGACAGCATCTGTGGAGAGAAATCAGAGCTAAC
>NC_063370.1:6033964-6057774 GCF_021869965.1 Rhincodon typus
TAACTCTGATTTCTCTCCACAGATGCTGCCAGACCTGCTGAGCTTTTCCAGCAACTTCTGTTTTTGTTTCAGATTTAAGCATCCGCAGTTCTTTGAGTTTTTAGAAGTCTGACAAGCTTATATTTCAATACTTTTAAGTCGCCAATTCAGGCTTAAAAGGACTTTTTCCAGGCAATTTCTTTCGGATTTGCATTGTCCTTTGAACAAGTGCTTCCTGACATCATTCCTAAATGGTCTGCTCTGAATTTAAGGCTACACCCTTCTGCTCTGGAATTCTCTCAGCTCCATCACCTCAGATAACGTTCACTTCCTCTATCTACCTTATCCAGGCCAAGCTATCAAATCAATGGCTTACACTTGCTCCCAATTCTTATAAATTACTCCCTAATCTTCTACAGTCAAAGGAGCACAAGCCCAGGGGGCTTAGTTGGATGAGCATCAAATTTTTAATCTTAGGGCCCAGGGATGAAGTCCCTGCCTGGGTGTCGCTTGACCTCAGACAGGGGGCCCTCTTGTACTGCTGTGGTAGTGTCCCTATCCCTGGACAGGAAGGCCCAGATTCAACTCCCATCTGCTCCAGAGGGTATTAATAGCTGTCTGAACAGGTCGATTAGAAAAATAGGTAAAATAATTTTTTTTTTTTTTTTTTTTAAAACAAGCTTTGGTGACCTGTCCTTTCGACCGAACCCTATAAAACCCACTGTGCAGATTCCAATGAACCTGCCTGAAAAGAACAAATACATACTTATCTTGTAATTGCCCTGACATTAGATGCCTCAAAATTCTTTACCACTAATGAAGCACATTCTGAAGTCCAGCCACCGTTTTAATGTAAGAAACTAAAACAGCCAATTTTCTCACGGGAAGTTCCCACCAACAGACATGTGGTGGTGACTGAATAATGCTTTTTTTTTAAAACCAAAAAAATTACGGATGCTGGAAATCAGGAACAAAAACAAAGTTGCTGGAAAAGTTCAGCAGATCTGGCAGCATCTGTGATGGAAATAACAGATTTAACGTTTCGGGTCCAGTGACCCTTCATCAGAAATGAACTGAACTGAGATGCTTTTTTTTGGTTGTCTAAGCAGTAGGTATCAGCCAGGCAATGGGGTGAACTCCCCTTCACTTCTGCAAAGTGGGACTTCTTTGGTTTTTAAATGAAAGACAGAGCTATATGTGGAAAAATCCAGCTCTCTGATACTGAGGTTGTGTTCACCTGAATCATCTCAGATACTGTGGGATAGACTCTCTGCTATCGATCAATCTGAATGGTATTAGTAATTAACCACACAAGGTCTTCAGCAGAAAGAAGTTTTAATCCTAATAAACAGACTAGGTTTATCCCTTGGTGCTTGATAGCGAGGTACGTAACATCTGAGTGACACCATGCATCAGGTTTGACCCAACAGTGAACGCACAATACCGACAGCTACATGACCTAGCATCAGAACTGGTCTTACAAGATGGAACAGCAACTAGTACAAACCAACAGAACTGGTAAGTTCCTTCCAGCATCAGCCCTTTATGTCCTGATGGGTGGAGCCAATTACATGATGCCAGTTAACCCTTTAAGGTACTAACTACTTTAGAAACCAGACAGTACCTCAGAGGGTGCAGTGTTGTCTCTCAGCACTGTGCTTGGGAGCATCAGCTTGGTTTGTTGCACTCGAGCCCTAGAGCGTGGGACTTGAACCCTGAGCCCGCAACTCAGAGGCACACGTACCGCACATTGACCCACACCCAAGGAGTCTCCCGTTCCTGGGACACAGTGCCAGGAACTCAGTGCTCTGGATGGCATGGGAATGAGATGGTGGATAGAGGTAGCCCAAGAACTGGCAGTGACTACAGGGCTGTAGATAGTCAGTCTTTTTGACAATTTGTCTTGTAACATTGTTGGGCGTTTCAGTCACACAACTTCCCACGCACCACACATACAATGGCCTCAACAAAAGGGCGGCATCAACTGCATACTATTACACACTGTAGAATGCAATGTTTAAGCAATAAATGTAATACATTTATACTAATTGTAGGAGATAGTAAAGCTTTAAGAACACAAAGGGAGATTGTGAAAGACAATCATGGCCAAGGGCATCTCATATTTGTTGCATTTAACCTGACAGCTTATATTTAAAGCTCTGACTGTGTTGCAAAGAGCTTGCAAACAGGAGATCTCAGTGCAAAAGCTCTCTCTCACATGGCACAATTTTGAAATGGAGGTGCCGGTGTTGGACTGAGGTGGACAAAGTCAGAAGCCACACGATGCCAGGTTACAGTCCGATAGGTTTGTTCGAAAGCACCAGCTTTCGGTGCACTGTGTAAGGTGAAGACTTCACCAGACAAAGGAGCAGCGCTACGAAAGCTTGTGATTTCAAATAAACCTGTTGGACCCTAACCTGGTGTCGTGTGATTTCTGACCTTGACTTTGAAAAGCATCAGAGGCTTAAAAATGTTTAACTGTTGAAAATACTGAGTAGGTCAGGCAGCACCCGTGCAGGGAGAAGCAAAATTAAGGTTTCAGATGTTCTTTCACAATTGAAGGTGATTCCATGGTTGCCATTCTTATTTTCAGAGATGCACGGAAACAGGCCCTTCGGTCCAACTCGTCCATGCTGACCAGATATCTCAATCTAACCTAGTCCCATTTGCCAGCATTTGGCCCATATCCCTCTAAACCCTTCCTTCTCATGTCCCTATCCAGATGCCTTTTAAATGTTGTAATTGTACCAGCCTCCACCACTTCCTCTGGCAGCTCATACCATACACACACCACCCTCTGCGTATAAAAGTTGCCCCTCAGGTCCCTTTTAAATCTCTCCCCTCTCGCCTTAAACCTATGCCCTCTAGTTTTGGACTCCCCCATCCTGGGGAAAAAGACCTTGGCAATTCACCCTATACATGCCCCTTACTGGAATATAAACCTCTATAAGGTCACCTCTCAGCCTCCGACGCTCCAGGGAAAATAGCCCCAGGCTATTCAGCCTCTCCCTGTAGCTCAAACCCTCCAACATCTTTGTACTGAATTCAAAAATTTCATCATCTGCTATGGGAATCGAACTAGTCCTACGAACAGTGTCACCATTTCCCCTTGTCTACACGGCCTCCTGGTAAAGTCACCGACCCCCACTGTCAGAGGGGTTACAGAGAGTGAAAGGCAACGCAAGAACGGGAGCCAACGGTCCACTTAACATTACCTCTGGGTAAAGAGAGTATCCAGACAATGTTACAAGACATTTACTGAAGGGACTAAGAGTGTACAGCTCCATCGTGGGCATTGTGTGCACACAGAATCCAAGAGTGGAACGCGAAAGCCTAGGTGCCAATACTGAGCGCTCGCTAACCAGAGCCTGCTGAATCACTCTCCTGCTTGGAGGTACAACAGGAGTGGCTGGGTCACTGTGATGCCCCCCACAGTCAACCGACCAGGTGCACTGGTGAAGGAGGACTGTCAGCCGCACTCAAGGTCCAGAAGGAGGGTCATAAGGAAAGGAGAGGGTAAGGATTCAACATCTAAAAGAAAAGATAGGTGTCTAAAACCTGTCATGGGTCAGCAACAGATTCTGCTAATCATCACCTTGAACTGAGGTACTTCCACCTTTCCTGCATTCAGACCGCACACTGATATATTAGTGGACTTACCTGACAAAGTTTGGCAGATATTGGTCAAGGGTGGTGGGCCAACGTCAAACTGTTCATCAGTCATCCTTCTGGGAGTGTAAGGTGTGCTGCTGGGGCACAGCTGATCCAATAACACAGAGGCTCTGAAATCGAAAGCAGGAACATGTGAACTACATACATTACTTGCAAAATGTTTCAGGAGTTCTGTGGTGCAACGGGTAGCATCCCTGCCTCTGATCCAGGAGCTCTGGGTTCCAGCCCCACTCCAGGACATGACGGCCAAGGAAGGAGAGCTCATAACGTGACAAAATGGGTCAAGCGTCAACCTGCAAATCCGCCTGACAAGCACCAATCAGCAGCAGTAAGAGTGGGAGAGATGCCTGGTCACTGTTTGTTGGAGAGAAGGCTGGAGATCTCACCATCACTGTCCATAGCTCCGGATACAACACGCCCGAATGTTGCCAGAGCGCTCCCCTCATGACATGCAGTCCCACTGCCACACAATTTCTGGGTGAATCACCCTCCGCGCTGGAGTACCCCAAGCACTGAACATTTCAGCCACGGCTTTGTGGATCGCACTCTCATCCCACAATCTGACAATTCAAAACCCACTCCAGACACAATACAGCTCATAGTCTAGTGAAAAATCTGAAGAAGGGTCTAGACCTGAAACGTCAGCTTTCCTGCTCCTCTGATGCTGCTTGGCCTGCTGTGTTCATCCAGCCCTGCACCTTGTTATCTCAGATTCTCCAGCATCGGCAGTTCCCACTATCTCTGAAACATTGTTAAAAGTGTCATTTTTTTTTGTGGGGGGGGGTGGGGAAGGGGAAGAAGCGAAGAAGAGAGAATGCTCTTTTTAATATAGATCTCTACAGTGTGGAAGCAGGCCATTCAGCCCATCGAGTCCACAATGACCCTTCGAAGACCATCCCACCCAGTACTCTATATGCCTGTAACCCTGCATTTCCCAAGACTAACCCACCCCAGCCTGCATATCCCTGGACACTATGGGGGCAATTCAGCACGGCCAATCCACCCTAACCTGCACATCTTTGGCCTGTGGGAAGAAACCCACGCAGACACGGGGAGAATGTGCAAACTCCACACAGACAGTTGCCCAAGGGTGGAATTGAACCCGGGTCACTGGCGCCGTGAGGCAGCAGCGCTAACCACTGGGCCACCACCTGTACTTCCACCAATAATGTCAACAAAAACCAGCTTGTCAATAGCTGCTTCCAGCTGCCTGTGGAATCTTGCTATGCATGAACGGTCTGTGGCATTTCTTAAGGTACGACCACAGGCTACGCCTCCATTTAAAAAAAAGTCAAAATTAAGTGCTCCACGACGCCCTGCTGTCAGAAATAATTCCCTTCCCGGAGGATGTCTGCGTTAAGACAACTATTCACTGTCTAAATAGGGGCCTGTGGCGGCCTCTTCAACACCAGAAAATAATCAAAGGAGAAAGAAACAACAATAATGTGAAAACTCTGGCTTCAGAAGAGATCTGGACAAAAACCATGCACGCCAATTAGAGAGAAAAAAAAACAACACGAACTTGTTGACAACCGACGACGCTCTTAAGCATTTTTCTCAAAAGACAAGGAATCTGCTACTACTTACAACATGGAGAGTCTTGTGAACTGATAGGAAAAGGGTGTGTGGAATTGGTTATTGAGCACGCTCGGCAGAACCTCCGTTGAAGGACAAGACTCAGCGTGAGGGCAGCGACCTGCTTGTGGCTAAAGTGTGAACCTCACTGAAATGAAGCTGCTGGTGAGAAGGACCTGTATATCCCACTGGCTGGACACACCCACTGCTCCCTGGCAATGATTGAGTCAGCCAACGTTTGTAGGTGGGGATGTCACTCCCATTGTTCCCTCAGATTGCCGGATGTGCGGAGAAAGAGAGAGAGAGAGAGAGAGAGAGAGAGAGAGAGAGAGAGAGAGAGAAAGGGGATGTAGCCACTTGCACTACCTGTTTCACAATACTCCAAACTCCAAGACAGACAACACAAAATTGCTGGAGATCACAGCGACTCATGGAGAGAGCACGAGCTAATGCCTGGAGTCCAGATGACTTCATCAGAGCTGGCGTGGAGGGGACAGTATTTATGCAACGAGGGGGGTGAGGTTTGGAGCGCTGGAGTGGGGTGGGGTGGAGGTGGAGGTGGGGGATAGAATGTTGATGTTCAGATTAAGTGATGGGAATGTGAGAATGACAGAACAACGGCGTGTCTAACTACCAGAGATAGGGAGAACTGCAGAAGCTGGAGTCAGAGCCAACACAGTGTGGAGCTGGAGGAACACAGCAGGACAGGCGGCACCAGTGGAGCAGGAGGGTCAACGTTTCGGGTCGGGACCCTTCATCAGGACTCCACACTGTATTATGTCTAACTGGGGTGGGGGAGGAGAGAGAGGACATGGTGGGAGTACATCCCCTCCACACTTCATGTCAGCTTCGATGAAGAATCATCTAGACTGCAAACCTGAGCTTGCTTTCTCTCCACAGATGCTGCCGTGATCTCCAGCACAGATTCCAGCATCTGCAGTAATTGGTTCTTCCAAGATAGACACGCTGGGAGTGCTGACAGTGCATGGTGCAGTGGCTTTGTTTTACTTAGTTGAGTGACCGAAGCCAAGTGATAGCCTCCTCATTCACTGAGTTTAAGATGATTAGACCATCCCTCTTCTGTAAAGCAAAGCTTCGTTTATCTCATCACAAATACAAGGGATTCTTACTGAGGTCGCAAGGCTAAGGGTTGGCCACAGTCAGGCTCTGGTTTGTCCTGGACTGGATTAGCAAGGACCACTTTAACTATGGTACAGCAAATTTTGTTTAAACCAGCACCCCATTTACAGCTTAAATTACATTTCGGTTACATTCTGTGCTTTTACATTGGTTTGAGAAGGTGTGTTGATGTTTCTAACATGATTTTGAGGCTTGTTGATGCATTGAAGCTTCACTTGGCCAGGTTTTGTATAGAATCCCTGCAGTACGGAAACAGGCCGTTCAACCCAACAAATCCACACCGACTCTCCTAAGATCATCCCACCCAGACTCACCACCCACAAGCACCCCGACCCTATCCCTGTAACCCTGTATTTCCCATGACTAATCCACCTCACGCTGGGCACTATGGGCAATTTAGCATGGCCAATCCACCCTAACCTGTGCATCTTTGGACTGTGAGGAAACCGGAGCACCCGGAGGAAACCCACGCAGACACAGGGAGAAATGTACGAACTCCACACAGACAGTTGCCCGAGGGTGCAATTGAACCCGGGTCCCTGGCGCCATGAGAGAGCAGTGCTAACCACTGAGGCACCATGCTGTGCTGCCGTTTTGCGGACCTCTTGATTATCTGGGATATTTGACCAACAGGCGCACTCCGGGTCCCATAAGTGCCAGTTAATAAAAAGTTTGCTGTAGTTCTAAGACTGCCATTCCATAGGGTTTGTCCCAAGGACAAAATTTTTCCTTCAGTAGCAGCAGCGTGTACCATCTGCAAGATGCACTGCAGGAACACACCAAAACTCCCTGGACTGCACTTTCCAAACCCACGGCCACATCCATCCAGTAGGACAAGGGCAGATATGTGGAAATACCATCTCTCATCCAAAACACTCATCATCCTGACCTAGAAATACATCACCAGTCCTTCAGCGTTGCTCAAGGCAGCTCACCACCAATTTCTCAAGGGGCAACTAGGGATGTGTAATAAATGCTGGCTCAGCCAGTAATGCCCAGATCTGAGGAGTGAATTTTTAAAATAAAGAACTGTCTTTCCACCTTTCCGATTCCTTGATCCAGAGAACGTCCCCTGGTGAACCTTCCTCCAGTAGATGGCTCCTGATCTGGATTGGTGCATTCAGTTGACTGTCAACAAGATGCTGTCACTCAAAAAGGAGAGACGACGGCCCAGTGGTGTTATCACTAGGCTGTTAATCCAGAGAGCCGGCTAATGTTCTGGGGATCTGGGTTCAAATCCCGCCACAGATGGTGGAACTTGAATTCAATAAAATAATCTGAATTAAGATTCTAATGATGGCCATGAAACTATTGCCAATTGTTGGGGGAAAAACCCCATCTGGTTCACTAATGCCCTTTAGGGAAGGAAACTGCCATCCTTACCTGGTCTGGGCTGGGGAAAGAGAGTGTGTCAAAGTCAGGAATGTGTAGAGCCAACAACCTGAGTCATCTGTTCTGAAGAATGGTCACTGGGCCCGAAACATTAACGGATTTCTCTCCACAGATACTGCCAGACCAAAAACTTCTGTTTTTGTTTCTGATTTATAGCATCTGCAGTTCTTTTGGCTGTCTTTGAAACTTTGATTCCTCTGCAGTTCCTGGTTTTGACCTTCATCTCTGTAGCTGGCCTGAAGTAAACAGCAATGTCATTGGCCCAGAAATCCTGAGGCCCAGGCTCATGCTCTGAGGACACGGTTCAAATCTCACTGCAGACACCCACAATGCAGTTCATTCTGTTCCGTTATGAGGCAAAACTTGTGGTCATTATGGAGAACTCCTATGGTCGAGAACCCTTCCAATAGCTCCCACTGTGTTGGCATTAAAAACTGACTCAAGAGTCAGAGTTGCAACCAGACACTTCTGCACGTTGTCATCTGGAGCTCCAATCTTCTCTTCATCAAGAGCTCCAATCTTCTCTTCATCAAGAATGAATGATGATTTATTGTCACTTGTACTCTACAACGAGCAACATGGTAAAAAAAACAGCGAAAAGCTTCAAGTGTCACCACAATCCATTTTGAATAGTTTAAGAACAAAAAGATAAAGCTGACAGGAGGTCCACCTTTGTTCTGCCATGAGTTCTGAGCGAGTCGACCAACAATTCCTGCGCCGCTACCCCTCCACCGCCTGTGCCTGACCCACCAATGGAGTTGCCACTCTTCAGGCAGCATCTCTTCGTTGCTGGGGCCCCGTGCTTGACCCACCACCAGGGCCCCGGCTCTGCTGCCCTTCCCAGGTCCCTGGTTCCAGGCCTCCCACAACCAGGACCGGCTGCCGCACTGATAACCAGGAGTCCCTGCTCTGGGCCCACCGCAACCAGGAGACCCTGGATTCCCCAACCTGGCCAGGCCGCTGCCTTGCCAAGAGTCCCACTCTGGCCCACAGTCCTCCACGATGTCACATTCTCCGCTGACAAGAAGTAAAGGGAGGAAGGGAAGAAGTGGCCGGTCTGGAGTGGACGGGCCCAGAAGCCCAAAACGTTGCCTACCTGGCCAGTACTGCCATCGTGTGCCTGACAAGGAATCTCTCATCCCTACCGCCTGCATTAGTGCCCAACAGGAGAGATTCGCAGATTGATAATCAGCTTATTTGGCTGCATTGCAAGTGCACCTTCCTTGACCCAAGTCCTGGAGCTTCTGGCCCAGAGGCAGGCTCACTACCCACTGTGCCACCAGATCTCTGTTGCCTAAGAGGGAAAATTGAACAATTTCCTACTGGTTAGAACCCCAGACAAGTAGACCTCAATTCACTCGACAGAGACTGAGAACCACATGAGCATGAATAATTCCATAAACATGCAACCTAGAGAGATATCAGCATCAGAACTTTCAGTTACATTCTTACCCATTAACTTTCCCACCCCAATCCAGCTCTCACTATTTCACAACTTTTAGTTTATTTTAGTGCATTCATCACTAATGGCGCAAACAAAGATTTCTAACACACTACAAGGAGTGGCATCAAGCCCCAAGCATTCTCACGTCAAATCGTAATGCTCAGTTCACAGAGTCTTTTCCATTTAAACTTTTGGCAAGACTAATCAAGGATGAGTATTAAGGCAGACATTCAAGATTTTAATAAACTGACATCACCTTGGAACAAACTTTCTTTTTTCTTCACATGCTCCCCTCTCCCGTGTTGAATTTGTAACACGCAAGGCGCTGAATCAGGTAGTGCTCAGGTACAGCAAGACCAGGACAATATTCAGGTTTAGGCTGAAGTGACAAAGGACAGACTGCACACACAAGAGCCAGGCAATGACCACCTACAACAAGAGAACCTAATCATCTTCCCTCAACGTTCAATGACATTACCATCCATCACTGAATCGCCCATCAGCAACACTCAGAAGTCTCCATGGATTAGAAAACCAAATTGTATACATACTGCAGCTACAAGAGCAGGTCAGAGGTTAGGAATATTGCATAACTCACCTCCTGACTCCTCAAAGCCTGGCCACTATCACAAGTGCAGCTCCAACAACACTCAAGAAGCTCAACACCATCCAGGGCAGAGCAGCCCCCGCTTGATTGGCACCACATCCACAAACATCCCACTCCCTCCACCACCGACACACATCAGTAGTTTGTACCATCTACAAGATGCACTGCAGCAAAGTGTCAAGGCTGCATTGATAGCACCTTCCAAATCCACAACCATTACCATCTTGAAGGACAATAGCAGCAGATACATGAGAACATCGCCAAGGTGCAGGCTCCTCTCCCAGCCACTCAGATCCTGACTTGAAAACGGATCACTTCCTTCAGCGTCGCTGGGTCAAGGTTGAGGACCGTCTTCCCTAACAGCATTGTGGGTGTCACTACAGCCTAAGGACTGCAGCGGTACAAGGCAGTAGCTCATTACCACCACCTTCTCCAGGGTAATTATAGATGGGTGATAATTAACAGCCTAGTCAGCAATGCTCTCATCCCATGGAAGAATTTTTAAAAATTAAAAATTACAAAATCTACGGAGGCACAGAAAACCATGTAGTTTTACAGTGGACTTTATTTCAACTTTTATCAACACATCAACAGAGTGAAGTCTGGATTAGTTCACACTTCACTGGAGTAGAACATCCCAACTCATTTGATTGAGCTCTTGATTCAAGGTAATATAGAATTTAATCCTGAAAAAAAATCATGTCTTATCAATCATATCAGTCAGAGCGATAACTGGTGTCAATTATCTTTCAGTACATACAAATAGGATTCAGCATGCCACGCTCTCCATTGTAAACTTGAGATCTTCCACAACCAATAGACACCACAGGGGATGGAGTGCATAGCGTCATAGAGATGCACAGCACGGAAACAAAGCTTTGGTCCAACTTGTCCATGTCGACCAGATATCCTAAATTAATCCAGTCACATTTGCCAGCATTTGGTCCACATCCCTCTAAACGTTTCCTATTCATAAACCCATCCAGATGCCTTTTAAATGTTGTAATTGTACCAGCCTCCTCCACTTCCTCTGGCAGCTTATTCCATACACATACCACCCTGCGTGAAAATGTTGCCCCTCAGGTCCCTTTTAAATCTTCCCCCCTTCACCTTTAAACCAATGCATAATCAATTCCAGACTAAGCATCTTAATCCAAATAACTACCTCCCTTTTAAGATTTATTTTTGTTACAGTGCACCTTTTAAGGCATTGCCAATTAATTGATTCTTGCTAACTTAAAAATATAAATAGGAGACAGGGATTCTTGTAGTGTCCCTACCTCTGAACCAGGAGGGCCAGGTTCAAGTCCCATTCTGCTCCAGAGATGTGTGATAGCATCACTGAACAGGTCGATGAGAAAATAGGAAATTTTTTTTAAAAAGACCAAGGATTCTGTGGTGCATTGGTATTGTCCCGATCTCTGGGACAGAAGGCCAGTCCCACCTGATCCAGTGGTGCACGATTACATCTCTGGTTAGAAAATATCCCAGAAGACTGCTAGGATTGTTAGTGTTGTATAAAAGCTGATAGGCTGATAAGAATCAATAAACTCTCCATTAAAAGTGTTGTGCATCTTTGACTAGTGGAGCAGGAACTGTCTGGATTCTAATAACACTCTACATCAGTGTATAATATTAGTGTTCCAATTTCTTTCCACCCTCTACAATCTGGTTTCCATCACTCCTGAAAGCACTGACCCTCCATTCTGTGTAAAGTACTAAACTGGAGGCCATGACAAAATGACCTTTCTTCATTTGGACCCAGGTCATAAGCACACAGCCAACCACGCATTTTCCATTTCACTGTTGTCCTGGCTGATGTCAGACACACACACCCCATGGACTTAAGAGGAAATGGAGTTACAAACATCAACGTTTACAATCTCCGAATTGACAATTTAATTAATTATACTTCCACGGTGAAGTTGTAACAAGCCCTGTTATGATCAGTGGTACATTTCCACACAGATACTGCAGATGTCAATGTTTGCAAATTTCTGAGCTTCTGTTCAGTAGCTGTGACCACCCAGCACAGTTTGAACTCTTGCCAATCTACATAAAATTGACTTTTTTTTTTCTAATGAACAAATGAACAAGCACAACGTTCAAGTACAAAAACAAGCCCCTCACGATTACCCTTCAGATACACAGGTAACTAGTTCCAAAGGGTCACCAGACCCGAAATGTTAACTCTGCTTTTTTCCTTCACAGATGCTGCCAGACCTGCTGAGCTTTTCCAGCAACTTCTGTTTTTGTAGCTCTGATACATTCTGGTCAAATTCCACACAGTGTCACACCATTTCTACTCTTTTATTGGGATGTGGGTGTCACTGGGCAAGGCCAACAACCTTTTCATGTCCCTAACTGCCCTTGAACTGAGTGGCTTGCTAGGGCTGTTTTATGAGGCCAATCAAGAGTCAACCACATTGCTGTGGGTCTGGAGTCACATGTATAGGCCAGACTGGATAAGGACGGTAGATTTCCTTCCCTAAAGGACATTTAAAACATAGAAGATAGGAACAGGAGTAGGCCATTCTACCCCTCAAGCCTGCTCCACCATTCACCGTCATGACTGATCATCGAACTCAATAGCCTAAATCTCACCCTTCCCCCACCGACCCCCACACCCCCACCCATCTCCCCCCACCCCCACAGTGAATCAGACCATCTTCTTCCCCAAAAACTATTGGTGACAGTCTCATAGTCACCATCACAGAGACTGGCTTTCAATTCCCTGACTTTTGTTAAATCGATTGTGCATATTCACTGAATATAAATCCCACCAGCAGCTCTGGTGGGATTTGAACCTACGTCCCTCAGGGCATTTGCATGGGACTCCAGTTGCATTACCACAACGCCACGATCTTCAATTCGGATTTAATTTCTGATGGACTTTTTTTTCCCTTAATCTTTGTCTGAATCCTAAAAACCTCCTTGAAAACCTCTGACCCACAGGGTCTTCTCTTCCCTCCCCCTACCCCCTTAACTTGGGGGCTGCTCAGAAGGGAGAGGTGGTGAGAAGGTGGCATTACAAACAGCGAAGCCGATGGTGAGGTGGAACCAGATCCTGGGCATAATGAACAAAAACAAAGTTGCTGGAAAAGCTCAGCAGGTCTGGCAGCATCTGTAAAGGAAAAAAACAGAGTTAACGTTTCCAGTCAGTTCTTAGTCCTCAGTTCTGAGGAAGGGTCACTGGACCCGAAACGCTAACTCTGTTTTTTCCTTCACAGATGCTGCCAGACCTGCTGAGCTTTTCCAGAATCCGCAGTTCTTTCGGTTTTTACCTGAGCATAACGAAGATACCTTCATTCAGTTTGCCAAAGACAGATTAACATACCAGTTTGTGAAACAGGAATCTCTAGTCTGCACACTGCCCATTCAATAGTGTTACCACTATTAAAACCTGGGGGACATCACTGACCTGAAACTAAGCTGGACTAGCCATAATTACTACTGTGGCTACAACAGCAGACAGAGGCTGGGAGCAAATAACTCACCTCCCAACTCCTCAGAGCCTGTCCATCACCTACAATGCATTAGTCAGGAGTGCGAGGGAATATTTCCCACTTGCCTGGATGAGTGCAGCTCCAACACTCAGGAAATGCGACACCATTCATGTCACAGCCACCCATTCACTGCCCCATCACTGCTGATATACAATGGTAGCAGTCTACAAGATGCAGCATAGCATCTCACCAAGGTTCCTTAGACAGCATCTTCCAAACCCACGACCAACTCCATCTAGAAGGACAAGGGCAGCAGATACATGGGAACACCACACCCTGCAAGATCCCCCTCACCATCCTGACTTGGAAACAGATCAGTATCCTTCAGTATCAATGGACCAAAATCCTGGAACTCCCTCCCTATCGCATTCTTCTTCCTATCCTTTTAATGCATTTGTGATTATCAATCCTCTGATTTATCATAATACTGACCACCGCACGTACCAATCTAAAAACTGTCTCCCCCCAACCCCCCAATCATGAATCCTCATTTATGCTGATTACAAAATAGAAACCACTACTAAAACAAAGTGAAGGCTTCATTGATAAAGCACCTTTTACTCCATCACATAATGAAGATCTCAGTCAGCGCTCTACAGCTAATTAAATACCTTTTGGAGTGTAGACACTATTATAATTTAGGAACTGTGGTGGCAATTTGTGCACAAGTGAGCTCCCACAGATCATAAATGTGCCACATTTGGAATACTGTGTTCAGTCCTGGTTTCCCTGCTACAGGAATGATGCTGTGAAACTTGAAAGCGTTCAGAAAAGATTTATGAGGATGTTGCTGAGCTATAGGAAGAGGCTGAATAGGCTGGGGCTATTTTCCCTGGAGCATCAGAGGCTGAGGGGTGACCTTATAGAGGTTTATAAGCTCATGAGGGGCATGGATAAGGTGAATAGCCAAGGCTTTTTCCACTAGGGAAGGGGAATACAAAACTAGAAGGGATAAGTTTAAAGAGAGAGGGAAAAGATATAAAAGGGACCTAAAGGGAAACTTTTTCACACAGAGGGTGGTATGTGTATGGAACGAGCTGCCAGAGGAAGTGGAGGAGGCTGGTACAATTACAACATTTAAAAGGCATCTGGATGGGTAGGTGAATCGGAAGGGTTTAGGGGGGATACGGGCCAAATGCTGGCAAATGGGACTAGATTAATTTAGGATATCTGGTCAGCATGGACAGTTGGACCCAAGGGTCTGTTTCTGTGCTGTACATCTCTATGATGTGATAACTGTCAGATTATCTGTTTTAGTGGTACTGCGCAAGGGATAAACATTGGCTCTCGACATCAGGGGATCTTTCTCACTCTGCTCGGAAACTGGCAGGAGATCTTATCTCCATCTGGAGGGGCAGAGGGGGATCACAATTCAGCATCTCATCCAAAAGATGGCACCTTAAACAATATAGCACTCCCTTGGTACTGCTGTGGATCACGTGATTAATTCCGCATCGTGGACCTTGAAACCACCACCTTGTGACTCATTTGCAAGATCACTATCCTGACAGCCATAGCTGACAAACTTATAAGCAGCAAAAGGGTTTCAGCTTAGGTAAATATCACAGTCATGTTCCAGTTCCAAGGTAATTGTAATGAGCAATGCCATAGGAGATTAGCTTGCACTTGAAAATTAAAAATGAGCATCTTTTCACGTTTTATCCACACCTTGTTGAGTCTGGACACTACGTGTGAAAGAGGTAGGACATTTAACATTAAGTAACTGTTCTACTTTAACCTTCTCAATACAACAATTAGAAAGCTTATAAATCCTGGAAGGGTGCATTACAAATGGAAAAGCAACGATGTCAATAGCTACCAACTTTGGGGTTTGTGAAAGGTCCAACCATAATTTACAATGCTAGTGAGGCTACACAATCAAATCTGAGCTTGCAAAAACGGGGGTAACAGACCTCAAAGTTCTATGTTCTATCCTCTTCATTGCAAAGTAATAACTCTCACAAATTTGCACACAATGTTAGAATCCAATGTTGCTATTCATAGTGCAATGGGTTTAGCTCAGTTGGCTGCATGGTTGGTTTGCAAAGCAGAGTGATGCCAACAGCGTGGGTTCATTTCCCATCACCGGCTGAGGTTACCATGAAGGACTCTCCTTCTCAACAAAAACCAAAAGAACTGCGGATGCTGTAAATCAGGAACAAAATCAAAAGTTGCTGGAAAAGCTCAGCAGGTCTGGCAGCATCTGTGAAGATAAAACCAGAGCAGATCTAAGCGTCACCGGGCCTGAAACATTAACTCTGATTTTTTTCTTCACAGATGCTGCCAAGATCTGAGTTTTTCCAGCAGCTTCCGTTTTAGTTCTCTCCTTCTCAACCTCTCCCTTCACCCAAGGTATGGTGGCTCAACATGGAGAAGGAGGCTCGGTTGACCATTCCACATTTAATCAACATCACAACAACGCAGGGAGCTCTGGGCCAGAATATCCATTTCTGATTCCCACCGAGCTCAGCTTACCTATGTTGCAAAGATCTCTTACCAAAGTAATTAACACATTTAAATGGAAATGCAGCAATGCCCCACCCTCCAACACCACAAATGTTACATCAGCCGGGAGCCTATGCTCGAATTCCATTCTGAATCACTCCATAGAAACAGGCAAAAGGCTGATTAAAGTCACTGCCTTGTCAATCCAGTGCACACTGCACATTGGCCAGTCAATGGGAGAGCTATGAATGACTACAACGATGTAGTTTTATCGTTGGGATCAATATTCCCAAGGGGGAGGTGGGTTAATTAGCCTGACAGGTACACCCACCCCCTTACACACCTCCCTCACCCTTGGGCATCACTGTCCTCAGTTTGCACTCTTCACACAAATTGGCAGGCACCGAAACTCAAGGCTGGTTCTCTGCTGACGAGCCTTGTGTTCAAACGCTGAACCATTCACAGGCCTTTTAGCCTGTCTAACCTGTTCCTTCAACTTAACTGGAGCATACACAATGCGCATCTCATCTACCGTCATGGGATCACAATCCTTTCCTGAACAGCACAGTGCGCGCGTCTGTGTGGAAGAGGGTAGGGAAGAAGAGAAAGTGGAGGACAGGGGGGTGGGGGAGAAGGAGAGAGCAAGGGGGGGGGTTGGTTTGTGGGGGAAGGTGAAGAGAGCAGGGGAGGGGGGGAGGAGGGGGAAAGAAGAGAACGGAATTAGAAAGATGAACCTACATCACATGGATTGCAGTGGCTCAAAATGGATTCAACTCATCATCACCTTCTCAAAGGCTATAAAGTGTTTAGCCAGCAACAGACACATCCTCATACCAACATCAAAGAAATAAAACCATTTAGTCATCTCAATTCCACTGTCCTGACACATTCAGCTGTCCACCTCAATTTGACATTTTTCATTTGACCTTCAGCCTAGCCAGAATAGTGTGTTCCAGGTGTTCACTGCCCTGCCTCTGAAAAAGTGCTTTTCCAGTTGACCAAAGCCTTTTGCGATGTATTCTATGGGTGCGAAAGTTTAAACATATTTTGTTAAAATTTAATTTTGGAATGAGGTCATCGCTGGCAAAGTCAGCATTTGATGCCCATTCTTAACTGCACTGGAGAAACAAAAATCAGGAGCTCATCCTCTATTTCAAAGCAATATTCCCACTTAATCTACCTCTTGATTGAAATATCTAAAAATCTATCAATGTTTTTCTTCAATATATTCAATGGGCTGGTCTCCATAGCCTTCTGCAGTACAGAATTCCACTGGTTCACTACCTTTTGAGTGAAGAGATGTTTATTCATCTCAGTCCCTGATGGCCCATCCCATATCCCATACTTGGTTCTATACTTCCCAACCAGGGGTAACACCCTCCCTGCATCTAATCTGTCCAGCTGTGTTAGAATTTTACACATTTCAATCAGATCCCTCCCCATCCTTCTAAACTCTATTGAGTACATGCCCAGGTAAACCGATCTCTCCTCACACAATGCGGCAGTGAGCTGTCTTCTTGAGCCACTGTAGTCCATGTGGTGCAAGTCCACACACAAAGTGCTCTGGAGAGACAAGAGGCAAGTTGCTCGAAACAGAATTCCCAGCCTCCGACCTGATGTCGCAGCCGCGATATTGACACGCCTGGCCCAGTTTGGTTTCTGGCCAGTGGAGATATCCATAGATGTTGACACTGGGGGGAATTCAGTGATGGTAATGCCATTGAATGTTGCTGTTCCATCCACTGGAAATCCGGAGCAAGATGTTGCACCCTACACCCCTGCTGACAGCTACCTCTCCAGATCTCAATCCTCAAGCCTCCTCCCAGGACTGAACACTTGTGGATTGACAGTGGTTTTTAGCATTAGGGCCTGTGATGTCGCTTTCGGAGGTCCTGCACACTGCGCTGGGGCAGGGTAGGTTTGTAAACACTATTAGGGTTCAGGGTCAACAGCTACTGGAAGAGGAGAAAGGATACAATCTCCCAGCATTACACAGCCGGATCTTCATTTGTGCTACATTTCCCACAGTCAGCATTACCCACAATGTCTAACAAGATAAATTTTGTCCAATGTTTGACTTGCCCTGAGTCATCTCGCAGTCTCACTTTTGAAAAGAAAATCGACACTCCCTAGCACAGTCAGATGCAAAAAAAAGGCAAAGAATTTGCCGACTTGCCAATTCTCCCAAAGTCACATTCCCAAAGATGTGAGCCATACTCCACCACTGGTCAATGAATAGCAGTCTCACCTTGAGTCAAGGTGGGTTCAAATCCTGTTCCTTTGGAGTAAAAAACCAGGCTGATGATCCAGTGCAGTGTGGAGGGAGCGCCATACTGTCACAGGTACTGTCTTCAGGGTGAATATTAAATCACGGCCCCTCTCAGATGGGCATCATATTACAGGTGAGCTCTCAGTCTCTGGCCAATATTTATGTAACCTTGACAAGCCACAGAGAATTTTAAATTTCCCTTTCAAATAAATTGGAAGGGCACACAAAAAGAACAGTGATCTTGACCAGATTTGAAAAAGATGCACAAGTCAGTCTCTTTCCTCAGTAGAAAGAAAATTTGAGGGGGTGACAAGGTAGAGATTCCTAACAGTTACAAGAGGTTTGGAGGAGATAGCATCGTTAGACTATTAATGTACAGACCCAGGGAATGTTCTGGGGGCTTGGTTAAGTTCAGCTATTGCAGATATTGAATTCACTAAAAATCTGGAATGACCATAAAACGGTTGTCAACTGTCAGAAAAAAACCAATCTAGTTAGTTCTCTAATACACCTTTAGGGAAGGCAATAAGATATAGAAGCAGAATTAGGCCAATCAGCCTATCGAGACTGCTCCACCATTCAATCATGGTTGATCTGTTTCTCAAGCCCACTTTCCTGCTTTTTCCCTGTAATTTTTGATTCCCTTACTGATCAAGGACCATTTTATCTCTGTCTTAAATACACTCAATGACTTGGCCTCCACATTCCGCTGCACAAAGAGCTCCACAGATTAACCACCCTCTGGCTGAAGAGATTCCTAATCTCAGTTCTCAAGGGTCACCCTTCACTCTCAGGCTGTGCCCTCGGGTTGCAGTCTCTCCTACTGGTAGAAACATCTTCTCCACATCCACTCTATCCAGGCCTGTCAGTACTTTAATCAGAAACCCCCTCCATCCTTCTTAACTCCATTCAGTATAGACCCAGTGGCTTCAGATGACAAGGCCTTCATGCCTTCCAAGGCCAGTACATCTTTCCTTTAGATTGACAGCCTAAAATTACTCAATATTACAAATGTGATCTGACCCAAATAGAGCATGGAATCAGACCCTTATGTCCAACTCATTCATGCCGAGCAGATATCTTCTATTAATCCAGTCCCATTTGCTAGCATTTAGCCCATAGCCCCCTAAACCCTTCCATTCATGCACCCAATACCTTCTCTCACACACTTTATAAATTACACACACACACACACCGAGCAATGGCCAATAGAGTTCCAAGCAAGGACGACGTGCACCTTGGAGGGAACACGACACCCACTGCCCTCAACTTTCAGGCTGGCACTTTAACATCTGAAACACTGTCATTAGAGCTGGTGGACCCACACTGCACATGGGCAAGGTGAGTTGGGAAAGAGGGAGGGACAGCAGGGCAGACAATAAAACCACAGAATATCTACAGTGCAGATAGAGGCCATTTGGTCCATCAAGTATGCAATCTCCAAAGGGCATCCTACCCAGACCCATACCCTCTATCCTATCCCTGTAACCCTGTATTTACCAATGGCCAATCCACCCTAACCTGCACAGCTTTGGACTGTGGGAGGAAACCGGAGCACCCGGAGGAAACCCACGCAGACACGGGGAGAATGTGCAAATTCCGCACAGACAGTCGCCCGAGGGTGGGATCGAACCCGGGTCCCTGGTGCTGTGAGGCAGCAGTGCTAACAACCAAGCTACTTGTTTGCCACTCAAGGTTGGCATCTTGTCACAGGATGAAGCTTACGTGGCATGTTAAAGATCAAAATGCATTTGGACAGAAGACAGGGGTAGGCAGGAATGCAGATTTAAGAATTTGACAAGATCAACCAAGACTTTTTTGAATGATAGGACAGGCTTGAGGGGCTGAACGACCTTACTAAAAGTCAACCACATTGCTGTGGTCGAGAGTCTCATGTAGGTCAGAATGGCAGATTTCCTTCCCTAAAGGACATTAGTGAACCTGATGGGTTTTTTTTTTAAAAACAATTGATAATAATTTCACGGTCACCATTGAGACAGTCATGCATCCAATTTTCTTTTGAAAGCTGCGGTTGTATCTGCTTCTACCACCCTCTCAGGCAGTGCATTCCAGGCCCTAGCCACTCAGCATGTAAACAAGTATTTCCCCCAGGTGACCCAAGCGTTTATTTGCTTTAAATTTGTCCCCTGTGGTTGTTGAGTGTTCTACAGTATCTGTTCGCTCGGAGTTCTTTCTAGGATTTATTATTGGTCATTGGCCTTGGGGAGGTGATGGCCTAGTGGTATTTTCGCTGGACTGTTAATCCAGAGACCCAGATGACGTTCTGGGGACCCGGGTTCAAATCCCGCCATGGCAGATGGTGGAATTTGAATTCAATAACTATCTGGAATTAAAAGTCTAATGATGACCATGAATCCATTGTTGATTGTTGGAAAAACCCATCTGGTTCACTAATGTCCTTTAGGGAAGGAAACTGCTATCCTTACCTGGTCTGGCTTACATGTGATTCCAGGCCCACAGCAATGTGGTTGACTCTTAACTGCCCTCTGGGCAATTAGGGTTGGGCAATAAATGCTGTCTGACCAGCAACGCCCTCATCCCGTGAATGAATAAAGGAAAAAAAAAATTAAAATTCCTGGCTGCCACTTTGGGTTTCCTGCAGAAGTGGAAACATTACCTCTATCCAGCTCTTGGATTATCTCTCAGTCTACCCAGGAATGGCTATATAGGCCATTCAACACCTGAATCCTGCTAATCTATTCAACAAGATCATGGCTGATCAGATTGTGATCTCAACACCACTTTCCTGCCTGTCCCTCACAACTTTCAACTCCCTTGCCAATCAATCTGTCAACCTCAGCATCGACTGTATCCAATGACTCACGCAGCCTTTAATGCTTGTCAGGCTGGAGGGCATGAGTCTCTGGGACTACAAGCCCCTCTTCTGGATCTTAGATAAATATTTCTGGTGCCAAAACTTGTGGAAGACAGAGTACTCTTGTATTTTTGTGCAAATATGACTCTATAGGGAAGGGATAACAAGATGTAGAGCTGGATGAACACAGCAGGCCGAGCAGCATCAGAGGAGCAGGAAAGCTGACGTTTTGGGTCTACAGCCTTCTTCAGAAAAAGAAGAAGGGTCTAGACCCGAAACGTCAGCTTTCCTGCTCCTCGGCCTGCTGTGTTCATCCAGCTCCACACCTTGTTATCTCAGATTCTCCAGCATCTGCAGTTCCTACTATCTCTATAAGGAAGGGTCACTCAACCCAAAACATTAACTGATTTCTCTCAGCAGATGTTACCAGACCTGCCTAGCTTTTCCAGCAATCTCTATTTTTGTTTCCGATTTACAGCATCTGCAGTTCTTTCGGTTTTTATCACTCTATAATAACTGCACCAGCAATCCAGAGCCCGAGCTAATAATCTAGGGGCATGAGTGGAATTTAAATTCAATAAACCAAGAAGAGTCTCAGTGATGGTGACCACAACAACTGTCAATCGTTGCAAAACCAATCTGGTTCACTAATGTCCTTTAGGGAAGGAAATCTGCCGTAATATACTCATAATGGAGGTATCCAGCGAAGATTCACTAAGTTGATCCCAAGCATGCAGGAGATGTCCTTTCAGGAGTGTTGAGCAGATTGGAATTTAGAATAATGAGAGGGAACCTTACTGAAACATAGAAGATTATTAGGGTGCTTGACCAGAGAGCATAACCTCAGAATAAGGGGTCATCCCTTTACAACAGGGATCAGGAACAATTTCTTCTCTGAGAAGATAGTGGATCTGTGGAATTCTTTACCAGAGAGGGCTGCAGAGGCTGTGTCATTAAAGATATTCAAGGCTCAGACACAGATTTTTAATCAGTAAAGAATTAAGAGATACGAGCAAAAGGCAGGAAAATGGAGTTGAGGATTATCAGATTCACCATGATCGCACTGAATGGTGGAACAGCTTTGATGGGCTGAATGGCCTATTTCGGCTCCTGCATCTTACAGCCCTTACCTGGTCTGGCCTACATACAACTTCAGACCCACAGCAATGTAAGTGACTCAGTAACAACCCTGGCAAACCATTCAGTTCAAAGGTAATAAATAATGGTCCCGCCTAGCTATGTCTACATTCTATGATAGCGGCACGGTGGTTAGCTTGTGGAAGACAGAGTACTCTTGTATTTTTGTGCACCTGGGACCTGGGACCTGGATTCGATTCCACCCTCAGGTGACTGACTATGTGGGATTTGGACATTCTCCCTGCGTCTCCGTGGGCTCCCTCTGGGTGCTCCGATTTCCTCCCACAGCCCAAAGATGTGCAGGCTAGGTGGACTGACCGTGCTAAATTGCCCCGAAGTGTCCAGGGATGTGCAAGGTATTTGGGTATTTGGGAAATGTGGAGTTATGGGGATGGAATGGGGGGCTGGGTGGGATGCTTTCGAGGGTGGGTGCAGATTTAATGAGCCAAATAGCCTCTATTGGCACTGTAGGGATTCTATGATAGAAAAGTCTAAAACCCCACATGTGGAAACAGCCTCCTCCCATCAAGACTGTCAGAATTCATCAGAATGGTGCCTGTCAGAACCTTATGTTTTAATAAGACTGCATCTCATTCTTCTTAACACATCCATCCCAGGAATCACCCTAACTGGCCTCTACATTGCAAGCATGTCCCTCTTTAAATAAGGGGGCAAAAACTGCAAGCAGAAAATGAAAATGCATTGACCAGCTCTTTCATGAGGCCGCAGTCACAACTGCTGAACGGGGTAGGCACCGATCAACGGCAAAGACCTGAAGGGAGCAGGGTGGTGATACACGGCTGGAGGAGGCTTCAGAGAAGAAGAAGGGGCCTGACCCGAAACGTCAGCTTTCCTGCTCCTCTGATGCTGCCTGGCCTGCTGTGTTCCTCCAGCTCCACACTGTGTTATCTCCGACTCCAGCATCTGCAGTTCTTACTATCTCTGGTATGAAGAGACTAATGATGACCATGAATCCATTATCGATTGTTGGAAAAACCCATCTGGTTCACTATCGTTCTTCAGCGAAGGAAACTGCCATCCTTATCTGGTCCGGGCCTACATGTGACTCCAGATCCATAGCAACGTGGTTGACTCTTAACTGCCCTCTGGGCAATAAATGCTGGCCAGGGGGGAAATAACCTCATTCCATCAAAGAATGAAAGAAAGGAATAGACTGAAGGCAAGGCCAAAGAAAAATCAAAGCCAGGAATTCAAAATTCTTGTGGTGGGGAGTGGACACGAGGGAAAGGCTAATGGGTGAGGACTCTAAAATAAAAGAGGCCAGGCATGACAAAGATCCTCATGCAGTCTTGATAATTAGGAGCAGGATCCTGACCACACTGCCATCCCCCTCCCCCCTCAATGCCTTGTGTTTAAATTCCAGTGCTCTGTTTGCTGTTTATGTTTTGCCTCAAACTCAGAGGCTGAGCTTTCAAGGTGGAGGCTGGAAACCAGGACAAGTCTTGCCACGTTTGATGGAACACAGCTGTGATCTCACACAGAGACCAATTCTAAATCCCAGAATCAACAACAGCTACAAATCTCTACAACAGAGGACTCCACCCCCAACACCACCCCACACCAATTCAAAGGCGATTACGATCCACAATAGCACGGATAAAACCTATGTCACTGAACAAGGGGAAAACACAGAAAAAAATGCTTTAAAAAAAAATCAAAATACCTGAACATTGACATACTGACCATGATGAACTTATACATTGCAGTACAATATATTGATTAATCAGTGCAGCGAGTTAATGGTCAATCATTTGTCATCTTCTAAGACAGTACAAAACCATAAACAT
>NC_063370.1:6062774-6077065 GCF_021869965.1 Rhincodon typus
ACTATCTCAATGTTCTCTGTTAGTTGTGTACTATAAAGTGTTGGCATTGAGGTAAGTGCAATTTTGAGTTTCAACATCTTTCAACTTGTATTATATGTAAATAGTGTGCTTTATTCTGTTTTATCTTCATTTATTTATGTAATAAACTTCTGTTTTATTGTTAAAACTGAATCTGCAGCATTGTGTGCCTCTATTTGAGTGAAGGACCACCACATTAAATTAAGAAAAGAACAAAATACGGCCTAACAAGGCAGCTTGCAGTCTGGGATCTGACTTGTCTGGTAGTAATATCAGCTGGGATCATAACACTTTCCACATCCATCCTATCCAGACCACACAGATGTTATGGACCAGACCAGACACCCTTAAAATATTTTAAGAAGGTAGCCTAGACCCTAACTTTATCTTATTTTGACAGCAAATGTAATGTGTGTTCCAGATGCAATGCGATTGGTCAAACTACTCGACATTAAGCAAAGCACAATTTATTTAAACACTGTAGTTAAAATACAACCAAAGGAAAATGAATTTAGAATAACTTAACTCTATTGGAAAACTTAACAGAATAATAGATACATTAACAATTACTAACTAACTGTTTCCAATATAGTAACATCCCATAAATACACATACACGTAAATTCAGACACAGATTCTTACATGCAGTTCTCCAATCCAGGAGGAAGAAAACCATCAAGAGAAAATTCAGAGAGAGAGCAGCCAGGAGACATTCACTGAAGCTTTCAATTCTGTTGAGACCCCAATAGCTTCTGCTTAAAGCTAAATCTGAAAAATGGAGAAATCCTGATCTGTGACAGCTGGCCACACCCATTCAGGATGTTTAAAAAAAACCCAACACTTCCCAACACTACTCTAATGGTTTTGGTAGACTACTCAGTGCCTCTGCCTTACAACCCCTCTTCAAGGAAACAGGACAAAATAACTTCTTAAATTCACAGCATCATCACATGGAATCTTACCTATTTATATAACAGGCAGAGCAGGCTTGAGGGGCTGAGTGGATTATTCCTGCTGCTAATTTGTATGCTCCTATGTTTATATGTATGTCTGAGCATGGACAGGTGGATGGCCAGAGGGGGTAGACTGAATGTAGTATGATCCTCTGTGAGGGGGAGTGGGAGAGCTGCAGGGAAGTTTGGAGAGGAAGGGAGACTGCAAGACAGAGGAGGTGTAAAGAGAGAGGCTTCAATGAGGGTTGGACAGAAAGGGAGCCTACGAGAGAATAGGCGTGGAGGCTGCAAGGGAGAAGGCTTAATGGGATAGGAACGTGAGAGAGGGAGCGAGTCTACAAAAGACTGTTTTAAACCTGTCAGCAGAGGAGTTCTCAGCTAACTTCGGTGTCAGCAAAACTGGGAATCATCAAAGTAACAAAATCTTTACAAATGAATAAGGATCCTCAAGTTTAAAGCTGCATGTGTTCAGGAGCTCCTATATGGCGATGACAATGCTCTTGTAGTGATGTTTGTGTACATTTAAATTTGAGATTGAAACTTGAAATGCAACTTAATACTGTTAAGTTAAGATCATTTAACTTGGTGCATATGCAATGGAAATGCCTTATTGATGATCTCATCATCTGTGGAAGGTTTTGATGCAATAACTTGTTTTCTGTAGAAGTATGTATCAGCTATTTTGAAAAGAAGATTGTTGCTAGTTAATGGAATATTCCTTCGTGGTCGGGGTTCAAATAGTTCTCTCTCCTTTGCAGTTTCCCTCCCTCTCCCATGTCCCTTTGCAGTTTCTTCACCCTCTCCCTGACCCTGCAGGTGACACACTGGTTAAAAATGCTGCTTGGCCTACTGTGTTCATCCAGCTCTACACCTTGTTATCTCAGATTCTCCATCTGCAGTTCCTACTATCTCTGATTAAAAATCAGCCTGGTCTGTCTGTCCCTTACCCAGTACCAACGCTACAGCTCATTGAGCCAGACACTGAGTGCCCTACACTCTGATTAACTCCAGCCTGCAGACAAATGCCATAAAACAGGACAAGAAAGAGTGAACGTGTGACACTGATATGACCAGGATCTACAAAGCATTTACTGTTGAGCAACACCACAATGGAATGTATTCCTCCTTTAGGTTTCTGTTACCCGCAGCTTGGAATGTGGAATGTGCATTTTCAAACAAAAGTCAACTGGATAAGATTGTGGAACGCTCTGCAAAATGTTTCTAAGCAGCCTGCCCCTTGACAGCAGCATAAATCCAAACTGCCTCCCTTGTGTGTCTCCCACTGCCTTAAAAATGTTTAAAAATCCACTGCCTTTCAAGAATATGTTTTAGTTATACAGGGTATTGGTGAGTTTGCACGTGGATTACTGTATATGCTCCTGGTCACCATATTGATGGAAGGATGTTAATTCTAGGCCTGTATCCTCTTGAGTTTAGGAGAGTATGGCAGCAGTACTGCTGCCTCACAGTGACGGGGATCTGGGTTCGATTCCACCTTCAGGCGACTGTCTGTGTGGAGTTTGCACATTCTCCCCGTGTCTGCGCGGGTTTTCTCCCACAGTCCAAAGATGTGCAGGTTAGGGTGGATTGGCAATGCTAAGTTACCCATAGTGTCCAAGGATGTGCAGGCTAGGTGGGTTAGGCATGGTAAATGCAGGTTTACAGGGACAGGCTAGGAGGGTGAGTCTGGGTGGGATGCTCTTTGGAGAGGCGGTGTGGTCTCAATGGGCTGAATGGCCTGCTTCCACACTGTAGGGATTCTATGAAATCCAAATTGACTCCCTCGTGATAAACTGCACTTTCCTAAAAAGGGGTTAAACCTGAATTTGATTGTAGCTGAGTTTGCTACAGAATGATGCTCTCTCTGTCTCTGGCAGCCTTTTAGAATCATTTCCTGGCCTACAGCAGCCTGGTGTATTTCTTCGAGGAATTGCCTGATACTAAGTGCTATATATGGACTGAGGCGGAGAGGTGGGGTTGGGGTGGTGCTGGTCAGTATCTCCCACACACTCTTTATTGATCTGTTTTATGGTTGACTGGTGTTATGCAGTGTGTAAGGCACTCATGTCTGATTCATGGCACTGTGATGTTGTAAATTGCATAAAGGAATGAATGTAGGTCAGCTTTTGTCTATTCTTCATAATGGTGGAAGTGACTCAGGGGTGCCAGTCTTTTTTCCAGGTGAAAGTCTATCCGTGTTGGGTAACCACAGGGAGGGATCACACCTGCACCACTCTCAATTTAGACCATTGTGATTATAATTTCTGTTTTCTATGTTGCTTATATCGAGTGCAGCGCTGGTGGGAGTGCTGCCTTGCTGGAGGTAACATTGTGTAGTGAATAAAAAGATTTCTGAAGAAGGCTCCAGACCTGAAACGTCAGCTTTCCTGCTCCTCTGATGCTGCCTGGCCTGCTGTGCTCCTCCAGCTCTACACCTTGTTATCTCAGACTCCAGCATCGGCAGTTTCTACTATCTCTTGCTGGAGGTGCTGTCTTTCAGGTGAGATATTAGACCATGATGTTATAGATTCATACTGAAGGGAAATAGACCCTTCGGCCCAACCAGTCCAAGCCAACCACAATCCCAAACTAAACCAGTCCCACCTGCCTGCGTTTGGCCCATATCCCTCTGAACCTTTCCTATTCATATACTTATCCAAATGTCTTTTAAACGTTGTAATTGTACCCGCATCCATCTCTCCCTCAGGAAATTCATTCCACTCACAAACCACCCCCTGTACAAACAAATTGCTCCTCATGTCGCTTTTAAATCTTTCTCCTCTTATCTTAAAAACATTTCTCCCCCGGCCCAGTCTTGAAATCCTCCACCCTAAGGAAAAGATCCTTGCATTTCACCTTACTGGTCATGATTTTATAAACCACTGCAGTGAAAAAAGTCCCAGCCTGACCCCAGCTTTTCCTTGTAACCCAAACCCTCCATTCCCAGCAGCATCCTGCTTACAGTTTTCCAAACCCTCTCTAGTTTAATAATATCCTTCCTGTAACAGGACGACCAGAACTGGACACAGTGCTCCAGAAGAGGCCTCATCAACGTCCTGTACAACCTCAACATGACATCCCAACTCAAAGGTCTGAACAATGAAGGCAAGCGTGCTAAATGCCTTCCTAACCATCTTGTCAATGTATGTTCTGAAAACAAAATTGCTGGAAATCACAGTAGGTCAGGTAGCATCCACGGGGAACCAGCAAGCTAACGTTTCGAGTAGATCTGATGAAGAGTCGTCTAGATGTGAAACGCTAGCTTACTGTCTTTCCACAGATGTTGCCTGACCCTCTGTGATTTCCAGCAGTTTTTGTTTTCAGTACAGATTCCAGCATCTGCGGTAACTTGCTCCTGCATTATCTGTGTATGTTGTCTGCTGCCCAGCCCAGCTTCCCAAACAATTTCCCTCCTTTCTCTGGCTTTGCCAGGTTACAGCATTAAGTCCTATTGCACCATTTGTTTTGACTCGTTTTCCGAGCAATATGGGTATCATTGGCCCAGGCCAGCATTTGTTACCTAACTGCCCCTTGAGCTGAGAGGTTTGCTCAGCCATTATGGAGGGTAGTTAAGAGCCAACTGCATTGCTTTGGGCCTGGAGTCACGTGTAGTCCCATTTCAGCGACATACACATGAGCAATGAACAAGAGTAGGCACTCAGCCCTTCCAGCCTGCTCAGTCATGGCTGGTGTTATTTTAACCTCAACTCTGCATTCCTGCATATCCCCCAATCATCTTTCATCCCCTCGGACATCAAGAATCTATCTCCCGCTGCCTTAAAAATATTTAAAATTCACTGCCTTTTGAGGAAGGAAATTCCAAAGACCATAACCTTCTGGGAGAGAAAAAAAGAATTTCCTCATCTCTGTTTTAAATGGGTGATCACTTATTTTTAAAACGTGACCCCCTAATTCTAGATTGTTCCACAAGAGGAACCATCCTTTCCACATCCACCCTGGTCAGGTCCTCTCAGGGATCTTATATGTTTCAATTAGTTACCTTCGACTCTCCTAAACTCAACGGGATACAGGCCTAGCATTAACATTCTTCCCTGGGTATGGTGAGCAGAACTGTACACAGTGCAAACTTACCAATGCCCTGTACAACTGAAGCATAACCTCACTACTCTTGTAATTCTCCTCGCAATAAAACGTAACATTCTATGAGCTTCAGTTCTGAGGATGGGTCACCAGACCCAAAATGTTATCTCTGCTTTCTCTCCACAGATGCTGCCAGACCTGCTGAGCTTTTCCAGCAACTTCGGTTTTTGTTTCTCATTTACAGCATCCGCAGTTCTTTTGGTTTTTATTCTGTGAGCTTTCCTGATTACTTGCTGTACCTGCAGACTAACCTTCTGTGATTCGTGCACTAGGACACCCAGATCCCTCTGCATCCCAGAACTCTGTAGCCTCTCACTGTTTAGATGATATGCTTCTTTTTATTCTTGCTGCCAAAATAGACAATTTCACACTTTCCCACATTGCGCTCCATGTGCCAGATCTTTGTCCATCCACCTAACATTGTGTCATCAGCAATTTTGGCTTGCATCATCATCACTGATGGTCCCTCACAGACGAGGGTGACTCCCGTCCCCTCTCAGAGTGAGTCTGTAGGTGGCTGTACAGACCAATGGGACTACCACAGGCTCTGTTACACTTGGGGCAGAAGGTGGGCACAGGAAGGGGGTGGATGGGGCATTGGTGTGGCAGTGCACCCCTTTCCCTGTTTTCCCCCCGGCTTCCACTTTTTCCCGACGGTGAGTCTCGAGGAGCTCGACATCTTCCTGGATGGTCCTCCCGCTCCACTTTGGACGGTCTTGGGGCCAGTGATTCCCAGGTGTCTGTGGGAATGCCGCACTTCCCCAGTGAGGCCTTGAGGGGATCACTGAAACGCCTCCTCTACCCCCCTGGGGCTGGCCTCCCCCTTTCAAAGCATCTGCTTGGGGAGTCTTTCATACCTCAATCCCAACATCCAAATCATTTATATAAATTGTAAAGTGTTGAGGCCTAAGCCCTGACGCATAATTTAGACACTTGGCTCAGTGTTATAGTGAGGAAGTGCTGCCTTTTGGATGAGACATTCACATGAAATCCTGTCGGCCCTCTTGGCAGGTTGTGAATATTCCCACAGCACAACTTCAAAGATGAATAAAGTTTTCTTTTAATTCATTCATGGGATGAGGGCGTCACTGACTAGGTGAGAATTTATTGCCTCTCCCTAATGGCCCAGGGGATAGTTTAGAGTCAACCACATTGTTGTAGAGTCACACATAGACAGACCAGGCAAGGATGGCAGTTTCATTCCCTCTCTATAAGTGAATCAGATGGGTATTTACAACAATTAATAATTGACTGTTAATTCCGAATTTCTATTGATTTGAAATTCCACCATCTGCCATGTCAAGATTCAAACCCATTCCCCAGCACGTTGCCTGGGTTCTTCAGATTAACGGTCTAGCGACAATACCACTTCCCCAAGTTAAATGTTCTCCAAACCTGTCCTGGCAAATATTTAACCTCAAGCAAATATTAACTTTTAAAAAAAAGATGATCTGGTTGTTAGTCCATTGTTTGAAGAAGCTTAAGAGCTTCATTGACTGTAAAGTGCTTTGAAAAGTCCAGAAGGTTAATGGATTGCAGCTGATTTGTGACCTAACTCAATAGTGACCACATAATCATTGTTTTAGTGATATTAGTTGGGGGATACAGTTTGACCAGGACACCAGAGAGAACTCCCCAACTCTTCGACAAGTACTGTTCTAGGTTTTTGTTAAAAATCTACAGGATCTCAGTTTGAGATCCCATCCAAAAGACAGCACTTCCAACAGTGCCGTACTCCCCCAGCACCACACTGGGAGTGTTAGAGTGGCTACAAGAGCAGGTCAGAGGCTAGGAATCCTGCAGCAGATAACTCCCCTTCTGACTCCTGAAAGCCTGTTCCACCATCTACAAGGCACAAGTCAGGAGTGTGAGGGAACACTCCCCACTTGCCTGGATGGGTGCAGCTCCAACAACACTCAAGAAGCTCGACACCATCCAGGACAAAGCAGTCTGCTTGATCAGCATCACATCCATTCCCTCTACCACCGACACTCAGTAGCAGTAGTGTGTACTATCTACAAGATGCACTGCAGAAATTCACCAAAGATCCTCAGACAGCACCTTCCAAACCCACGACCCCTTCCATCCAGAAGGATAAGGGCAGTAGATACATGGGAACACCACCACCAGCAAGCTCACCTTGGAGTCACTCATCATCCTGACTTGAAAATATATCGCCGTTCCTTCAGTGTCACTGGGTCAAAATCCTGGAATTCCCTCCCTAATGGCTTCGTGAGGTGAGACCTGGAAAGAGGGGAAAATGGTGAAGTGGGGGTAGCAGGGGGAGGAAGAGGCTGCTGCGAAGGTGTGATTGTAAGGGGGGAGTTGGGTTCTGGTGGCTCTTTAGACTGAACTTTTTTTTAAGCAAAAAGCACCTACCTCTTTTTTTCCCTTGCTGACTGTTTTAAAAGACAGAAAATAGGTCTCAAACATTGGCCAGTTAAGCAACACACACTACATGAAAAATGCAAGGATTTAAAGATGCATTATATTGTTGGCACTCAGTCAGACCACTACATGCCTTGGAGTTTGCAATCCCAAAATATTAGGTGGTGGGAGTGGCGTTGGTGTGTGCGTGTGTGTGCATGTGTATAATCATAGTCGAGCAGCATGGAAACAGACCCTTTGGTCCAACCAGTCCATGCCAACCATAATCTCAAAATAAATTAGTCCCACATGCCTGCACTTGACCCATATCTCTCCGAAGATTTCCTATTCATGTACTGACCTAGATGTCTTTTAAATGTTGTGACAGTACCTGGATCTACCACTTCCTCTGGAAGTTTATTCCACACGCGAACCGCTGTCTGTGTAAAAAAAAATTGCCCAATGTCTTTTTAAATCTTTCTCCTCTCACCTTAAAAATATGCCCCCTTGCCTGGAAATCCCCCACTCTAGGATAAAGACACCTGTCATTCACCTTATCTCTACCCCTCATTATTTTATAAACCTCTATAAGGTGACCTCTCAAACTCCTACAGTCCATTGAAAGAAATCCCAGCCTATCCAGCCTCTCTTTACAACTCAGATTCTCCATTCCCAGCAACATCCTGGTAAATCTCTTCTGAACCCTCTCCAGCATAATAACATTCTTGCTATAACAGGACAACCAGAACTGGACACAGTTCTCCAAAAGAGGCCTTGTACAACCTCAACATAATATCCCAACTTTTATACTCGAAGTTCTGGGCAATGAAGGCAAGCGAGCTAAATACTTTCTTAAACACCTTGGTGTTATGTGATGCAAACTTCAAAGAATCATGAACCTGAACCCCTAGGTCTCTCTGTTCTACAATATTACCCAAGGCCCTACTTTTATTTGTATATCTTGTCTTTGTTTGTTTTACCAAAATGCAATACCTTGGATTCATCATAGAATCTTGACAGTGCATAAACAGGCCATTCAGCCCAACATGTCCACACTGACACTCAGAGCATCCTACCCAGACCCAGCCCCCTATAACCCACCTAATCTACACATCCCTGAACACTATGGGGTAATTTAGCACAGCCAATCCACCTAGCCTGCACATCTTTGGAGAGTGGAAGGAAACCCATGCAGACACAGGAGAACGTGCAAACTCCACACAGTTTCCTGAGGGTGGAATTGAACCTGGGTCCCTAGCACTGTGAAGCAGCAGTGCTAACCACTGAGCCACTGTGCCACCCCAAATTAAACTCTCCCCATCCAATCCTTGTAACCGTGAGTGGTGCTTATTCACATGCAATCAAGTATTAATTCTTTTAGATGCCTCTGATGGTCAAGGCCCACAGTCTGGGGAAACTCTGAACATGCAAGCCACATCACAGTCACCATAGTCCTGTCCCCTCTAATTAAAGAGGGATGACTGGCAGCAAGTTTAACCTCAGGGTCATCAGGCCTCAGGTGAGGTTGAGAAGGCAGAACCTTTGTGTTGATTTCAGCTGGTGCTGGAATTGAACGCATGTTGGTGACATCCTTCTGCATCACAAATCAGCTAGCCAGCCAACTGACCTAACCGACTCCAAAGTAGGCAACGTACATTACTGCAATCATTTTTTTTGTCTGTATTCACTTTTCAGTGAAGCTTCAGTCCTGTTTTCTTTATAGAAAAATACATTTGTATGTGAAATTATGTGTTTTCTTCTGTATTAAACGATGTTCCAACAGCGAAGGAAAAATAAAACAATAACAAATGCATTCCAAAAACAGATTTGCACAATTGATAAGGTTCTGGGTTTGAACCACTGATGCTGGTGTCTGTAAATTTCACAAGGTGCGGTCCCAATTCCCTAATTTCTTGCATTTTGCAGGAAAGGACTTGCCGTCTATTCCCACTTCGAAGTGCTGACATGCGACTCTGCAGCTCAAACGTAGTCAGGTCAGACAATGTCAATATTGATGCATGCATTAAACTTTAGACTTTTCTATCACAGTGACACTTTTTATCCCCTACATTTTACTGCCTCTCTGTGGAAAAGTAAAGCTTTACCCTCAGTTGGATGCAAAAGCATCTGTCTCACTGCAGTGGGACTGATCAGAACTTGGATTATCTCTAACAAGTATTCCCTTGGAAGAGAATAGAATAGCCTTTATTGTCATGTGCACTCAAATGAGTGCAGTGAAAAGTTTGTAATGTTGCCTTTCGACGCCATCCTAGATACAGAAGACCTAGGAACAGATACTTCTAAGTGTGGTTACGGAGTAAAAAAATAATGTTGTCACAGATTAAGGAAAAAAATATTAGCATGGGAACAGCTGATAAAGTCCAGAATGATAATAAGTGGCGCTTAAATTCTAATCCATGCTCGCCAGCCCCAAAGCACAAGGCTATGCTGCCTCCATCCAGGACTCGCTCTGCCGCTGCCCTGGGAATCAGCCCGTTTGCTCACTCCCCCGCCATGGGACTCAGCCTGTGCTCGCTCCGCTCCGCAACTCCAGTCTCAGGAAAGCTACGAAGAGGAGTCAAAGAAGGAAAGCAAAAGGGACTGACAAGCAGAAGAGTTCTGACTGGGGTGTCCTACTCTGCTGCCAATGTTGTCATCTCCAACGAACTGAGCAGTCGTGTCCCCAGTCTTGTGAATCACTAGCCTGGATGAGTGCAGTTTGACACAATCCAGAACAAAGCAGCCCATTGTTTTACATCCCATTCACAACTGCAGGAAGACTGCAGCAACCCTTCTTTTGACAGCACCTTCAAACCAGTGACCCCTACCATCTAGAAGGGCTAGGGCAGCCAGATACATTGGGAACATCACCACATGAAAGTTCCCCTCCAAGCCACTCACCATCCTGACTTGGAAGTATATCGCCGTTCCTACACCCTTGTTGGGTCAAAATCCTGGAACTCTCTTTTTCAACAGTACTGTGGGGGGCCTCTGTACCACACAAACTGCAGAACTTGCCAGTGGCAACCATAATTTAACCAATCAATAAAATTAATCACTTATTAATTATATAATGTCTTCAATAGAACAGATTTAAACATTTCAGGGAATCCCTAGTGTGCAGATAGAGGCTATTCAGCTCCTCAACTCTGCACCAACCCTCTGAACAGTACCCACCCATCCCTCTAACCAACTCTGCATTAAACGCATACCCTGCGAATCTTTGGACATTAGGGAAGCAATTTAACATGACCAATCCACCCTAACCTGCAAATCTTTGGACCAGGGGAGGAACCCAGAGCTCCCAGAAGAAATCCACACAGGCATGGGGAGAATGTGCAAACACCACATTGTCGTCCATGTGTGGAATTGAACGCAGGCCCTTGGCACTGGAAGGCAGTAGCGCTAACCACTCATCCACAAAGTGTTATGGTGCAGAAGGCCATTCAGCCCACACAACTCAGTATTGCACCTTTAATGCAGCAAAGCAAGGTAGGCAATGGCTTAGTGGTGTTATTGCTAAACTATTAATCCAGAGACCCAGGTAATGTTCTGGAGACCTGGGTTCGAATCCCATCATAGCAGATAGTGGAATTTGAACCCAATAATAATCTGGAATTAAAAGTCTAATGATGACCATGAATCCATTGCTGATTGTCAGGAAAAGCCCATCTGGTTCACTAATGTCCTTTAGGGAAGGAAATCTGCCATCCTTACCTGGCCTGGCCTACATGTGACTCCAGACCCACAGCAATGTGGTTGACTCTGAACTGCCCTCTGGGCAATTAGGGATGGTCAATAAATGATGGTCCAGCCAGCAATGCCCACATCCCATAAAGGATAAAAAAAAGTGCCAAGATGGTATGTAACCAAAAGCTTGGTCAGAGTTAGATTTTAAGCATCATCTTTAAGTGGGAGACAAAGAAGTGACGAGAATTAGGGGGGCAGCTGAAGGCACATCAATAATAGAATAATTAAAATCAGTCTGCTCCAGAGGCCTGACTTAGAATACAATTATTTTAGCGAGCTCTGGGGCTGGAGGAGATTACAGAGATGGGAAGGGAAGATGTAATGGAAGGAATTTGAAACAAAGATGAAGATTTTAAAAAAACCCAAGCATTGTTTAAGCAGGAATCAGTGAGCATGGTGTGGCAACAGGCAAACAAGCCTAGCAGCAGAGCTTCAGTAACCCCCAGTTTGCAGGGGTAGTGTGTGCAGGAGCTGCAAGGGGTGTGTTGGAACAGAGAAATCAGGAGGTAAGGAAGGCATTGAGGAGCTAGGTTCAGACAAGGTGAAGAGGTGGTCACCTGACCCACTCAAACTGTCCATTCCCCAAGGACTCAACAAACACATAGTTCCTTGCAATCTTTATTTTATTCAACATATTGCTTCCTCCTGGCAAATAGAGTCTTCAGGAAGTCACAAGCCTTCAAACACCACAATGCACATTTGTCATTAAATATAATACAGAATTCGAACATTTGAATAAATTTTTATTTGACGGTGACATTCTGATGGCAAACATGTACAATTATAAAACTCTTTGTGCCTAAACTGAGCACCAGGTCGTCAAGTCTCCTCCTCCCATCTCTCCCCAGCCATCTAAATCCAAACTCAAAATCAAAACTGACAGCAGGTTGAGTCTTTGCCTGCAGGTGACACTTAGCCTTGGAATGAAGGGAGTAATGCCAAACCATTCAGAGTAGCAGGGAAACCAGGAAATCCATCGCACACTGCATTGGCCACTGTTTCCTCACCGTTCGCAGAAACCACAATTGTGCATTCATTAACAACCAAAGCGCTTCTCTGGAAAGTTGGGAAATTTCAGGAGAGAAATTATCATGTCATTTTCGTAAGGAAAATTCCGTCCAACTTTTTAGAAGCTCTGAATGATTGCCACATTCCCTACCGGAGTAGGTCTCCCCTCATAACGCGGACGTTAACTATTATCTAGAAGGATTACTGACAGTGGACAGAGAGCTCGGGAGTAATTCAGAAAAAGGGAGGGGGTAAGAAATTTCAGAACGTCGGGTGCCAACCAAAGAGATTTTCGCCCAGCTGATCCAGAACAGGTTTCTTTTTAAACCTCACAAGACGATCGCCTGAGCTGGCGGTCTCCACTGAGTTTAAAGAGGTCAGCAGGCATGTGCTAAAACCACCACCTACAGATCTCTCAATGCCGTTTCTTTAAGGGTCAAAATCCTGGCAAGTTCCACCTAAGAGCACTGAGGGTGCAATGATACGACATGGACTGCAGTGGTTCAAGTCGGTGGCTCTCCACTACCAACTCGAGGGCGATTAGGGCTGGGCAACAGGAGATTGGCAACATCATGTGAATAAATTAAATTAGAAAGAACTGTCTCAACCAAGGCGGGTGCACATCCTATTCCGTCCCTGATCAGGGCTCCCCCTGACATATTTCAAGTTAATTGAATGTTCTCCTTGTGCTGACAGATACCTGGGTAATATTCCCCAAACCACCTCCACTCCAGCTGCCTCTGTCACTATTCGTTTTAGCAAGTTTTCAAATTACAGCGCAGCTTTCTCTGCTAAAGCTTCAGAGGGCAGACTAACAATAAAGGATGCAAATGTATCCTTCAGTACTGGAGGGCACTGAAGGCATGGTCAGAGGACTCCCAGGCACTGAGGCAGGGCTAAACTGGCTGCAAGGGAACAAAGAGCCAACCCCAACCACTGTCTGGTCCATGATGGATAGAAGACTCCTTGTGTCTCCGTCCTTCCTAAGTGGCTTCACTCTTCCTGATGGCTGTGTACACAAACCAGCAGGAAAGGTGACTGGGACCGTGGAAAAGTGTGAACCACACAGCTAGTGTTGGCGAAAGGCTCCTAAACACCTTGCATCAGCAGTCACTGCTCTGGTGAAAACAAAACTGCACAGATCTCGATATGGACAGAGTGAGAAAACCTGTATTTATGTAACACCTTTCACAGCCCCTGGGATGTCCCAAAGTGCCTGCCAGACAATGAATTTAATTGAAGTGCAATGACAACCGGGCGGGCAAATGCCACATGCTGATTTTTGCAAAACAAAGTCTCAATTATAACAACGAAACACCCGAGCAGCTAAATGCTTTTCCTTCAGAGTGGGATTGATTGAGGGGCGGATATTGAAAGGGCAGAACGACGAAGCTCTTAGGGCAGTTCTACAAGCTGTTGCATGCTCATCATCAGATCAGGCAGGCAGAGGCCTTGGCATTACATCTCACCCAGAAATCACAAGAATCAATTGCTAAGCCAGAACAAACCTAACCATTTCCATGGTGAGCATCATTTCATTGCCAAAGACATTCTAATGAACGTACTTGGGTTAGGGTGCACAGGTGAGTCCTTACTCGAATACATTAGAAACCAGAAGCATCAAATTCAATCTGTTGACTTGGGAGTGCTGGGGGCATGCACCCATAGAGAGGCGTGTGTATCTGAGTGGTGGTGGTGGTGTTTGGGTGTCTGTGTGAGGGAAAATCTAGGGTTTCCTGTGTGGGGTGTCTGTGTAAAGGGGTGTTTGTGTGGGTGCACGTATCTGTTGGGGGAGGAGGGGGGGGTGCTGCGGAGGGTGCAAGTATAGGTGGGCGGGGTCCCTGTGTGTTTGTGCAGAGGCCTGTCTGCTTATGTGTCAGGGGTAATATGTGTGCGCATATGTGTTGGGGAGGGAATCTCTGTGAGGGGGTGAAATCTGTGTGTGGGAGTGAGAAGGGGGTGGGTGGATCGTGATCTGTGTGTGTGTGTGTTTGGGAGGGGTGGTCTATGCACAGGAAATTTGTGTGTCAGGAAGAAGGGGAGAGAGAGAGTGAGAGTGAGAGAGTGAGTGAGAGAGTGAGAGTGAGAGTGAGAG
>NC_063370.1:6077165-6085459 GCF_021869965.1 Rhincodon typus
GAGAGAGTGAGTGAGAGAGTGAGTGAGAGAGTGAGTGAGAGAGTGAGAGAGAGAGAGTGAGAGAGAGAGAGTGAGAGAGAGAGTGTGAGAGTGAGAGTGTGAGAGTGAGAGAGTGAGAGTGAGAGAGTGAGAGTGTGAGAGTGAGAGAGTGAGAGTGAGAGAGTGAGAGTGAGAGAGTGAGAGTGAGAGAGTGAGAGAGTGAGAGAGAGTGAGTGAGAAAGAGAAGAGTTGAAGACTAAAAGATGAGGCATGGATTGACTTGATTCAAGAAACTGTCAGGGAGGTTTCAATTATAGGAGTGCTCAGCAAACCATCAGGAATCTATATAGACCGAAAACCAGGATTCCAGCAGGAGCAGCAGCTAGTGTACACGGGAGCCAAATGATTGCTCAGTCCTGCGTGCATCATTGATTAACTTGGGATTTTAACCTCAACGAAGCGGGACGGGGTAAATAGCTTTATCGGATTCCGTACAAACAGGAGTACGCTCAAGATGGAGATCAATAGATTTTTCTGGATACAAAGTAAATCCAGGGATTATGGGGAGGCGCGGTGAAGATGGAAGATCAGCCATCATCTTACTGAATAGCAAAGTAGGCTTGACGGGCCGAATACCCGTTCCTGTTCCTATTTCTTATGTTCCCATCTCTTTGCAAGAGCTCTGTGTGTAAACTGGCTGCTGTATTTCCTACAGCCCTGGCTGCATTTCAAATTTTACAGTACTTCTGGGACACACTTCAAGGTGCTGAAAGGTGCTACAGGAATATCTTTCTTAAGGGATCACAGCTGCTCAACTGCACTGATGAGGGTGCAGTAAATATAGTCGTACGCTCCCAGATTATTGCAACCACCCTCCCCCCCCAAAACAATGGCAGTTTTCCACTGGATCAAACATTCTCCTGATCCTGCCCTTTCATGAATTGAGCTGTTGGGCTTCTCCAATAGCACCTTCCGAGTGGCACACGTAATATTACACTGAAACCCATAGGCCCGAGGATGGTTTTGGCTTTCCTGGGAGTGGTTCTGGGCCGAGAAACCGCAGCACCTCAGGCCACACCCAAACTGTAATTGACGATAAACTGCTGATCCCAGGAGATTTCGATTTTTGAGGGGTGAGCACCACCAGGAATAGCCCCACCGAAGTTCAAACGAACAACGTAAATCAGCCAGTTAGGTAAGGTGGATGCGGGCGAGAAATCAGGAAATAGGGGGTGGGGAGGGATGCCTGTCGGGGAGTCACATTGTCAGGTTAGGAGAGGGAAAACACACACCATAGCTTGAATGTCCCTGGGCTGAACAGGGTGCACACACACGCGTTACTGTATTTTGCCAATGAGCTACTTCCCCTGTGTAAAGCCATGGTCAATCGCAATTAACTCTGTGTTTACATTTTTGGATTCACAATTTTAGTTTTGGGGCACTGGGGAGCAGCTTCTAGGGTGGGACAAAGGTGTATCTGAGGGACTGAGCAGCCAATCAGAGACCACATCATTGAGAAGCGGCTGAAAACAGTCATGGAACTGTTTACCTGTGGAAGTTGAAAGAAAAACTACAGCAGGTAAGGAACTTCAAATTGATTTATTCTGCACAGCCTAACTGATCTAGATATTAAGAAGTTGATCCGAGACCATGCTTGTAAGGGCACACATGTTGTTGTGGTGTGCATGGGAGCGCAGGAGTCACACACATTTGCCTCCACGCACCAGGAGGAACCTGCACTTGCTGAGAACCCAAGTCAGCGAAGGCCCAGGGAAGGTGGGAGACTTGGTTCGGAGATGGTAGAGTTAGTGAGGAAGATTAAATTAAACCCTGATGCCCCACCCACCATGGGAGGGGATACTGTCCACACCAGATGCGCGGATGCTACATCATCCCCATCTGCAGTAGTGAGTTCGCGTACGCCATTGGCTTAACATTCGGGTGAGGCTGGAAGAGAGAGAAACAGGCCATTACTTGGGTAAAACATAGTTCCCAATGTGTCAGCCCCCACATGCACAATATCTCCTTGAGCTCACTCCTTCCTGTTGAAATCACACCACTGCAGTTTCTTTTACTCAATTTGTTTCCACTAAATTAAAATGGTGCGACCTTGCAGCCCCTTTAGTGTTTTTGTACATGATTAAGCTGCTCAAACCAAGTTTGATGGTGCTTCTTAATCGGCCACATCTCCTGTCTCTCAGTGCCATGAACTTGGTCCTCCATCTGGGTTCTCCCCTGCAAACATTCTGCCAGCTCCCTGAACCCCGTTTGCTGCCTTCCCCACCTTACCACCCGACTGTCCTTCCAATACCCACTACTGAACGGGCCTCCTTTTCCCAGCCTCAAGCCCAACGCCCACCCACTACCTCCAATACTCCAAAACTCACACCAAGACAGCATTTCCACTCTGAACTTACCACAGTTTTAAATTGATGGAAGATGGGCTTTAGATCGGAGCCCGTGAGGTGAATGTACGCTCCTTGGTTTCCCATCTGATCACTGAGACAGAAGGAGCAATCATTAAGAATTGAATTCAGAGACAGGCAATTATAATACACAGGAAGGGGCAGCAAACATGCATTGGTGTGTACAGCACATACTGATAACTTGCTGCAATGTTAAATCACAGGAGGTTTCTTCATTGCCTCTTTCAGGGGATAACAGGTTGTGGAAGGGAAGGAATTGATGATGTTTAATCATGGCCCTGGTAAATGTGGATCAGGTTTGATGAACTGGGTTTAGGGTGAGACGATGGCATCATGTTAGTGCCAGCGGCCTATTAATCCAGAGGCCCAGGCCAATGCTCTGGGCACATGGGTGGTAGTAGAATTTAAAATTAAAGAATTAAACAAAATAGTACAGGTATTTCTCCTACAGTGCAATAGGCACGTTCCTGTGTGACCTTGCGCTACAGAAAAACATGCTTTTGGAAGTTGCGTTCTAGGGAAAACTGCCGTAGAAAATTGCTATACCTGTACAGCAGAAAGTTCACATTATCCAAACAGGGTCCACTATTTATCAACTGCTTTACAGTCAATTTGCATTAATGAAACGTGTTATAACAGAAATACCTGTAATAGTGACAGTGAAACTGCCTTCGATTGTTGTAAAAAAAAAACCCATCTGGCTCACCAATGTCCTTTAGGGAAGGAAATCTATTATCCTCCCCTTGTCTGGCCTACATGTGACTCCAGACCACAATGTGGTTGATTCATTACAAGCCCAACACCCACTCACCAAAACTCCATCATTCATGTTAATACGACGTATCCACTCTGAATTTACCAGAGTTTTTGAAGATGGGCTTTAGATTGGAGGCCCGGAGGTGAATTATACGCACCTTGGTTTCCCATCCGATCATTCACATCAACTCAATGTGGTCAACTCTGGCCTCAGTTCAAGGGTAATTAGGGGATGGACAACAAACGCTGACCTTGCCGGTGATGCCAACATTTCATGAATAAATTTGGAAAGAAAGCTGATCTTTTCTTCCCCATGTGGCCCACTGAGCTTGTGCCAGTTCTTTGAAGATACTTCAAATTGTGCCAGTCCTCCTTGTTCTTTCCTCATTACTCTATCATCATCTCCCCTTCAAGTAACCTATCCAATTCCCGTTCGTTAGCTGCTCCTGATTCTGCTTTCACTGTCATCTTAGGTGGCACGTTCCAGATCACAACATAGATTTGACATAAAATAAATCCCATTTCTCTTCTCTGGTCCTTTTGTCAATGATCCTAAGTCTGTATTCTCTGGTTACTGATCCTCCTGCCAATGCAAATGTTTCACCCCACCTATTCTTTCATCGCAGAGAATGCAATGCAGTGGGGAGAAAGCCAGGTAGTGGAATTAACCATCATCATAGAATCCCAAAAGTGTAGGAGCAGGCCATTCGGCCCATCAAGTCCGCACCAACCCTCCAAAGAGCATCCCAACCCCTTACACTATCCCGGTAACCCTGCATTTCCCATGGCTAACCCACCTAGCCTACGCACTGCGGACAATTTAGCATGGCCAATTCACCCTAACCTGCACATCTTTGGATTAGTTTTCAATTGTTCCCTGCACAGAGCTGGGGGAGACGTGACAGGCTAAATACCCTTCTCCTATGCACAGTATTGTGATAAATTAATAGTTAATTTTAAAAAAGCTTACACTCTATCTGAGCCAGGTTTCACTCAAGAAACTGATCGTTCCAGGATTACCGTTTTGTTTTTATTCATTAACAAGATGAGGGGGTCATTGGCTGGGCCAGCATTTATTGCTCTTCTCTAAATACCCAGAGAACAGTTTTTTTTCACAAAGCGTCAAAAACATTTTGGAGTCATGTCAGCCAGACTAGGTGAGGATGGCAGTTTCCTTCCCTTAAGGGGCATTAGTGAAGCAAATGGGTTTTTCCAACAAACGGAAACTGATCATTACACTCTTAATTCCAGATTTTTTAAAATTGAATTCAAATTCCACCTTCTGCTGTGGTGGGATTCGAACCCAGATCCCCAGGATATTACGAGTGTCTGGATTAATAGTCCAGTGTTGATACCACTAGGTCATCGCCTTCCCCTTATTTTATAACATATTATTGTTGGTTGGGAACTTAGATTCCGCAGCAGAATTAAAATGGAGTTATGATTTTAGTTCTGTAAAGGTCTTTCTTAAAAAAACTCAGATAATCATTGAGTTCAAAACGCCATTCCCAAGCAAACATCTGAATTAAGCTAAATGACTGGCGAACTAGCTTGGGAGATAATGTTTACAAAATACAGAGGTGGGTGGCCAGGAATCATAAGCAGTTTGAGTTCAGAAGAAAAGATCCATTCCCGCAGAAAGTCAGTTCACAAGTTTGTGGACACTTCAAGCCATTAGAATTTAAAAAGAAGTTTTAAACTGTCATTAGAATTCGGTGAGAAAGATCAGCGAGTTAGTCCCGTGTCTTGTCTGTCAGAGGGATAGGTGGAAAAAACTACATTGAGTGAATATGCAGAAAGCTGTTGAAAGGAAATGCTTGTGACCTCATCAGTTGAGTAAGAAATTTCAAAGTGAAGATGGAAGTGATTGGGCTGAATTTCCATAAAGGATATCGCTGGGTAAAAGGATTGAATCTTTCTTTTTGTGTTTCTGAGAAGACTGTCCAAATTTGTTCTAGCGCTTTTTTCTCCCACTTGCATTCTTTTGTGAAAGTACATTAACAGTCTCGTGAATATTATCAGCGAGTGACAACACTAACCAAATTGCAAAATTAATTTTAAAAAAATGCTTACACTCTATTGAGCCAGGATGCACTCTAGAAACTGACTCTTCCAGCATTACCATCAGCTGGAGATCATAATAATAGGAAACTATGTTCCATTGAATACTTACCAATAATTTGGCGCTGAGAACACAGTGATACATTTGCCATTATGTGTAATCTCATAGCCCTCTGGCTTCACCTCATGGCTCCTGATGATATAATCCAGTTTATTCTCTTCCAGGAATCGGCTGGTGACGTCTGGACCAAACTGGCAGCTGACGCCACGCTTGCTGATCGACCTCCCGTTCTAGAAAAGGCAACAGAAATGGGCACTTTCACTCTGGGCAAGACTCACTGTAAAAACAAGAGCCATGAATGACAGAGCACTGAACACCAGCTTGGTGCTCAGGTTTTGTTGGTGGAGCCAATTGAGAAAATGGTGACTGGTGTGGCATCTCGGGAGGCCCAGGTTTGAGCCATCTTCTGCTAACTCCTCAAGAACATGGCACAGAATCAGGAGTAGACCATTCGGCCCCTCGAGTAAGCTCCATATAATACAATCATGGCTGATCTTGAGGACATCAACTCCCCATTCCCCAAGACAAAATGTCTGTCTATCCCAGCCTGATACATTTTCAGCAACAGAGCAGCCACAACATCTTGGTGGAGAATTTCAAGATTCACCACCACCTGTTTGAAGTAATTCTCCCAATCTCAATCCTGAACAATCAGCCCCTTATCCCGAGACTGTTTTGGACTCCCTAAACAGTGGAAAAAAAAATCACTGTCTACCCTATTGAACCCTTACAGAACCTTGAACGTCACACTGTGGTTGCCTCTTCATCATCTGAGCTCCTGAGAATACAGACCAAATTTACCTAGCTTCCACCAATTGATCCTTCTCATTTGACAAGGTCAAACTGGGTGGATGTTTGGGGTGCTTCAATGCATTAGAACATAAGGAATTGGAGCAGGAATAGGCTGTCCAACCCCTCAAACATGCTCTGCCATTCAACATGATCATGGCTGACCTGATCATTGTCTCAATTCCAGCTCTTCGCACTGTCCCCAAACACCTTTGGTGTTCAAAATAAAAATCACATTATTGAATATCTTCAATGACTTAGCACAATTTTGAAATTGCGATTAACTTCACGGTTATCGGTGTCTGGCAACAATTAACAGAACTTGGCGTTCCACTTTATGCTTTGTCCACTAAATGAGGCAACAGTGCTAACTGTCCTTTCCAAACGTCTAGGCCCACAAAACTCAAAGACAGCAGGCCACTTGCTAAGATAAATCATGAAGACGGATGGGCTTTTGATGACCAAAACTTTTGAGCCAGGGCACTTGGATCCCTAACCCCACATGTTCAGCAAAATCTGGTCTAGGTTTTTAAAGATAGGACACCATTGAGGTTTGAATGCAGCAAGCCCGATTCCAGACTCTTACCTGAGGCTGTGGATCTGACCAGAGCAAATCGCACATTGGACCTGTTGCAAAACACAGTAAATGAGAACAATTGTTTAGAAACGTAGAGGATCAGAAATAAGCCAGGTAACAAAAACAGTGAAACACTTTGGTGAGACAGGAGAGCAGGGTGGATGAAGATAAACAGAAGGGGGAAAAACAGAAAACCAGGGGAAAAGGGGAATAAAAAATCTCAGCTTGTTGCTTCTTTTCATATCTAAAAAACGTTGCTCAGTTTTATGGGACATAAAAGCCTAATTTGCAACTGAGACAATTCTGTGAGACTGCTAAAGTATAGCTGAGCAAGTGAAATGTGTCGGACACGATCACACACATTACTCAGTGCACAATGTTCGAGGACTTAAATTTACCTCAAAATGGTAACAAGAATGTTTTAGGTGTTTAATCCTTCTTGTAAAGCAAAACATAAACACAGTTATTATAAACTATTTGGCTTAACAAACATCATTGAAATTACTTTTGTTCTGCCGCACACCCAACCAAATTAATGATTCGTCAGGGGTTCCTGCTGGATTCCGATCCAGGTAGACCTATCAATGCCTGGTCACAGACACACACCATTAATCAACACTGATCAAGTGTTCCATCGGAGAAGTGCACGTTACAATTCCATACCTGAATCTGGTGGCTGTCGGTTGCGATCAATCTTCTTGATGTCTTCCAGGGTTATACCATCTTCACTGAAGAGTCCTCCGTGCATTATCTATTACACAGTGAATGAAATAATTTTAAATGACAGGCAAGCTCATTGGGACGGACAGGAATCTGACATGGTCTGAGAGGGTAGAAGCCGAGAGCTCGGTCCCACTGGTGCCAGAAAAGGATAAGGGGCCAATCATTTCAGAGTGAAAAGGGGAGAAACCATTTCAAATGAAGCACTGCAAAATATGTACTCCAGGAAGTTGTACTTGCGTAATTGTTTAAGACTTGGATCGGGAGTTTTCCTGGCATCTGGGTACAATGTGCCCTATAAGCTGCATGGCCATTGTGACATCCACTCATGCAGATCGGTGCGCCAACACACAGCTTCTGCCATATATGGATCTCTGAGATCGGCACACCAACAGGAACATGTAGAGGAAATGCTGACTGGGTGTCCTTGTGCATGAATCACAAAAGGTGAGTGGGCAGGTACAGACAAGTAATTAGGAAAGCTAACAAGCTGCTGGAGCAAGTGGTGGGTACAATTACATCATTTATAAGGCATCTGGATGGGTATGTGAACATGAAAGGTTTTGAGGGGTATGGCCCAAATGCTGGCAAATGGGACTAGGTCAGATTGGGATGTCTGGTTGGCGTGGATGAACTGGACTGAAGGGCCTGTTTCCGTGCTGTATGACTCTATGATTCTAATTGAATGCAAAAGTAGGAGCTTGTGCTTGTGCTATACAGAGCACTGAGAAGACCTCATGTGGAATACTACATACAGTATTGATCACCTTACTTGAGGAAAGAGATGTGATGAAGGCAATTTAGAGCAGACTTACTGGACTAATACCTGGAATAGGTGGGTCTCTTCTTAGGAGGAAAGGTCGGAACAGGATAGATTTGTAACCATCAAGGGCTATCTTAGCTGATATAACAAGGTGTAGAGCTG
>NC_063370.1:6095459-6119845 GCF_021869965.1 Rhincodon typus
TGCCCTCTAGTTTTGGACTCCCCTACCCTGAGGATTAGACCTTGGTTGAGAAAAGAGAGAGGGATAAAGAATGAACAAATTAGGGTTGATGTATATTGTCATACTGACTTCAGAACAAAAGGACGTACCTGTTTCTCTGCAGGCCTTGAATTGCTCACAAGCCACAGCTTCTCTTGTAGGCCAGTTTAATTTGTTAGACTGCCAATGTACTTGGCAAGTTTTACCAGGTATCTAAATGCAACTTTCCAGCAACATGGCCAAATGGCGTTTACCTTCTAAATATTGTTGCTCCAAAAAGGAAACATTGAAGATTTGAAGACAGCAAAAGCCTCTCGTGAAAAATAAAGTTTTTGCCACTGAAAGGCAGGTAAGGAGCAGGTATTGTGGTTCAATATGTTGAACTTTTAAATTTTGGAGGTGAGAAGGAAGAGGAAGAAAGGAAGGTAAATAAAATACGTGAGGGAGAGGAAAGTAAGAACTGAGATACAATATTAATAAGCACGTTTATAAAAGTTTCATTGCCATAAATGATAACTAATGTTTCAAGGTCACAATATGAGAGCTACAAATCAAATCAATAAAACAGACTGGACTACGGCAACTTGTATTTGACACAGTGCCTTCAATTTAGTAAGTTTATTTGGTGCATCATAAAAATAAGAAAAAATGAGCGCGCTGGTTGTTTCTGTGCTTCTGCTCTGGCAAGCCACGCTATTGAAGATTTTCAACCTTGTGCCGTTGCAAGCCTGACATCTCCCGGTTACATTGTGCTACAGCAAGTCTTGAAAAGGACCCAACAGCAGAATCATCTCCAGCCGAGTTCTGAAAACGTCCATGTTGTCGGATGTTTCCAGTGGGTACAAGTTGTAATTTTAGGTTACATGGAGTATGCACGCAGCACATAAAAGAACAGCTGGAACTGAAAGCTAGTGCCAGTAATAGTGACGACAAAACTTCATTGATTGTGGTTTTAAAAAATCCTTTACAGAAGGAAATTTCTGCTTACCTGGTCTGGATTATGTGTGACTCCATATCCACAGCACTGTGCTTGACACTTAACTGTCCTCTGAGATGGCCTAGCACATCACTCAGTTCAAGAGTATTTAGGGATGGACAACAAATACTGGCCTGGCCAGCAATGCCCTTGATAGAATAAAGAAATCAGTGGTTTCGGCCCACAGGTCAACATAGGTGTTAATGCACCTCACGAACCACCTCTCAGCCCTCTTCTTCCAACTCAATCTCTATCCATCTCATCCTTTCTCCCTCATGCATTTATAGAGAATCCCCTCGAGTGTGTCCATTCTATTTTTTAAAAGATCCATTCACAGGATGTGGGCATTACTGGCGAGTTCAACATTTATTGTGTATTCCTAATTGCCCAGAGAGCAGTTAAGAATCCATCACACTGCTGTGGGTCTGGAGTCACATGTAAGCCTGACCTCAATTTTGTCTTTTTCTTTGAGGTAGCAAGTTCCACATTTGCACCACTTTCAAGATAAAGAAACGTCCCCTGACATCTTTATTGAACTTATCAGTGACATTCTTATATTTATGGCTTTGGTCCTACCCATAACTATCATTTTGAACAATAATTTTAAAACTCCCTTCCAGGATGCTCCTCGGCCTTCAATTTTCTAAGCACTTTCCCCAAGCTGTTCAATCTTCTCAGATAGTTAGACCTTCTCAATTGTACTACCATCTTTGTTAAAGGAATTGAGATCACCTTTCCTGATGTGAAAAGCCAGCAAAGAATGACAACATCGAGCAATTCAAAGCTAAAGGATGCTCACCAACCAGGAAACATGAGCATTTGGCCACAATGCTAAAATGCTTCCCAAACAGCATGGGCAAGTCTCTGGGGAAGGTCAAAAAAGACTGCAAGGTGGTTTAACAACAAGAATTAGAGAGTACAAAACGCAATATCAACAGTAGTCACAAACAGCAAAGCGATAAGGATGAGTAATGGAAGCGGAAGAGAATTAGTAGGAGTACCTTACCCATGGATGAACAGGCTGCTCTGTTGACTAAACATATTGGTCTTCCATGAAGTGCTCAGGGTCCGCTGCTACCTACCGTGATATGAGAAAGCAACAGCTCCTTACCTGATAAGCACATTTCCTGTGCAATTTCTTCTGATCTTTAAACCACTGCATTAGGTCTTTCATGAACTTTAAAGTGACTTTCCCATCTTCCAGTTTCGGACCAGTATAATCATCTTCGATTGCTAAGTACAAAATGAAAGACGGGAGACTGAGAGATGGTGACATATGCAGCATCAAAATATGGGTTACATTTTCCCTTCTTTATTCCTCCATTTGGGCATTGCTGGAAAGGCCAGCAGTTGTTACCCATCCAGCTAGGGATGGGCAATTAATGCTGACCTGGCCAACAATGCCTCCATCCCATGAGAGAATATTAAAGTAACTGTTTTTAAGGTGTGGTGAGCCACTGCAGTCTTGTCATGCAGGTATACCCACAGTGCTATTACGACAGCAGTTACAGGATTTTGACCCAATGATAGCGAAGGAACAGTGCAACGTAGTTCCAAACTAGGTGTGAGACTTGGGAGGGGATATAGTTCCAAGTCATGGTGGTGTGTGGCTTGGGAGGGCAACTTTCAGGTGATGTTTCCTATGGGTAATGCTATCCTTGTCCTGTCACAGATTTGGAAGGTGTTGTTGAAGGAGCCTTGGTATGCTGCTGCAGTCCATCTTGTAGATATTACAGATTGCCACGTTGCTCCAGTTTCAGAAGGAGTGAATGTTTAAGCTGGAGGGTGGGTAGCTTTGTTTTGAATGTCAAGCTTTGAGTGTTGTCAAAGCTTCAGTCATCTAAGCAACTGGAGAGAACTATATTCCGTTTCATTCTTCACTCGTACCTTATTATTGCTGGAAAAGCTTTGGAAGTCAGGAAGTGAATCACCCTCTGCACAATTCCAGCCTATGACCTGCTCTTGCAGTCAGGCTATTTGTGTCTCAGTTTTCAGTCAAGGGTGATTCTAAGAATGTCGATGGAGGCTTCAGTGATGGTAATGCAATTGAATGCCAAGAGGGGTTGGTCAGATTCCCTCACAATTTGAATTGAATCAATAGGAATTGGAGAATGAGGGAGGACAAGCACAAAAGGCAGAGGTGGCAAATTTTGCTGGCACAAAGCATTTATTTTCTCACAAAAGTTATCAAACATGCAGTAGATTGGTAAATAGGAATTTACCTCAAACTTCCAAAAGGGTCACAAAGTCCCGAGAGCAGAAGTCACCTCAAGTTACTGAAGGTAGGTAAGAGGCAGTGGGGACTTTTGATACAAGTAACCTGGAGATCCCTAATGATTTCAAGTTTCTCTTCACATTTTTGTCACTCAACAGACTGCATGACTACGATGGGTAAGTGGGGTACAGAAGAGGAAGGAGTCACGAATTTGTTGCATCTGGTCATTTCCTGACCCACTGCTGGGGATCACCTGTGGAGACTGGGGACCAGTGCCAGCAGAACCAGCAGTGGAGGCAAGGGATTAGCAGAAGTGGCAGTGAGAGAGATGAGAGAGCATGGAAAAGAATCAAGCATTCATCACATTATAAACAAATAAGAGCCTGTTGCCATAAGCCACCTTCACTCACCCCTACCTCAAGCGACTGACAGCACAGGCACAATAGCATAATGGTCACATTAATAGATTAGCAATCCAGAGACCCAAATACAAACCTCACCACGGTAGTTGGATAATTTAAACTGAGTCAATCATTTAAATCAGCAGTAAAAAATAACGGTGACCACAAAACCACAGTTACCACATTGTTGTAAAAAATCCATGTGGTACAGTAACGCCCAGGAGGAACTTGTTACCCTTACCTAGGCTAGCCAAATGAGATTCCAGGCACACAAAATTTTAACTGCATTCTGAAATGGCCCAGCAAGTCTGTCACTGCTTCAAGAAGTTGCATCACCAGCATTTGTCAAGGGCAATCAGGAATAATCAATAAATGCTGTCTTTGCTAGCGACATCCCAATTCCTTGCATGAATAAATGTTTAAAAACCTTTTGAGGGTGGAAGACAGAGACAGCAGATCGTATTGCACATCATCTACTCAGCAACACCAAATAAGCCAAGAAAGATAACACTTTTATCTCAAACATAGCAAATGCCATTTCTAAGGGGAAAAGGGGAATTTATTGCAGCAGCTATCCCTCCAAATGCACGCTTAAAGTGGTCGGTGTAGATTCAGCCTCCTGGCTGGGCAGAAGCTTTCTTGTCCCAACCTTGAAGGTTACCCTGTGCACCAACCTCATTTATTTTTAGATGAGTTAAAACCACAAGCATCACAACAACTTCTGATAGCATGCCAACAACTCACAACAGCCATCAGGGGCACCAGCTGAGAGGAGGAAAATGAGGGAAGAACAGCAAGAGTTCATGGAAGTGAGAACACAAAAAAGGAGATACCTCAAATACTATAACACTGCTGCCAATCCATTCTTACTGTAAATGAGCTTTTATATCAAGCCCACAGACAGTAAGAAAAAAACTTGCACTGAATTTAGATAGGAATTTGTATTCCTGTCACTCTGGCCACTTGCTCGGGCCCCTGAAGGTGGAAACATCTGCTGGCTCCTTAGACGTTGAGTACACTTTATTGTCTCTCATTCATGGCCAATCTTCACAACAACACAATCAGCAAGGACAACTGGACCACAAGAACCCCCACAGGTTTGGACGCCCACGGGTATAAGCAGAAAGCACTGGGCAGCAACCAAGAACAGGAACACCAGCTGATTTCCTCATCGCAAAACCAAAAGGCACAAACTGTAGCAACCACTCACCTGACCAGAGCGTACTCTGGTCACCCAGTCACCTGGCAGCAACAAACACAACATGAAGCTGAAACCCTGAATTAGGAGGAAGCCACTGAAAAAGCCTTCTGTCAGATCACATCACTCTCTGCATTAGGAGGGAGACCATTAGCAGCTCCCTGATGACCAATGCAGTAGATTAATGTCATTCAGGGAAGGAAACGGTCATCCTTACCTGGTCTGGCCTACATATGACTCCACACCCACAGTAATGTGGTTGACTCTTAACTGCCCTCTGGGCAATTAGGGATGGGCAATAAATGCTGCCTAGCCAGTGACGCCCTCATCCCATGAATGAATAAAAAAAAAGTGATTGGAAGGAGGCTTTTCAAATGAATTTGTAATCATGGACCCCTACCTTATCAATTACAACAGTGTTTCCACCAGGACAAACTTGTATTTTGGTGTCCTTGCTTCGAGCTTTGGTACCTGAACATCGTAAAAACTTTCCTCTCTTGGCACCCACCTGCAGCTTTGATAATTTTGGACCTCCTGGGCTATTAGCATGCTACTCAGCACTTTCACATAGATAGGCTCTTCAAAGGTTAGACAGCCAGTCCACTCTTTGTTACACATATACAGGAGTCACACTCAGCTCCTATCAAGTCCACCACTCATTCACATACTGTTCCACGACTTCCCAGACTCCTGGAATGACTCCGTGGATATGCACCATTGAGACATGCAGATTACAAAATTCAAGGTCCAAGCCTTGACTTCAACAGACTCAGCTCAGCTGAGCACAGCTGCAGAATGTTGTTGGGAAAAGGAGGGGAAGGAAGTTAGCCAAAGTTCACATGATGCTTTCTGTGGGCAAATCTCCAAGCAGCATTTGCGCTCTAAAAAAAGAAAGAGTATCAATAACTCAGGTGTGTTACTTCAGGATTCCCAGAACCTATACAACAGCAAGACTCAGCATATTTAGGAAAAGCGCCAAAAGAACCAGTGGCAAAATGAGAACTTTCTTAATACAAAAAGTTGCTCTGATCCGAAATGCACTGCCTGAAGGGACATGAAAGCAGATTCAAAAAGAAGTTTCAAAAAGGAATTGGGTACAGGTGAGGGGGGACAAATTGGAGAGCTCTTTCGATAGGCTGACAGGGGCACTATAGGCCAAATGGCCTCTTTCTGGGCTGAACGGTTCTAGGAACAACAGAGAAAATGGAGTCGGAGCTTGATCCAAACATAGGTCCAGTGTGAAACACGAAGTCTCCATTCTTAAAACGAACTGTCTAAAATACTTACTCATACTCTCTATGTCTAAAGAGTCCACCACTGATCTCTTCAGTTCATCGTTTGCTATTGCACGTTCAAACGCTTTCTGTTTGACAATTTTATTACATTCTTGGTATTTCATTTTAGCATCTTTATCATTTGGCTTTACCTTAACGACCTGCAACAGAGCAGAAAGAGACAAAGGTTATAAGTGAATGCAAATCTAGTAAAGGGGTTCATTTCCTGAAAAATAGGTTATTCCATCTCAGTTATGCAAGAGCTTTTTAAAGCAAAGTCTGAGGTGAGACAAGGCCATTCTGCCCATCAAAGTTAGGACGTTTCCCTGTCCCCTCAAATCCATTGATTTAATTGTCATTACTTAAGTGCAAAGGAGTCAGTTAGCTCAGTTGGCTGGATGGCTAGTTTGTGATGCACAGTAACGCAAACAGTGTGCATTTAATTCCCGCACCGGCTGAGGTTACCATGATGAACTCTCCTTCTCAACCCCTCCCCTCATGGGCATGGTGACCCTCAGTTTAGCCACCTTTCATCACTCTTTAATGAGAGAGCAACCCCATAGACAGGTAAGATTATAGTAATTTTACCTTTTTACCTTTAGTTGCAGTCAACAAAGGAGAAATCCGGTTATCAAGAAACTGACTTTATAGCCAATTACAGACAAACTTACCAACTGGTCTTTCTTCTTGTTTAAACTGACTTCAGGCCAACTTTATGAAAAACAACCTAATGCAAAGCCATCATTCATAGATCAAAGACCATCTGACTCAATCACATCTGAGTATTGTCAACAGGCCGATTTCATGCCAAGGCTCATTTCAGAAATCATGTGCAGTACAGCACGTGATCCAGTGTGTGTGCAACTCTGAAACCAATGGATCTGGCTCCTACCAGGGCATCAGATTAATAGCCACTAGATAACCAGACATAACACACTACCCAGTTCAACCTGTTTGCTAGGATGCAAGCTACATTCGGTTGCTAGGGTGCTTCCTCAGTTCAAATGGATATTCTATAAAAATGGCATATATTTATCATTTTACTTTACATGTATTTTAAATATATTTATGAATCACTCTTCTTTGACATTCCAGACCAAACTCTCCATGTGAATTTAACAAAAAATTAAGAAGGGTTCACTCAGACTGTCCTGAAACAATTAAATTTCAGATTGGAAACTTCCTAACTCTTGGAAATGCACAACAAATTCTTTAACCACATGCACATAGGAGCTGTACAAACAAAAAGTTACCTTAAACAGTCTGTGAATAGCAAAATTACAAGGCCAACAAGTGCACAAACACGGACAAGAAAGGAAAGCCTTATCACAAAACCCACCTTAAAACTAAAGCTGTCAGGATGAATGTGAGCGAGCAGCAATGTTGTGGGGTAGGACGGGATCAACAAGCCTGCTGCTAAAATAAGTTACAAATACACCCAACTTGTATTTATAACAAGTGACTGTATGTGGAATGATTTTCTATTAAGCTTTTACTGAAGATTCATCAACCTTCCAGTTCCACTATAAATACCACGACAGTTCAGCACATGCTCCTAACCGTGCACTGCAGCAACTATTAAAAAAACTTTACCAGCATTTCGAGAATCTGCTGGACAGTGACACACTGAATACATGAATTGAACTGGCACAAAGGACCAACATCAGGAGTCAGTCAAAAACAAAAACATCTGAACTTACGCATCGGTTTGCTTTTTTAATAAACTCACAGTGTGTCTGAGTGCTGGGCTTCCCTCGGTTCGGAGCAGAGATGTTTGCATGGATGAGTGGGAGGACATCTTGTTTGGATCCTGTGAACTCACTGCACTTCCAAATACCAAATGCAAGCCACCCGACAAAACACTTCCCCTCCCATCACATTGATTGTGTTCTGAGCTTCAAGTTCCAAATTTTTTGAACTTCTCCTCTTTAACCAGCCAGGCCTCTGTAAAGATTCAGTTATTTACAGAACGGTGTGACTAACCAGGGAACCTCAGAGTGCTTCAGTCCAGAGGGTGCCCTCATGCAGGAATTGCAGAAAACTAGTACGCAGGTACAGCAAGTAATAAAGAAGGCAAATGGAATTTTGGTATTTATTGCTAAAGGAAGAAAGTATAAAAATAGGGAAGTGTTGCTAGAACTGTACAAGACATTAATGAGATTGCAACTGGAATTTTGTATACAATTTTCGTCCCCTTGAGGAGGAATGCAGTTACATTGGAGAGTTCAGAGCATGATCACTAGATTGATTCCAGAAATGAGGGTTTGTCTTATGAAGACAGATTGAGCAGTTTAGGCCTTTACTCTCTGGTGTTCACAAGAACAAAAGGAGACCGAATTGAGGTGCATGAGATGCTAAAGGTGATTGACGAAGTGGACGCAGAATAGCCATTTTCTCATGTGGGGCAATCTAGAATGAGAGATCATAGTTTTAGGATAAGGGCTAGCAGATTTAAAACAGAAACGGGGAGAAATTATTTCTCTCAAAGGGTCGTGAATCTGTGGATTTCGCTACTCAACAGTACAGTGGATGCTGGGATATTGCATAAATTTGAGGAGGAGACAGACAGATTTTTAATTAGTAATGGGTTGAAGGATAATGGAGAAGGGACAAGAAAGTGGAATTGAGGACAAGATGAGATCAACCACGATCATATCAAATAGCGGAACCAGGGCTGAATTGCTTACACTGCTCCTAGTCCTTATGTTCTTATTAGCCAGGTCTTTAGGGCAGGCAGACAGAAGTCAACCCACTTATGATGGTTCCCATTGTAAAATATCTGCACTGAATCAACAACCAAATGGTTTTATGGATCCTAACATGTTAGCATATTTAGGGTAAGAGAAAATGACAAACTGAGTCAAGAATAAAATAAACACGAGGCTCACAAACATGACAAATAAATAACAAGGATGAAGAAATGTGCATTAACACACTACCAATCACATGTGCAGGAGGACCCAAAGAAGTCCACAGTCCATAAATTATATGAAATGCTGTCATTCATACAGGAAAACATATGCGCGTAGCAAGGTCTGACAAACAGTACTGGTGCTGTTCAAGGGTAAAACCGGTCACTTTTGATAAAAGTTGGGACAAGACCCTGGGAATCACCTCAGCTCTACTTTGACAAAACACCAAAGGGATGTGATGGTCCTGTGGTATTATGGCAGGACTGTTAATTCAGGAACTCGGGTAATGTTCTGGGAACCCGCCATGGCAGATGGTGGAATTTGAATGCAATAAAAATCTGGAATTACGAGTTTAATGGTGACCGTGAATCCATTGTTGATTGTTGGAAAAACTCATCTGGTTCATTAATGTCCTCTAGGGAAGGAAACTGTCATCCTTACTTGGTCTGGCCTACATATGACTCCAGACCCACAGCAATGTGGTTGACTCTTAACTGCCCTCTGGGCAATTATAGATAGGCAATAAATGCTAGCCTAGCCAGCAATGCTCTCATCCCATGAATGAATTAAAAACAACAAACCGCAGGGCTTTTAAATTCATGGGTCTGAAGTAATCCCTCAGTTGAAAGCTAACATCTGACAATGCAGGACACCCCGAGTACTCTATTGGAAGGTGAGTCATGTCAAGTGCTCCAGTCCCAAAATGAAGCTGAAACTCTCGCTTCCTAATTTAGAGGTGAATGTACTGTCACCCACGATGCCAAACTGGCTAATACCCACTCTTCAATAAAATCTGTGTGAAAGTATAAATCCTCTCTCCGGTGAGGTTTAGAAATTTATAATCTGACCTCATGGGCATACAGAGCCCATACAAAATTCACAGATAACATAACTCCATATGGAGCTGGAGGAACACAGCAGGCCAGGCAGCACCAGAGAAGCAGGAAAGTTGACGTTTTGGGTCTGAACCTTTCTTCAGAGTTTTGTCTCATAAATGGTCTGGATGCTTAAAAAATTCTTTAAAAGAAAAAGTGCTCTATTTTAAATCTGTAACAGACACTAGGAAATAAATTCAGTGAAATCAGAAATGAAGCAGAATTTTTGTAGGATGGGCAATAAATGCTAGCCTAGCCAGTGATGCCCACATCCCAAATGAGTAAAGACAACTTGGGAACATTTGCTGTAAGGACAGTGAACCGACTCAAAGGCGGTGGGGAAGTCAGAGAGAGGGAACTACATTACAGACCATCATAATTCAATGCTAATAGGATGAATTCAGTTTAGGAAACCTGGTCGGCATGAATGAGTTGGGCCGAAGGGCCTGTTTCCATGCTGTATTGCTCTAACTTTAATTCTGTTAGCACATGCCAAAATTGAATTGTCTTTTACAATTTTGTTAGTGTAATTAGTCTGTAGAGTTTTCACTCCAAGGGCACTTATAAACAGTGGAAAGTACTGATGCTTACAAGTCTAATGCAAGGGGTGTGAGCAATTTGATGTCAGCGTTAAATCGCCGGGACTTTGTGTTGATTTTGTCAAATGATACAGGCTCTTGGTCCAGCAACTTTTAAGTTCTGATTTTTTTTCAAAGTCTTCCATGACCTCTTCTGCCAACTCTATGACCTCATCAAAGATCATAAGGCATAGGAACAGAAATCAGACCACTCAGCCCACCAAGTCTGCTCCACCATTCAATCATGGCCGAAAAGTTTCTCAACTCCATTCTCCCGCTTTCTCCCCATAACTCTTGATCCCCTTGACAATCAAGAACCTGTCTATCTCTGTCATAAATATACTCAATGACCTGGCCTCCACAGCCTGAGGAGCCACTCTCTGGCTGAAGAGGTTCCTCCTTAAGTCCATTCTAAAAGGTCTTCCCTTTACTCTATGGCTATGCCCTCATGTCCTTGTCTCTCTTACCAATGGAAACATCTTTCCAACATCCACTCTGGCCAGGCTATCCAGTATTCTGTAAGTTTCAATTAGATCCCCCCTCATCCTTCTAAACTCCATCAAGTATAGACCCAGAGTCCCCAAACGTTCCTCGTATGTTAAGCTTTTCATTCCTGGGACCATTCTCGTGAACCTCCTCTGAACCCGTTCCAGGGCCAGTACATCCTTTCTGAGATATAGTGTCCAAAACTGTGCACAATACTCCAAGTGTGGCCTGACCAGAGACTTACAGAGCCTCAGAAGTACATCCCTGCTTTTATATTCAAGTCCTCTCAAGATAAATTCTAACATTGCATTTGCTTCCTAACTACTGACTCAACCTGCAGAGAGAATCCTGGACTGGAACTCCCAAGTCTAACCTTATAATCACGAAGATCTTGGAACTTGACCTCTTCAGTATCCTCAATTTTAATTGCTCCAGCACTGGAGACTGACGCTGCCCTAAGCTCTAAAATTTTCTTTCTACACCTTTGTCTATCCAACCTATGACCTTTAAAATACTCCTCTTTGACCTGGATTTTGGACACATGCCCAAGTATCTCCTTAGGAGTCAGATTGTGTTTGATGACACTACTGTAAAACATCTTGGCACTTTGTACTATGTTAATGATCCTGTGCAAATACAATTTGTTGTTGATTAGCTGCAATACAGAAGCTTTGAGGCTTATTCAACTGTTTGCATTGATATCAGCCCATTTGGACTGGGGTAGCAGTAAAGACAACATTATTGGTTTCAGTGGCCCTGTACTGGCAAAATGAATTCCAGTCAGGATTCCTACCATTGTGCTCTAAGCAATAGATGCTCTGGGAAAAACATGCCTGTGGATACTGGGACCTCCATCCAATGTCAGAATCACTCACCTTATTACTGGGCGGAGGCAAGAAATAAGAATGAGTCAGAGGAAAATGTGGAAGAATGCAGCATGTTCCAACAAAACTAGTTTATTTAGCCAGGCCTTCAGGAACATAGGAGGAGCAGGCCAGTCAGCCCCTCGAGCCTGCTCCAACATGCCACGAAAACGACACAAAGGATCTGGATCCTAACTCTGTTCCCATTCTTGTTTTTCTGTTCCTATTCTGTTTACCCAGGTTCTTACTTCACACATTCAAAATCCCTCAAGCACCATGCGTTGACAAGTCATAGAACATAGAACATTACAGCACAGTACAGGCCCTTTGGCCCTCGATCTTGCGCCGACCTGTGAAACCAATGTGAAGCCCATCTAACCTAAACTATTCCATTATCATCCATATGTTTATCCAATGACCATTTAAATGCCCTTAAAGTGGGCGAGTCTATTACTGTTGCAGGCAGGGCATTCCACGCCCTTACTACTCTCTGAGTAAAGAACCTACCTCTGACGTCTGTCCTATATCTATCACCCTTCAATTTAAAGCTATGTCCCCTCGTGCTAGCCATCACCATCCGAGGAAAATGGCTCTCACTGTCCACCCTATCTAATCCTCTGATCATCTTGCATGTCTCTATTAAGTCACCTCTTAACCTTCTTCTCTCTAACGAAAACAGCCTCAAGACCCTCAGCCTTTCCTCATAAGACCTTCCTCCATACCAGGCAACATCCTGGTAAATCTCCTCTGCACCCTTTCCAATGCTTCCACATCCGTCCTATAATGCGGTGACCAGAACTGTACGCAATACTCCAATTGCGGCTGCGCCAGAGTTTTGTACAGCTGCAACATGTCCTCATGGCTCCGAAACTCAGTCCCTCTACCAATAAAACCTAACACACCGTACGCCTTCGTAACAACCCTATCAACCTGGGTGGCAACTTTCAGGGATCGATGCACATGGACACCAAGATCTCTCTGCTCATCCACACTACCAAGGATCTTACCATTAGCCCAGTACTCTGTATTCCTGTTACTCCTTCGAAAGTGAATCACCTCACACTTTTCCGCATTAAGCTCCATTTGCCACCTCTCAGCCCAGCTCTGCAGTTTGTCTATAGCCCTCTGTAACCTGCAACATCCTTCCGCACTACCCACAACTCCACCGACTTCAGTGTCATCCGCAAATTTACTAACCCATCCTTCTACGCCCTCATCCAGGTTATTTATAAAAATGACAAACAGCAGTGGCCCCAAAACAGATCCTTGAGGTACACCACTAGTAACTGAACTCCAGGATGAACATTTCCCATCAACCACCACCCCCTGTCTTCTTACAGCTAGCCAATTTCTGATCCAAACCGCTAAATCACCCTCAATCCCATGCCTCCATATTTTCTGCAATAGCCTACCATGGGGAACCTTATCAAACGCTTTGCTGAAATCCATATACACCACACCAACCGCTTTACCCTCATCCACCAGTTTGGTCACCTTCTCAAAGAACTCAATAAGGTTTGTGAGGCACGACCTACCCTTCACAAAACCGTGTTGACTATCCCTAATCAAATTATTCCTTTCTAGATGATTATAAATCCTATCTCTTATAATCCTTTCCAACACTTTACCCACAACTGAAGTAAGGCTCACTGGTCTATAATTACCAGGGTTGTCTCTACTCCCTTTCTTGAACAAGGGGATAACATTTGCTATCCTCCAGTCTTCTGGCACTATTCCTGTAGACAATGACGACATAAAGATCAAAGCCAAAGGCTCTGCAATCTCCTCCCTAGCTTCCCAGAGAATCCTAGGATAAATCCCATCTGGCCCAGGGGACTTATCTATTTTCACACCTTCCAGAATTGCTAACACCTCCTCCTTATGAACCTCAATCCCGTCTAGTCTAATAGCCTGTATCTCAGTATTCTCCTTGACAACATAGTATTCACACAGGAAAAAGACAGACGAAAAATATTCATTTAGCGCCTCTCCTATCTCTTCGGACTCCATGCACAACTTCCCACTACTGTCCTTGACTGGCCCTAATCTTACTCTAGTCATTCTTTTATTCCTGACATACCTATAGAAAGTTTTAGGGTCTTCCTTGATCCTACCTGCTAAAGACTTCTCATGTCCCCTCCTGGCTCTTCTTAGCTCTCTCTTTAGGTCCTTCCTGGCTAACTTGTAACTCTCAAGCGCCCTAACTGAGCCTTCACGCCTCATCTTTACATAAGCCTCCTTCTTCCTCTTGACAAGAGATTCAACTTCTTTCGTAAACCATGGTTCCCTTGCTCGACCACTTCCTCCCTACCTGACAGGTACATACTTATCAAGGACATGCAGTAGCTGTTCCTTGAACGAGCTCCACATTTCAATTGTGCCCAGCCCCTGCAGTTTCCTTCTCCATCCTATGCATCGTAAATCTTGCCTAATCGCCTCATAATTGCCTTTCCCCAGCTATAACTCTTGCCCTGCGGTATATACCTATCCCTTTCCATCGCTAAAGTAAACGTAACTGAATTGTGGTCACTATCACCAAAGTGCTCACCTACCTCCAAATCTAACACCTGGCCTGGTTCATTACCCAGTACCAAATCCAACGTGGCCTCGCCTCTTGTTGGCCTATCCACATTCTGTGTCAGGAAACCCTCCTGCACACATTGGACAAAAACTGACCCATCTAAAGTACTCGAACTAGAGCGTTTCCAGTCAATATTTGGAAAGTTAAAGCCCCCCATAACAACTACCCTGTTACTTTCGCTCCTATCCAGAATCATCTTTGCAATCCTTTCCTTTACATCTCTGGAACTTTTTGGAGGCCTATAGAAAACTCTCAACAGGGTGACCTCTCCTTTCCTGTTTCTAACTCAGCCCATACTACCTCAATAGACGAGTCCTCATCAAATGTCCTTTCTGCCACCGTAATACTGTCCTTGACTAACAATGCCACACCTCCCCCTCTTTTACCACCTTCCCTGATCTTACTGAAACAGCTAAACGCCGGAACCTGCAACAACCATTCCTGTCCCTGCTCTATCCATGTCTCCGAAATGGCCACAACATCGAAGTCCCAGGTACCAACCCATGCTGCAAGTTCACCCACCTTATTCCGGATGCCCCTGGCGTTGAAGTAGACACACTTCAAACCACCTTCCTGCCTGCCAGTACACTCCTGCGACCTTGAAACCTTATTCATGACCTCACTACTCTCAACCTCCTGTACACTGGAGCTACAATTCAGGTTCCCATCCCCCTGCTGAATTAGTTTAAACCCTCCCGAACAGCATTAGCAAATTCCCCCTCCAGAATATTGGTACCCCTTTGGTTCAGGTGTAGACCATCCTGTTTGTAGAGGTCCCACCTACCCCAGAATGGGCCCCAATTATCCAGGTATCTGAATCCCTCCCTCCTGCACCATCCCTGTAGCCACGTGTTCAACTGCTCTCTCTCCCTATACCTCGCCTCGCTAGCACGTGGCACGGGTAACAAATCAGAGATAACAACTCTGTTTGTTCTAGCTCTAAGCTTCCACCCTAGCTCTTTGAATTTCTGCCTTACATCCCCATCCCTTTTCCTACCTGTGTCGTTGGTGCCCATGTGGGCCACGACTTGGGGCTGCTCCCCCTCCCCCTTAAGGATCCCGAAAACACGATCCGAGACATCATGGACCCTGACACCTGGGAGGCAACACACCAACCGCGAGTCTCTCTCGTTCCCACAGAATCTCCTATCTGTCTCCCTAACTATGGAGTACCCAATGGCTAATGCTCTCCTCCTCTCCCCCCTTCCCTTCTGAGCAACAGGGACAGACTCTGTGCCAGAGACCTGTACCCCAGGGCTTACCCCTGGTAAGTCGTCCCCTGCAACAGTATCCAAAACGGTATACTTGTTATTGAGGGGAACGGCCACAGGGGATCCCTGCACTGTCTGCCTGTTCCTTTTCTGTCCCCTGACTGTAACCCATCTACCTTTTTCCTGTACCTGAGGTGTGACTACCTCCCTGTAACTCCTCTCAATTACCCCCTCAGCCTCCCGAATGATCCGAAGTTCATCCAGCTCCAGCTCCAATTCCCTAACGCGGTTTCCGAGGAGCTGGAGTTGGGTGCACTTCCCGCAGATGAAGTCAGTGGGGACACTAGTGGTGACCCTTACCTCCCACATTCTACAGGAGGAGCATGCAACTGCCCTAACATCCATTCCCACTGTTCTGAATTCTGAAAAAAAAAAACTAGTAACCTTACCAAATCGGCGCTCAGAACTTTTTTTTTGGTTAGAGGAGGAGGATGGGTGGGAGACACTACCTAAGTAGTGTTTCGGGTAAAGCAACCACCCAAATATATTACCTCACTTACTCAGCCGTCCCGTGTCCGCTCCTGCTCAGCGTGCGCTCCGCCTATTCACGAGGTAAGTTTTTAAAGGATTAACGTACCTTCCCGGCAGCCCCCTTGTCCTCGCTCTCACTGCTCCCACTGCTGCTGCAAAAATGGAGGCCGCTGATCCCACGAGGTAAGTTTTTAAAGGATTAACTTACCTTCCCGGCAGGCCCCTTGTCCTCGCTCTCACTGCTGCTGCAAAAATGGTCAATCAATTCTATCTGACATACTGGCTGTTTCTAGTTTTCAGAACCTACAGCCAAGCCCTATTAATCATGGCTGAACTTGTTGCATACTCACCTCTGAGTCATAAGTTTCTGAGTTCACCCAGAGCTTGAGCACCTAAGTACAACACAACCTGCGCCATACTGATGGTGAGCTGCACTGTCAAAGGTGCTATCTTTTGGATGAGGTTCAGAAAACGTTCTGTCTGCTCCTTCAGGTGGATAGAAGATCCCACAGCATTATTCTGGAGAACAGGAAAACTCTTCCTGGGGTTCTGGCCAATTTTTATCCCTCTGCCTACATCACAAGGGCAGATCATTTTATCCTTATCATATTGGTCTTTGTATGATCTTGCTGTGTGCAAAATGGCTTCCACATTGCAACAGTGATTTCAAAAGAACATCATTAGCTGTAAAGCACTTTGAAATGTCTCCTGGTCATAAGAACCATTATATAAATGTAAGTCTTTCTTCTGTTTAATGTTTTTGACTTTTAAGATTTGTGCCTAAATCACAAGATCAGGGAGTCTGATCGTTATTTGAACAGTCGGCTTGAAAGAGTCACAAATACCCACGTAAAGTTGCAGTTGACATTGGGTCAATTCCAAAAGGTATTATACGATCTGGAGCAAAGGTAAGTGCATGGAATTAGATCACAGATCAGGCACCCTCTTGCAACAATAGGATTGATTTAGGGGGCTAAATGGCCTCCTTTATTTTCTTTGTAAGAGCAAAATCAGTAGATTCCCACTCACCGTATCGTAGTCTTTGAGCGCAGCCTTAAACTTGCCCAGTGCCATGTTGGCTGTCGCCCTCCTGTAGTATCCTTTAATGTATTTCTTATCCAGCTCCACTGCCTTGGTGGCATCTGACAAGGCGTATCCATAACATTCAGTCCGTAAGTATGCCAAGCTGCGGTTTCCATAATAAATAGCATTCTCTGAGTTCAGCTCGATGGCCAGTGTATAATACTTAATGGCATTATCATAATCCTTATCTGCAAGGGGAACAGGCTGATATTAAAAAACTGATAATGGGCAATCCAGCTAACTAGAATTTGTGCAGTTAACCAGAAATTATACAACTGGTGACCAACAGGATACACAGCAATCACATATTAGAAACCATCAATTTATTCAAGTTAGTTCGTTTCAAAGTCGGCACGTGTTACAGATTGTGTATGAAGTTGAAGACAGAAGCCAGGATGAACAGTTTGATCTTCCAAATTGTAGCTCACTACACGTGGCCTTAACTTCAACTTGGTCTCATTGTTTCCTGAAGGTGCAAAATGACACTAAGCTACATCCCACCAAGTACCTTCCTAAGTGCCCACCTTTCCTCTGTGACTTGGGAGTAATGCCATGGATAGCATCGCCGATCAGCTTGTGGTCTTGCCAAGCTTGGTTCACTGGCAGCCAATCAGGAATAAAATAGCTATGACCCAGCAGCTATGCTGACAGCCAAGAGTGGGATTACCTCATTGCTGGGACACAGAACCTACCATTTTTAATTAACGTTTTCACATCAAGTGGAATTTAAATTGTTAGAAGAGCATACCCAGAGGAAACTAAGTCATGTTACTCATTAAAATGCGTAGCGTCTGTTCAGAATCAGTCCATTCTAATGTGGATAGCCACTCCAGATCAGTTCAATGGCAATGTCTTTGCCTCAAATTCAGAAGGTTGTAGGTGGAATTTTCTCTCCTGGATTTGAGCATATATAGGAACAAGAGACAGTAACATGCCTATAGCCTGTTAATTCATTCCAAAGTCAGTCATTGAACCAGGAGGCCAGATGCCAATCTTTTACTCAACATTAGATTTATTTACAGAATACAACATCACAAGTGTCTACCTTTTCCTGAACTAACACCTGGTGTCCCAGAAGTCTCGCTTTATACTCTTGATAAATCTTGCTTTACATGATTGCTCTGGGAACAGGTTCAATGGTCAGAAGGGAGATCACACCACAATCTTGGCGTTCCTAGCATCAAGCTCCAACAACTTAGCTGACTGGCTGCTGGTAAGCAGTTGAAAGAAACAGACAGTTAGACCTACCATCCCTGGGTACTCCTGAACTACCAACCTTTCAGTTCATAGCCAAACACACTAACCAATTGCTCCACAGATACTTAGAACACTCTCTCTCTTTACCCTCTTTTGAAAATGAGTTTAAACTAAACCCAACTAATCAAATTAACAAATGGCAGCTTCTGTAAGGGGTACTGTGACAAAAATCTAAAGCAAATTTAAAATTAAATCAATTAGACTAAAATACATTCCAGCCCCTGCAGTGTCCACACGTCAGAGGAGACCTTAAGTGTATTAATGGATACTGTGTGCTCTCCCTCCAAGGGCAACTAGGTACAGATGAACCCACCAAAGAGAGTCAAGCAGTTGGTTCTAATTAATGCCTCCATGGCCTGCTGCCTGGACCTGCTAATGGCCACCTTGGCAAGGCCCAGAAGTAGACCCATGAAGAAGTCCTCTGATCCGCCTACAGCAGCTCTCTCACCCCTTCCTTCCCTCCCTCCATCTCTCACACGCACTCACACGTGTACACACACACCCACACCAACACCAAGTGGCCAAAGATTAATAGCTTGTGGTTGAAGTGCAATCAAAATTAAGGAGTCTCCACAACACAACAAGGGTACATACAGAACACATACTGCTCAAGGCCTGAAACATTTTTTTTATACGTTCAAAGTACTTAATCAATGTCCTGCACTTCAATGATACATTAACATAGCAATAACAGAATCTGTTCCACCATTCCATCAAATTATGACTGATTCCTATATCACAACTCTCAATTACCTCCCTATATGAGCCATCACTTGAGGATAGTGCTGTATTATCAAAGGTATTAGCTTTTGAATGAAACATTAAAACAGGGACTCATCCATCTGTTCAGATGGATGTGAAATAGCCCTCAGTAAATGTCATGAACAAGAGGTGAGCCAATCATTCATCTTGTTAGTCTGTGTATTTGCTGCTCCAATTCTAACACAGCAACACTGACCACATTCTAAATGTAATTCAATAGACTTTGGGATGTCCTAAGATCACAAAAGTGGGCAGACAAGTAACATATAATAATAATGCACTCATCCAAAAATGATATTCAATTTTCTGAAGGCCCCTTGTCCACCATCACTTCTTTGGCCAATAATACAGCACGGAACTTCAAAAGACCATTGACGACATGGCAAAAGAGGGCCCTGAGAATGTTACCATGGATGAGGGAATGACAATTATTTGGAGATTGCTGAAGCTGGGCTTGTTCCTCCCAGGACTGAGGAGAACTGATCGATGTATTCAAAATCGTAAATGGTTTTGCTAAGGGTAAATAAGAGAACCTGTTCCTAGTGGCAGAAGGTTAGGGAAATAAAAAACAAGATTATTTAAATCAGAAGAGACTGAATAATGCAGTGATATTGAGGCAATCTGGGTATCTTTGTACATGAATCACAAAAAGCTATGAGTAACCAGGTAGGCACTGTTCAAATAAAAGCAGAACATGTTAGAGAAACTCAGCAGGTCTGGCCTAGTTTCTCCCCAGTTTGTTTCTTTTTTCAGATCTCCAGCGTTGATAGTACTTTGCTTTTATTTTGGTTTTCTCAGTAACTCCTGATAAGACAATCACGTCAACCTCAGTGAATAATCAAGAGAACTTCCACTGCACTCCCTCTATGGTAAATAGACCCTTCCTTAGATAAGGGGGCAAAATCTACACACTTTAGGCGAGGTTTCATCAAAGCTCTATAAAACTGCAGCAAGAGATCTATCTTCCTGTACTCAAAGAGAATATTTGCTAACACTCCACCTATGCATGTACAAAACATGCACAATGTAGTACCGCTGCATGTAATGTAATTCCAACTGAACCACTCAATTAGATAGAGCCATTGTAAAACGCTTTGCTGGTTTAAAAAAAACAAAGTGTGCACGTGAAGAACTTTCAACATGCACAATGTGAACCTTCTGGGGTATTGGGAGACAAAGCCATACACAAATTTGAGAGAAATTCCAATACAGCTTGCCTATTTAATTACTTACTGTACCTGCATGCCAGCTTGTAGTGATCCATGGACAAGGACACCCTGATTGTTTTGGATACCAGCATATCCTAGTCTCTCACCATTTAAGTAGTACTCTGCCTTCCTGTTTTTTGTTTACCAAAATTAAAACTTCACGCTTTACATTATATTCCAGCTGCCATGTTCTAGCCCATTCACTTAGTCCATCTGAGGTCTTATTTTGAAGCCGCATTGTACCTTCCTCACAACCTGCATTCCCACCCAGTTTGGAGTTGTCAGCAGATTCGGCAACAGTATACTCAGTCCCCAAATTTAAATCATCCATAAATATTTGTGATCAGTTGTGGACCTAGCACTGACTTTTGTAGTACACCAGTAGTAAAAGCCTGCTATTCCAAGAATGATCCGTTTATTCCAACTCTCTGCATTTATTCCTACATTCTGCTTTATGTCTCCTTACAATTCTCAATCAACACTAATATATTCCTCCAATGTCATATTCTAATTTAATTTAATAACCTTCTGCAGGGAACTCTGATCAAAAGCCTTCTGAAAATCTAAATACACCAACTTCACTATTTTTCTTTTGGGCTACAATGAACATCCTCAAAAAACTCCAACTTTGTCAAATACAATTTCTTTCTCATAAATCCATGTCAACGCCACCCAACTTTGCCAATTCTTTTCTAAATGTTTAGTTATCACATCTCATAACAGATTCTATCATTTTCCCTATGACAGACGCCAAGCTAACAGGACTGTAGAACTATTGGTTACTGGGAAGATGATTTGAGTGCCACATAGCGACATTATAAACAAAGTTGAATGTCAATCGCTAAACCATGAGGGGTACCGGACAGACTATCACTATCGCACAGATGGGCAAGTCTTGCCACTGCCATGTCTAAGATGGTGAGAATCTCAGATACATCAACCGATCTAAAAAAAGTTCCCTACACTTTGTTTTCCTACAGTAACTGGCGAGGAGCCTGAGATTTCCAAGTAGGAATGATTCCCATCTTCATTTACCTGTTGCAAGTTGCTTCAGAAATAGCCTTAATAGGATTGACATGTGGATAGAGATGCTAAATTGAGGCTGTCTCTACCTCTTAGGTGCATGTTGAAAAGTCATACATTTGTTTTCTACATTGCAACACTGAGTTAAAAGCAAAATAATGCAGATACAGTTGTAGAGTCATATAGCACAGAAACAGACCTTCAGTCCAACTCACCCAGGCTGACCAGATATCCTAAATTAGTCTAGTCCCATTTGCCCCATTTCCCTCTAAACCCTTCCTATCTATGTACCCATTCTAAAGCCTTTTACATGTCATAATTGTACCATACTGGAGATCAGAAATTAAAACAGAGTTCTTGAAAAACTCAGCTGGTCTGGCAGCATCTGTGGAGACAGGAAGAGAGTTATGTTTTTGAGAGAATTTTTATTCATTTGGAAAAGTTCCAGATCTGAAGAAACAAACTGTTACGGACTTGAAACATTAACGCTGTTTGTCACTCCACAGATAGTGCAAGACCTGCTGAGTTTCTCCAGCAATTTATGTTTTTACTTAGAGTCATAGAGCTGTTCAACATGGAATCAGACCCTTCAGCCAACTCGTTCATGCAACCTGATATCCTCAATTAATCTAGTCCCACTGCCAGCATTCAGGCCATAGCCCTCTACAACGTCCCTTTTCATGTACCCATCCAGATGCCTTTTAAATGTTGTAATTGTATCAGTCTCCACCACTTCCTCTGGCAGCTCATTCCATACATGCACCACCCTCTGTGAAAATGTTGCTCATTGGGTCCCTTTTAAATTTTTCCCCTCTCACCTTAAACCTAAGCCCTCTAGTTTTGACCTCCGCTACCCTGGGAAAGACCTTGGCTATTCATCCTATCCATGCCTCTCGTGATTTTATAAACTTCTATAGGTTACCCCTCAGTCTCCGATGCTCCAGGGAAAATAGCCCTGGCCTATTCAGCCTCTCCCTACTGCTCAAACCCTCCCAACCTGGCAACATCTTTGTAAATCTTTTCTGCACTCTTTCAAGTTCCACAACATCCTTTCCATTGCAGGGAGATCAGAACTGAACGCAGTATTCCAAAAGTACCCTAATCAATGTCCTGTACAGCCGCAACATAATTTCCCAACTCCTATACTCAATACACTGACCAACAAAGGCAAGCATACCATTCACCACCTTCTCTATTCTGTCTACGTGAGACTCCACTTCCAAGGAACTATGAACTGCACTCCAAGGTCTCCTTGTTCAGCAACACTCCCCAGGACCATACCACTAAGGGTATAAATCTCACCCCGATTTGCCTTTCCAAAATGCAGCACCTCACTTTTATCTAAATTAAACTCCATCTACCACTCCTTGGCCCATCTGATCAAGGTCTCATTGTACTCTATGGCAACCTTCTTCCTGGACTTATGAACCTGATTCTGTATTCTCTAGAGTTTCAAAGAATGAGAGGTGTTCTCATTAATATTTTTGAGGTTTTAACAGGGTATGGCAGGGTGGATAATAGATAGGATGTTTTTACACACTCTAGAACCTGGGGGCATAATCTCAAGATAAGGGATAGGCCATTTAAAGGTTGAGCTTAAGAGAAATTTCTTCACTCAGTGAATTTTCAAAAATTCTGTCCTGCAGAGGTTTTTGGAAGATCAGTCATTGAGCAAGTTCAAAACAGAAACAGACTGGTTACTGAAGACAAATGACATTGGGAAATAATGTGAGAAAAAGGCATTGCAGAAATAATTAGCCAAGATCTAGCATGGCACGGTAGGCCCAATGGACTGAATGGCCTATGCCTATTCCTATGGTTACATATGGACCTATAACTACATTGGAGTTACTTACTGGAACTAATAGCAAACTATTTAGTACCTAATCCTTCCTCATTTCAGCTAATAGCCCACTATTTGACAACAACAGCCCACTATTTGGCAGCAATGCTTTCACCATATGAGGTACAGCCCAGTATTTGGCAGCAATGCTTTCACCGTATGAGGTACAGCCCACTATTTGGCAGCAATGCTTTCACCGTATGAGGTATAGCCCACTATTTGGCAGCAATGCTTTCACCGTATGAGGTACAGCCCACTATTTGGCAGCAATGCTTTCACCGTATGAGGTACATCCCACTATTTGGCAGCAATGCTTTCACCGTATGAGGTACATCTCACTATTTGGCAGCAATGCTTTCACCGTATGAGGTACATCCCACTATTTGGCAGCAATGCTTTCACCGTATGAGGTACATCCCACTATTTGGCAGCAATGCTTTCACCGTATGAGGTACATCCCACTATTCGGCAGCAATGCTTTCACAGTTTAACCAATAGCCCACTATTTTGCAGCAAACCTTTCACACTGTAAGCAATAATCCACTATCCTGTAGCAAAGCTTCCACGGTGTGAGGAATAGCCCATTGTTTGGCAGGACAGATATCAGGCCGTTCCCTCCTCTCAAGCTGCTCAGAGCCACGAGGGGCCCGATGCCGGTCGGAGAGGGGAACCGGGTACCGGTAAAGCCCGGCGGCTGGGAGACGTGGTACCGGCTTCTCGGAGATTCGCGGGCAGCCGCCCCTCACCTTTAAAATACTGATTGGCCTTGGCCTTCATGCCCTCGGCCTGATCGTGCTGCTCGCCGCTCGCCCCGTCCGCTCCCTCCGCCATTTTCCCACTCGGGCGGAAAGTCCCTACCCACAACGCCAGGGGCCCTTAGCAACCGGTCGTAAAACAAACAGCGACAGCCGGTATGGGCCGCAAAATTACCGTAAAGTGGTGCCCGTGCGACGGCGCTAACATCACAGCCTTCCCCAACGAGACCCAGAGGGTACAGTGTGAGCAGGTACAGCACTGTGTGTAAAATTAACTCTCATAAACCCCACAGTGTGAGCAGGTACAGCACTGTGTGTAAAATTAACTCTCATAAA
>NC_063370.1:6124845-6137002 GCF_021869965.1 Rhincodon typus
CCCACAGTGTGAGCAGGTACAGCACTGTGTGTAAAATGAACTCTCATGTATACCACAGTGTATAAAATTATCTATCATATACCCTGCTTTCTAAGCAAGTAACTCTCATACACCCCACTGTATGAGGAAGAAACTCTGAAATACCACACTGTGTGAGCATGCAACTTTCATATACTACACTGTGTCTGCAATTAACTCTCATATATACCAATGTGTGTGCAGGTAACTCTTATATACCCCACTGTGTGTAAACGTAACTCACATATACCCCAATGAGTACGCAATTGTAGTATGGCGCACTGACCTCTACATCGCCGAGGCCAGGCGCCAACTCTCCGACACCATCTCCTACCGCCCCCTTGATCATGATCCCACCCCCGACCAGCAAACCATCATCTCCCAAACCATCCACAACCTCATCACTTCAGGTGACCTCCCACCCACAGCCTCTAACCTCATCGTTCCCCAACCCCGCACCGCCCGCTTCTATCACCGTCCCAAAATCCACAAACCTGACTGCCCTGGTCGACCCATTGTATCCGCCTGCTCCGGCCCCACCGAACTTATCTCCACCTATCTGGACTCCATTTTCTCCCCCTTGATCCAGGAAATCCCTACCTACGTCCGTGACACCACCCACGCCCTCCACCTCCTCCAGAACTTCCAATTCCCCAGTCCTCAACAGCTCATCTTTACCATGGATGTCGAGTCCCTATACACCTGCATTTGCCATACAAATGGCCTAAAGGCCCTCCGCGTCTTCCTGTCCCGCAGGCCCGACCAGCCCCCTTCCATTGACACCCTCATCCGCTTAGCCAAACTCGTCCTCACCCTCAATAACTTCTCTTTCAATTCCTCCCACTTCCTACAGACAAAGCGGGTGGCCATGGGTACCCGCATGGGCCCTAGCTACGCCTGCCTCTTTGTAGGTTACGTGGAACAATCCATCTTCCGTACCTACACCGGCCCTAAACCCCACCTCTTCCTCCGTTACATTGATGACTGTATCGGCGCTGCCTCGTGCTCCCACGAGGAGCTCGAACAGTTCATCCACTTCACCAACACCTTCCACCCCAACCTTAAGTTCACTTGGACCATCTCTAATACCTCTCTCTCCTTCCTGGACCTCTCTGTCTCCATCTCCGGTAACCACCTAGAAACCGATATCCATTTCAAGCCCACCGACTCCCACAGCTACCTAGAATACACCTCCTCCCACCCACCTTCCTGCAAAAATGTCATCCCCTATTCCCAATTCCTTCGCCTCCACCGCATCTGCGATGAGGCATTCCACTCCCGTACATCTCAGATGTCCTCGTTTTTCAAGGACCGCAACTTCCCCCCCTCAGTGGTCGAGAACGCCCTCGACTGTGTCTCCCGCATTTCCCGCAACTCATCCCTCACACCCCCTCCCCACAATAACAACCAAAACAGAATCCCCCTCGTCCTCACGTACCACCCCACCAACCTCCGGATCCAATGCATCATCCTCCGACACTTCCGCCATCTGCAATCCGACCCCACCACCAAAGACATCTTTCCCTCCCCACCCTTATCTGCTTTCTGGAGGGACCACTCTCTCCGTGACTCCCTTGTCCGCTCCACACTCCCCTCCAGCCCCACCTCACCCGGTACTTTTCCCTGCAACTGCAGGAAGTGCTACACCTGCCCCTACACCTCCCCCCTCACCCCCATTCCAGGCCCCAAGAAGACTTTCCACATCAAGCAAATGTTCACCTGCACATCTGCTAATGTGGTATACTGTATCCGCTGTTCCCGTTGTGGCCTCCTCTACATCGGGGAAACCAAGCGGAGGCTTGGGGACCACTTTGCAGAACACCTATGCTCGGTTCGCACTAAACAACTGCACCTCCCAGTCGCGAACCATTTCAACTCCCCCTCCCATTCCGCCAATGACGTGTCCATCCTGGGCCTCCTGCAGTGCCACAATGATGCCACCCGAAGGTTGCAGGAACAGCAACTCATATTCCGCTTGGGAACCCTGCAGCCCAATGGTATCAATGTGGACTTCACAAGCTTCAAAATCTCCCCTCCCCCTATGGCATCCCAAAACCAGCCCAGCTTGTCCCTGCCTCCCTAACCTGTCCTTCCTCCCACCTATCCCCTCCTTCCACCTCAAGCCCCACCCCCATCTCCTACCTACTAACCTCATCCTGCCCCTTTGACCTGTCTGTCCTCCCTGGACTGACCTATCTCCTCCCTACCTTCCCACCTACACTCACCTTTACTGGCTCCATCCCCGCCTCTTCGACCGGTCTGTCTCCTCTCCACCTATCTTCTCCTCTATCCATCTTCTATCCGCCTCCCCCTCTCTCCCTATTTATTTCAGAACCCCCTTCCCCTCCCCCATTTCTGAAGAAGGGTCTAGGCCCGAAACGTCAGCCTTCCTGCTCCTCTAATGCTGCTTGGCCTGCTGTGTTCATCCAGCTCTTGTTATCTCTCATATAACCCACTGTGTGTGCAAAAAACTCTCATATACCCCACTGTGTGAGCCAGTAACTCTCATATACCTCACTATGTGAACAATTAACTCTCATATATCCCACTGTGTGAGCAAATAACTTTCATGTACTCCACTGTGTGTAATTAACTTTCATTTACCACAATGTGTATATAGGTAACTCTCATATAGCCCACTGTGTGAGCAAGAATCTCTCATATACCCCACTGTCTGTGCAAAAAACTCTCATATACCCCACTATGTGAGCAAGTAACTCATATACCCACTGTCTGTGCATTAAACTCTCATATACCCACTCTGTGTGCAATTAATTCTCATATACCCCACTGTGTGAGTATGTAATTCTCATATACCCCACGGTGTGAGCAAGTGACTCTCATATACTCCACTGTGTGAGCAAGCAACTCTCATGTACCGCATTGTGTGTGCAATAAACTCTCATATACCCCACTGTGTGAGCACATAACTCTCATATACCCCACTGTCTCTGTGCAATAAACTCTCACATACCCCACTGTCTCTGTGCAATAAACTCTCATATACCCCACTGTTGTGCAATAAACTCTCTTGTAGCCCTCTTGTGTGTACATTAAACTTAAATATACCCCATTTTGAATGACTTGGATGTGAATTTTGGAGGTATGGTTAGCAAATTTGCATATGACTCCAAAATTGGTGTTGTACTGGACAGTCAAGATGCTTATCTCAGAGTACAACAGGACCTTGATCATATGGGCTAATGGAATGGAATATGGAGTTTAATTTAAATAAATATGAGGTAATGCATTTCGGTAAAGCAAATGAGGGCAGGACACTTAATGTAAGGTCCTGGGGAGTGTTGCCGAACAAAAGAGACCTTGGAGTTTAGGTTCATAGTTTCTTGAAAGTAGAGTCACAGGGAGATAGGATAGTGAAGAAGGCATTTGGTACGCTTTCCTTTATTGGTCAGTGTATTGAGTATAGGAGTTGGGAGGTCATGTTGCAGCTGTACAGGACATTGGTTAGGCCACTTTTGGAATACTGTGTTCAATTCTGGTCTCCCAGCTGTAGAAAAGATGTTGTGAAACTTGACAGTACGCAGAAAAGATTTATAAGGATGTTGCCAGGGTTGGAGAGTTTGAGATATGGGGAGGTGCTGAATAGGCTGGGGATATTTTCCCTGGAGCATTGTAAGCTGAGGGGGTAACCTTATAGAAGTTGGTGGTGAACAGCCAAAGTCTTTTACCCAGGGTGGGGGGAGTCCAAAACAAGAGAGCATAGGTTTGAGGTGAGAGGGGCAAGATTTAAAAAGAACCTAAGGGACAACATTTTCACCCAGAGGACTGTGCGTACATGGAATTAGCTGCCAGAGGAAGTGGTGGAGGCTGGTACAATTACAGCATTTAAAAGGCATGTGGATGGGTACATGAATAGGAAGGGTTTATACAGATATGGGCCAAATGCTGGCAAATGGGACCAGATTAATTTAGGATACCTTGTCAGCATGAATAGGTTGGGCCGAAGGGTCTGTTTCCGTGATGTACATCTCACCCCACACTGCATACAATATCAGATATCTCCCACTCTGTGAATGTAGCATCAGAGCTCATAGAGGTGGATTCAGTTCCACAACAAATATTTCAGTTCATTCATTCTTGAACTATCCACATCGCTGTCAACAATGTTGCCCTTTGAGAGGGTGGAGTTGGCGAGCTGCCTCCTTGTACTGCCCCAGTCTGTGGGGTCAAGATACACTCACGGGCCATCCAGGTCAGGATGGTGGGTGCATGTGGTTTATTGAAGAGCTTGGAGGGGACAGCAGTCCCAAACATCAGCTGTCCCTGTTCTTCTCGATAATAGAGGGGAGGCAGTGGTGATGGTGGTCTCGGGTATAGTCGGAGGAGCCTTGACAAGTTGCTGACTTATTACACAAAATGCTATGAAGGACTTGTACGAATGGACTGACCCAAAGCTGTCCCATGTCGAACCAGGCCCAGAGCCTAAATTTATGAGATTTGCAATGTCATAGGAGACAGCTCTGCAGTTTCAGTACTTAGAAATTTTTTTTTTTATTAAAGGTATTTTTAAGGAGCTGTTTATCAAAACAAACACATTGCGATGAAAATTAATTATATATTTTAAACAAATATGTGGCAAATTACCAAATGTCTCCAGCAGAACACATAACTTGTACACATAGTACATTTTATGAATTGCTAAAAAAAAATACATTTTGTCAAATCTTTGCATCTTGCACTCATCAATACATTTCACACTGTAAAGAAAAAAGAATATTTTTATACAGTCGGTTCTATTATAAAGCGTGTTCCAGTAACGCAAATTGGTTGTAACATGATTGATGAATAGGGGAATGTTATTGCTAAAATGCAATCTAGTGTTGGCTATAACATGACTCCATCGCTGCATGGAGGACTATGCATCCACATCACATGATCGTTTTGCAGGCAATGTTAGCGCGAAAGATTGTCCACACCGGCATCATGTGATCATTTCGCAGGCTTTGGTGTGAAGTGCTTTCTATGAGAGGCACAGTACAACCTCCTCTCCCAGCACGTCATCTTGACATTTTTATCTCACATTAGATATGAATTAAACATTTATTCAAATTGTGCTATGCTTTGTGTTAAGCTTTTGAGTGATTTTTGAGCGATTTTGAGTGTTTTTATTTTGGTGGTTGTCCCTCACCCAGCTTTTCCCATAGGCCCCGTTATTTCTATAGCGCGATGTTGCACAGGAACACAACCATCTTGTTATAGTATAACCGACTCTACTGTATGAAGCGACTGAGTCGATTAACAAGTGGACTTGGACTGATCGAGATGTTGCTGTGGACAATGCATTAGTTGAATGATGACCGACAGTTAACTGCCAAAAACAAAAACAAATTGCTGGAGAAGCTCATCAAGTCTGGCAGCATCTGTGGAGAGAAATCAGAATTAAAGTTTTGGGTCCAGTGACCCTTTTTCTGAGAGCAGAACAGAATTTCCAACAGCAGTTCTTTCGGTTTTTAGTTAACCGCCAAACTTTGGTTCAATTTAAGGTGGGCATATTGACTCTGATTGGCCAAGGCATTGTCCTGAGGGATGAACCAGCGAATGGCTGTCACCTGTGTTGTTGAGTTGAAACTGGCATGGTGCACGGACATGTTCTTTCTGTCTACAAAGACAGAGGCCCCGTGTACTAATATATGTCGCTTCCAGTATGCAGAAGTGTGTGTATATATCCAGAGGGCAGCATGTTGGCACATTGGTTTGTACTGCTGCCTCACAGCGCCAGGGACCCAGGTTTGATTCTACCCTTGAGCAACTATGTGTGTGGAGTTTGCACATTCTCTCTGATTCTGCGTGGGTTTCCTGCGACAGTCCAAAGATGTGCAGGCTAGGTGGATTAGCCATGGCTAATGCAGGGTTACAGGGATAGGGTGGGGGTGGGTCTGGGTGGGATGCTGTTTGGAGAGTCACTGGGGACTTGTTGGGATGCTTCCACACTGTAGGGATTGTATGTTCTGTGTATATAGAAATACATAATTGGGAAGGCGATAGCCTAGTGGTATTATCGCTAGGCTATTAATCCAGAAACCCAGCTAATGTTCTGGAGACCTGGGTTCGAATCTCACCATGGCAGATGGTAGAAATTGGATTCAATAATTAGGGGTAAAAAAAAGTCTGGAATTAAGAAACTACTGATCACCATGAAATCATTGCCGTTGTCGGAAAAACCCATCTGGTTCACTAAAGTCCTTCAGGGGAGGAAATCTGCCACCCTCACCCTGATCTGGCCTACATGTGACTCCAGACCCACAGCAACGTGGTTGACTCTCAGTTGCCCTCTGAAATGGCCTAGCAAGCCACTCAGTTGTACCAATCGCTACAAAGTCTCAAAGAAATGAAACCAGACGGATCACTTGGCATCGACTTAGGCACCGGAAAAGTCAATGACAGAAACAGCCCTGTTGACCCTGCAAAGTCCTCCTCACTAACACGTGGGGGTTAGTGCCAAAATCGGGAGAGCTGTCTCACAGACTAGTCAAGCAACAGCCTGACATAGTCATACTCACAGAATCATACCTTACAGACAATGTCCCAGACACCACCACCACCATCTCTGGATATCTCCTGTCTCACTGGCAGGACAGACCCAGCAGAGGGGGCAGTGCAGTGGTATACAGTCAGGAGGGTGTTGGTCTGGGAGCCGTCAACATTGACTCTGGACCCCATGAAGTCTTACGGCTTCAGGTTAAACATGGGCAAGGAAACCCCATCTCCTACCGACTAGCCTCATCCCGCCCCCTTGACCTGTCCATCCTCCCTGGACCGACCTATCCCCTCCCTAACTCCCCACCTACACTCACCTTTACTGGCTCCAACCCCACCTCCTTGACGTGTCTGTCTCCTCTCCACCTATCTTCTCCTTTATCCATCTTCTATCCGCCTCTCCCTTTCTCCCTATTTATTTCAGAACCCCCCTTCCCCTCCCCCATTTCTGAAGAAGGGTCTAGGCCCGAAACGTCAGCTTTCCTGCTCCTCTGATGCTGCTTGGCCTGCTGTGTTTGTCCAGCTCTACACCTTGTTATCAAAGAAACCTCCTACTGATTACCACATACAGTCCTCCCTCAGCTGATGAATCGGTACTCCTCCATGTTGAACAACACTTAGAGGAAGCACTGAGGATGGCAAGGGCACAAAATGTACTCTGGGTCGGGGACTTTAATGTCCACCACCAAGAGTGGCTCAGCAGCAGCACCATTGATCGAGCTGGTCTGGTCCTAAAGGACATAGCTGCTAGACTGGGTCTGTGGCAGGTGGTGAGGGAACCAACAAGAGGGAAAAACGTACTTGACCTCATCCTTATTAATCTGCCAGCTGCAGTTGCATCAGTACATGACTGTTTCAGTAAGAGTGACCATCGCACAGTCCTTGTGGAGACGAAGTCCCACCTTCATATTTGAGAATAACTTGCATCGTGTTGTGTGGCACTATCACCGTGCTAAATGGGACAGACTTTGCACACATTTAGCAACTCAAGACTGGGCATCCATGAGGCGCTGTGGGCCATCAACAGCAGCAGAATTATGCTCCAGCACAATCTGTAACCTCATGGTCCAGCATATCCCCCACTCAACCATTACCATCAAACCAGGGGATCAACCCTGGTTCAATGGAGAGTGCAGAAAGGCATGCCAGGAGCAGCACCAGGCATACCTGAAGATGAGGTATCAACCTGGTGAAGCCACCAAACAGGACTACTTGCACGCCAAACAGCGAAAGCAGCAAGTGATAGACAGGGCTAAGCGATCCCACAACCAACGGATCAGATCTAAGCTCTGCAGTCCTGTCACATCCAGTCGTGAATGGTTCAAAGATTCATAGAATCCCTACAGCGTGGAAACAGGCCCTTCAGCCCAACAAGTCCACACCGACTCTCAGAGCATCCCACCCCTACAACCCACCTAATCTACACATCCCTGAACACTACAGGCAATTTTAGCATGGCCAATCCACCTAGTCTGCACATCTTTGGACTGTAGGAGGAAACTGGAGCACCCGGAGGAAAGCCACGCAGACACGGGGAGAATGTGCAAACCCCCACACAGACAGTCGCCCAAGGGTAGAATTGAACCTGGGTCCCTGGTGCTGTGAGGCAGCAGTGATGGATAATTAAACAACTCACTGGAGGAGCAGGCTCCACAAATATCCCCATCCTCAGTGATGGAAGTCACCAGCACATCAGTGCAAAAGATGAGGCTGAAGTTTTCGCAGCAATCTTCAGCCAGAAGTACCAAGTGGATGATCTATCTGGGCCTCCTCCAGTGGTCCCCAGATACCAGTCTTCAGCCAATTCAATTCACTCCACATGATATCAAGAAATGGTTGGAGACACTGGATACAGCAAAGGCTATGGGCCCTGACAACATTCCGGCAATAGTACTGAAGACTTGTGCTCCGGAACTTGACGCTCCTCTAGCCAAGCTGTTCCAGTACAGTTACAACACTGGTATCTACCCGACAATGTAGAAAATTGTCCAAGTATGTCCTGTACACAAAAAGCAGGACAAATCCAATTAAAATCCAATCCGGTCAATTACCGCCCCAGGTGTCTACTCTCGATCATTAGTAAAGTGATGGAAGGTGTCATCAACAGTCCTATTAATGCAGAACCTGCTCAGTGATGCCCAGTTTGGGTTCCGCCAGGATCACTCAGTTCCTGACCTCATTACAGCCTTGGTTCAAACATGTACAAAAGAGCTGAATTCCAGAGGTGAGGTGAGAGTGACAGTCCTTGATATCAGGCTACATTCGACTGAGTGTGGCATCAAGGAGCCCTAGCAAAACTGGAATCAATGGGAATCGGGGGCAAATGCTCCGGTAGTCGGAGTCATACCTGACACATAGGAAGATGGTCGTGGTTGTGGGAGGTCAATCATCTCAGCTCCAGAACATCTCTGCAGGTGTTCCTCAGGGTAGTGTCCTCAGCCCAACCATCTTCACTGCTTCATCAGTGACCTTCCCTCTATCATAAGGTCAAAAACAGGGATGTTCACTGATGATTGCACAATGTTCAGCACCATTCATGATTCCTCAGATACTGAAGCAGTCCATGTTCAAATCCAACAAGATTTGGACAATATCCAGGCTTGGGCTGACAAGTGGCAAGTGACATTCGTGCCACACAAATACCAGGCTATGAGCATTACCAATTAGAGACAATCTAACCAATGTCCCTTGACATTAAATGATGTTACCATCGCTGAATCCCCCACTATCAACATCCTGGGGGTTATCATTGAACAGAAACTCAACTAGACTCACCACAGAAACATAGCGGCTACAAGAGCAGTTCAGAAGCTAGGAACACTGTAGCGAGTAACTCACCTCCTGACTCGCCAAAGCCTGTCCCACCATCTACAAGGCACAAGTCAGGAAGGTGTGATGGAATACTCCCCACTTGTCTGGATGAATGCAGCCCCAACAACACTCAAGAAGCCTGACACTATCCAGGACAAAGCAGCCCCCGCTTGTTTGGCACCACATTCACAAGCATCCACTCCCTCCACCAGTGATGCTCAGTAGCAGCAGTGTGTACCATCTATACGATGCACTGCAGAAATTCACCAAAGATCCTCAGACAGCACCTTCCAAACCCACGACCACTTCCATCTAGAAGGACAAGGGCAGCAGACATATGGGAACACCACTGCATCCAAGTTCTCCTCCAAGCCACACCATCCTGACTTGGAAATATATCGCCATTCCTTCACTGTTGCTGGGTCAAAATCCTGGAATTCCCTCCCTAATAGCATCGTGGGTCAACCCACAGCAGGAGGACTGCAGCGGTTCAAGAAGGCAGCTCACCACCACCTTCTCAAGGGCAACTAGGGATGGGTAATAAATACTGGTCCAGCTGGCGACACCCACATCCCACAAATGAATAGAGAATACCGCAAATATATATTAATAATACATGATTTGAATTAATTAAAAAAGAACTAATTCTTAATTATCACTCATGTTTTTAACACATTTTTGCTTTGGATCTTCAGACTAAGCATGTTAAGGGGCTCAAATTTGTTTATTTAAACTTCACAATAAAAACACAGTGATCATTTTTCTGGACTTTTTTTAAGCAATCATCACTGTTTCAAAGCTCATTCAGAGAATGTAGGAGTTACTAATTTAGACCTACGTTTATTGCCCATCCCCAATTGCCCCTGAACTGAGTGGTTTTGCTCAACCATTTCTGAGGGCAGTTAAGAATCAACCACATCGCCGTGGGTCTGGAGTCACATGTAGGCCCAGATTTCTTTCCCTAAAGGGACATTAGTGAACCAGATGGGTTTTTTTTTACAACAAGTGACATGGTCATGAGTAGATCAGCTGCTAATTAAAGATTTTTATTTACTGAATTCAAATTTCATCATCTGCCATGGTGGGATTTGATCCCATGAACCAGGAACATTTCTGAAGAAGTCACATCAGACCTCAAAATGTTGACTCTGTTTCTCTCTCCACAGAGGCTGAGCTTCTCCAGCAATGCTCTGAGGGTCGGTGCGGACTTGTTGGGCCAAAGGGCCTGTTTCCACACTGTAGGGATTCCAGGGATTCTATGATAATTTCTGTTTGCCCAGAGCATAAGCCTGGCTATTCTAGCCCAGTGACGTGATCCAACTGGAGAAGGCCGATAACTGCCAATCAGATGTTTAGGAGCCCCAGGCGCGGCTGACCCCTGATCTGGAAGGACAAGGGTAGCCCTGGCACAGGAATGCCACTTCATCAGAGCCACACACCATGCCCTTGTGAACATATATTGACTGTCCCTTCATTATCGCCAGGCCACAACCCCTCTTTAATAGGACCATAGGGGCTAGTGCACCTAGACCACATGGACATTGCTCAGCACTGCCTTCTCACAAGGCCAAGCAGGAGTGGGCTATAAATGGGAGATCTGCCATAACAATTCTTTTTAAAGAACTGGGGCGAGTGACACTCAAGTAGTTCCCCTCTTGTTACTGCCCCTACCTGGGGCGCAGTTAGCTTGCACCATACACTACACTCAATATTGAGTTCAATAATTTTAGGGCCTAAACTCTCCCATGTCCCAGCCCCCTACCCCACACACCAGGCCTTGTTACCACATAGCCTGCCATTACACACCCCCTGTTTTTAGTCACTAATAGTCCCCATTAACAACAATTCACCCTCCCAGCCTGATCGTTATCAACTCTGTCTGTCCAACTGCTCTTCTCTCTCTTTCGGCTCTATCCTATCGTTTACTCCCTACCCCATCCACCTCCCTCTTTTCTGCATATAAACTGACGTTTTCCCAGCCACCATCAGTTCTGAGGAAGGGTCACCGGACCCGAAACATTAACTCTGTTTTTCATTGACAGATGCTGCCAGACCTGCTGAGCTTTTCCAGCAAGTTCTGTTTTTGTTCCGCAGTTAGCTCAGTTGGCTAGACAGCAGGTTTGCAGCGCTGAGTGACACAAACAATATGGGGTTCATTTCCCACACTATCTGAGGTTACCATGAAGGCCCCACCTTTTTAACTGCGATGACAGTCAGGGTAAACTCACTACCAGTCATCTCTCTCCAACGACAGGGCAGCCCTATTGGAGTCTGGCAACTTTACTTTTGCTTGAATCTGACTAACTGTTACCTGGGCCATTGAGCATATTGAAAACGCAGTCCAGCCTTTGTTTTAAATCAGGTGCAGGGCTGGATGAACACAGCAGGCCAAGCAGCATCCTAGGAGCAGAGAGGCTGACGTTTCGGGCCTAGACCCTTCATCAGAAAAGGGGGAGGGGAAGGGGGTTCCGAAATAAATAGGGAGAGAGTGGGAGGCGGATAGAAGAGGGATAGAGGAGAGGATAGGTGGAGAGGAAACAAACAGGTCGAAGAGGCGGGGATGGAGCCAGTAAAGGTGAGTGTAGGTAGGGAGTTAGGAAGGGGATAGGTCAGTCCAGGGAGGACGGACAGGTCAAGGGGGCGGGATGAGGTTGGTCGGTAGGAGATGGAGGTGTGGCTTGAGGTGGGAGGAGGGGATAGGCGGGAGGAAGAACAGGTTAGGGAGGCAGGGACGAGCTGGACTGGTTTTGGGATGCGGTAGGGGGAGGGGAGATTTTGAAACTTGTGAAATCCACATTGATACCATTGGGCTGCAGAGTTCCCAAGCGGA
>NC_063370.1:6137102-6157174 GCF_021869965.1 Rhincodon typus
GGTTCGCGACTGGGAGGTGCAGTTGTTTATTGCGAACCGAGCATAGGTGTTCTGCAAAGCGGTCCCCGAGTCTCCGCTTGGTTTCCCCGATGTGGAGGAAGCCACACCGGGTACAGCGGATGCAGTATACCACATTGGCAGATGTGCAGGTGAACATCTGCTTGATGTGGAAAGTCTTCTTGGGGCCTGGGATGGGGGTGAGGGAGGAGGTATGGGGGCAGGTGTAGCACTTCCTGCGGTTGCAGGGAAAAGTGCCGGGTGTGGTGGAGCTGGAGGGGAGTGTGGAACGGACAAGGGAGTCACGGAGAGAGTTGTCCCTCCGGAAAGCAGATAAGGGTGGGGAGGGAAAGATGTCTTTGGTGGTGGGGTCGGATTGCAGATGGCGGAAGTGTCGATGTCCTCCGCTGTACCCGGTGTGGCTTCCTCCACATCGGGGAAACCAAGCGGAGACTCGGGGACCGCTTTGCAGAACACCTACGCTCGGTTCGCAACAAACAACTGCACCTCCCAGTCGCGAACCATTTCAACTCCCCCTCCCATTCCTCAGACGACATGTCCATCCTGGGCCTCCTGCAGTGCCACAACGATGCCACCCGAAGGTTGCAGGAACAGCAACTCATATTCCGCTTGGGAACCCTGCAGCCCAATGGTATCAATGTGGATTTCACAAGTTTCAAAATCTCCCCTCCCCCTACCGCATCCCAAAACCAGTCCAGCTCGTCCCTGCCTCCCTAACCTGTTCTTCCTCCCACCTATCCCCTCCTCCCACCTCAAGCCGCACCTCCATCTCCTACCGACCAACCTCATCCCGCCCCCTTGACCTGTCCGTCCTCCCTGGACTGACCTATCCCCTTCCTAACTCCCTACCTACACTCACCTTTACTGGCTCCATCCCCGCCTCTTCGACCTGTTTGTTTCCTCTCCACCTATCCTCTCCTCTATCCCTCTTCTATCCGCCTCCCACTCTCTCCCTATTTATTTCAAAACCCCCTTCCCCTCCCCCTTTTCTGATGAAGGGTCTAGGCCCGAAACGTCAGCCTCTCTGCTCCTAGGATGCTGCTTGGCCTGCTGTGTTCATCCAGCCCTGCACCTTGTTGTCTCGGATTCTCCAGTATCTGCAGTTCCTACTATCTTTGTTTTAAATCAATCTATTTAGGGATTGTCATGCACACCATCTGGAGCAGGTGGGAGCTGAACTCGCTCTCAGAGCAACCACTGCATCACAAGAGCCCTGAGAACACAGTCTAAGACCAGTCAAACAATCTAATCTCTGCAATTTTTCTGATGAAGGGTCTAGGCCCAAAACGTCAGCATTTCTGCTCCTATGATGCTGCTTGGCCTGCTGTGTTCATCCAGCTCTGCACCTTGTAATCTTCAAGGGCTGGGTGTTAGTGAGAGCTAAGATGATTTGAGATAATGACACTCGCTCATACAAACACATGCACATTCGATGAGTCATTATTCAAATGATCACTGGCAAAACTAGTCACAAGCTGAAAATAGCCCAAAGCATGAGGTCACCTTGACATCAGGAGCAACACACTAACACGTCAGTCATAAATACAGCCAGTTGGTGCAGGATCTCTGAAAAATGTCCTGAAATCCTTGAGGATTAAGATATAATCTCCTTGGTCTGCTGACCAGTGGGTGGGTCATAGGACAATTTAACAGCACCCCCACCTGAAAATAAATATCTGCTTCATTTAACAGTTAGTTGAAGATGGAGAGATTGGTTGATCGTCCAACTACAATCAGCAACCCTGATTTTACATTCACAGCATCCCTTCCTTTGGGTTCGGTTCTGGTCTCCTTGCTGTTGGAAGGATGTTGTGAAACTTGAAAGGGTTCAGAAAAGATTTACAAGAATGTTGCCAGGGTTGGAAGGTTTGAGCTATAGGGGGAAGTTGAATAAGATGGGGCTGTTTTCCTTGGAGTGTCGGAGGCTGAGGGGTGACCTTATAGAGGTTTATAAAATCATGGGGGGGCGTGGATAGGGTGAATAGCCAAGATCCTTTTCCCCCAGGGTAAGGGAATCTAAAACTAGAGGCATAGGTTTAAGGTGAGAGGGGAAAGATTTAGAAGGGACCTAAGGGGTAACTTTTCATGCAGAGGGCGGTGCGTGTGAGGAACGAGCTGCCAGAGGAAGTGAAGGAGGCTGGTACAGTTACAACATTTAAAAGGCATCTGGATGGGTACATGAAGGGCTTAGAAGGATATGGGCCATATACTGGCAAGTGGGACTAGATTAATTTAGGATAGCTGGTCAGGATAGAGAAGTTGGCCGAAGGGTCTGATTCGGTGCTGTACATCTTTATGATTCTGTGAAATGTAACTCCATTCCCTCCTTTAGTTTCCCTTTCGACAGAAGATGGTGAGTATTGCAGGGGTACAGTTCGGAGGATGTAGTTTCAAGCCCCACCCCCGAGTATCCACTCCTCCTCGGCAAGAACCTAGGGTCCAAATGGCTGACTATCAGGTAACAGTGGGCTAAACGACTCTGTCTTTCACATCATCAGTCGGCCTGGGGCAATGGTGCATATGGAACTAAGAAAAGGCAAATTAACAAAGTACGGGAGGGTGTGAGACCTGGAGGGGCAACTGACACCTTGTTTGAGAATTATGGGATTGGAGGTGAACCTTAGAGGGAGAGAGACAAGTGGAGAGGCTTGAGCAGGAAATCCAGATATAAAATGAGCCGCTTCATTGTACACAACTTGAATCTCACTGAAAAGACAGCGTTGCTCTCAGCAGGACCCATGCAAGAATGTCAGATTTCAAACAATCACAGCCATTGACATTCCAGGAGGACAACAATAATTCAGAGTCAACTTGTGAAATAATCAGCAGCCCTTTTCTCCCTGCCCACCATTCCCATTTTGTGCAAATAAGAGATACATTTTCAAGCCCTGTGTGCCTTGTTCAAATTACTCAAATTCTGGAAATCAATAATTCTCCATTGACTACTCCATGGCAATGTATTGGCCAATCAGAGTCCACTTGTCAGCCAATTATCACCTTTCCACTAGGGTCATATAAATTGTTGTAATCCCTTTGAAATGTTATTCTTATGTGTGTCCTGATGTTTTTAAGTTGAAAAGCCTTGGCAACAAAGATGTGCAAGTTAGGGAGGATTGGCCGTGCTAAATTGCCCCATTGTGTCCAGGGATGTGCAGACTCAGTCGATTGGCCATTCTAAATTTGAGGTTATGGGGATGGCGTGGGAAGGGATGGAGGCTTGGGTCAGGGTGGGATGCTCTTCGTTGGATTGGTAAGACTCGATGGGCCAAATGGCCTCTTTCTGTACTGCAGGGATTCTACCATCATGGCACTCTTTTGAGCTAGGTTCAATACACAGATGGTTGAGGATGGACAGTAGGGAGAGAGAAAGATAGGGAGAACTGTGAAGCGTTAATGGCCAGGTAATCTGTCTTGGTCTTGGTGAAAGGATAAATATTGAACAAGGCTTCTGGGAGAGTTCCTCTGCCAATTTATAGTGGGGCTTAAACCCAGGACCAGTTGACATGAACATGGATGTGTTACGCACCAATTCAGAGCAATTTTATTCATTCATGGGACATGGATGTCACTGGCTTGGCCAGTATTTAATACCCAGCCCTAATTGCCCAGAGGGCAGTTAAGTGCCACTGGTAGGCCAGACCAGGTAAGGATGGCAGTTTCCATTTCTAAAGGACATTAGTGAACCAGATGGGTTTTTCCAACCATCGACAATGGATTCACAGTCATCATTAGATTCTTAATTCCGGATTTTTATTGAATTCAAATTCCGTCATCAGGATTCGAACCCGGGTCCCTGGAACATTACCTGGATGAATAGGCCTCACCTCCCCTTATGCTGAAGGTCCAAAGAAAATCTAGGCCGAAGTAAGAGAGGGAACGAGAACAATGCAACGCTGGAGGAAGGGAGTTGCTCAGATTGGAATGGGGTAAGGACACAGGGGTTCAAGGATTACATGGGGGATTTAGACAGTGAGAATGAAGGTGATGAGCAGGAGGCCACATGGTGAAGGAACTGCTGAGAGTGGAGGTGGGAGATGCAGACATGAGAAACAGTGTTGTAGATCTCAGCATACCAAGTGTGAACGGAGATACTATTTTGACGTTGGATAAGAGACAGTCTTGGCAATGGGCCCTGTACAAAGTAGAACAGCAACACGCAGTTTGTTGAGTGAATGGCCTCTTTCTGTGCCATCTATGGACTACTGGGGCATCGTTGCAGTTCTCATTCTCTGCCCCACGAGGCCATGCCAGATGGCACATTTGCTCAAGACACTGTAGGTTTTCCTTGGCCAGTTCCCTTCCCGCTTTTAAATACAACTGCAATAAATACTCAAGTGTAGGATTTGGAAAGGTGGCACCATTTTGTGCCAACATTCCAACAAACTTCATGTTACCAGGAGATTCGGGGCACCGGACAAACTGGAGTTGGCGGAGCTAGGTTTGGCTGACATGGTTTGTCAGGGAGGAGGGTGGTAACGGGGCCGGGGTGGTGGGGAGGGGGGGGTGGGGGCGTGGTGACTGAACCGACATACCATCTGGGCAGAAAGGTGAAGTGGGAGCTAGCCGCCTCCACCCAAGGGGCCTAGACAGAAGGCTTCGCCAGCGAGCACGGAGAGTTGGGGAAGGGGTGGGGGACGCAGAGGTGGTGACACAGAAAACCCTGGGGCTCCCCCAATTCCCATTGTTAGCCAAACTCACAAATCAACTCGGCCTCAAGAGCAGAGGCCGCGAACCTCTACCTCTGACCCTTTACCTGTCCCCACCCAGTCACCATGTCAACCACATTTACAGGTCCCAACAGTCCTGGCATGGAGAGGCCCCAGTCTCTGGTTCTCTCATCGATCGCTGGAGGGCAAAATGGAATTGTAGGAAGGGGGTTCGGGATGGGCGAGGGGTCGGGGACCAGCTTTCAGCCCATTGAGCTGGAGGGAGGGTTGGGGGCCTGTTGAATTTAAGGCAAGCTCCTCATCCTCCTCTTCATCGTCAGCCAGAGGGAGGTTGAAGATCTGGGTCAGGACGTGCAGGCCCACTGCCTTCTGGGATGTCTGGATGAGGAGAAGCATCATGGTGAGGCCGCACAGGAGGTAAACTGCAAGAGATATAGATGTACAGTTATTCTCTAACTCAACCACGCAGAAATCAACGTTATTCCTGTCAAAGCCATGTTCGCGACTGCCACATGCTCCCTCAGGCACTTTACTGAGTCAGGAGGTCATGGTTCAAGTCTTGCTCCAGAAGCTGTGAGCAATAAAACAGTGCAAAACTGGAGGGTCAGCCCCGAGGGAGTGCTGCACTGTCGGAAGGTCAGTACTGAGGGAGTGCCGCACTGTCGGAGGGTCAGTCAGTGCTGAGGGAGCGCCGCACTGTCGGAGGATCAGTACTGAGGGAGTGCCGCACTGTCGGAGGGTCAGTACTGAGGGAGCGCCGCACTGTCGGAGGGTCAGTGCTGAGGGAGAGCCGCACTGTCAGAGGGTCAGTACTGAGGGAGCGCCGCACTGTCGGAGGGTCAGTGCTGAGGGAGCACCGCACTGTCGGAGGGTCAGTGCTGAGGGAGAGCTGCACTGTCGGAGGGTCAGTGCTGAGGGAGTAAAGTACTGTTGGAGGTATCTCCCTCAGCCGAGACCCTCAATCTGTTCACTTAGTTGGACACAAAGGAGCCTGCAACACTCTTTTTGAAGGAAACTGAGGGACATTTATCTGCCGTTAACACCATATTCAGCCCGTAAGACACAGGAGCAGCAATAGGCCATTCAGTCCATCGAGTCTGCAATGAGAGCATGGCCAATCTAATAATCCTCAAATCCATTTTTCCTACCTTTCCCCCATGATCCTTGAGTCTATCACTGATTAAAACAAATGAATCGGTTTGTGGGATCTTTCTGTGTGCAAACCAAGTGCATATTTATCTCCATAACATAGCACTCATTTTAAATGTTTTGTATCTTTAAAGGCTCCATATAAATGCACACTGTTGTTGGCTCCATTCCCACAAGTACCTCACAGGCTATAAAAATGGGAAGTCCCAAGGTTGTGGTTGGCGCTATATGAATGCAAGTTCTTCCTTTAACAAAACAAGTTGGGTTGACAAATGATGATGGGCCGATTCGCCAAACTTCCTCCACAGCCTCATTCCTGCTCAGACCCTGTACTTGCTGCTTTGTTCGGCCACGTCACCAGCTCCAGCCCCTGGGGTTACGCTGAGTCAGATGGTGGGATTAGACATTCAGAGAGGATTCAATTAACACAATGAGGGAGCTCCACATGGGAAATTGGTAGAGAAAGAGAGAAATAATGAAAGAAGGAGTGATGGGGAGAGGGGGAGAGAGATGCACAGAGAAAAGCAGGGAAAGGGAGAGATGGAAAGAGAAAAGCAGAGAGAGAGAGATGGAGGGAGAGAAAAGCAGAGAGAGAGAGACGGAGAGAGAGAAAAGCAGACAGCGGGAAAGACGGCGAGAGGACACAGGAGAGAAAGAAGATGGGGGTGTCAAAAGAGAGACAGAGAGAGAAGCTGGAGGGACAGGAGGGAGAGAGAGAGAGAGAGGCAGTGAAAGGAAGACAGTGAGAGTGGGAGACAGGGATGGTGGGAGAGAGAGAGCAAAGCACAGAGAGAGGGAGAGAGAGAGAGAGAGAGAGACACACACATACGCAGAGAGAGAGAGAGTGTGAGCCAGAGACAGAGTGTGAGACAGAGAGAGAGTGAGAGACGGAGAGAAGAGAGTGAGAGACAGAGTGTGAGACGGAGACAGAGAGAGAAGAAAGAGAGAGTGTGAGACAGAGGGAGAGAGTAGGAGACAGAGAGGAAGAGAAAGACAGTGAGAGACACAGAGATAGAGAGAGATTCCAGCCTGACATGTGAGACAGTAGAGTGGTGAGGAGCTGTTACTCACAGGTGACTGACATCTTGTAAAGCAGCCGCAGGGTCTGGTTATTTTGCTCTCCGGGAACGTAGTCCCCCAGACCAATGGTGCTGAGGGAGGTGAAGCAGAAATAGAAGGCATTGAGGTAGGTCCAGTCCTTCTCGATGGCACTGAAAATGGCAGCGGGAATGAGGAAGAAGCCGATGAAGGCGAACAGGAACATCACAAAGCAGTGCACCTGGGTCACTCGCTGGTTCGAGTAGCCAAACCTCTCCTGGAGTGCTCGGATTGGCTGATCCATCAGGTAGATCATCAGCCTCTGCACGATGACAGCAAGAAGCAGCATGGTGAAGGGGACCCCCAGGGCAGCGAAGAAGATGGAGAAAGCCTTTCCCCTGTCAGAGATTGGGGTTGTGTGGCCATAACCTGGAGAGCAGACATTCCCCATTTCAATCTCAAAACATACAGAAAGCACAAACATCCGTTTATAAAGTGCGTTTCACATCCCTAGGACATTGGCTGCAAAGTGCTTTGCAATCAGGGTCTAGGCCCGAAACGTCAGCTTTCCTGCTCTTCTGATGCTGCTTGGCCTACTGTGTTCATCCAGCTTTACACCTTGTTATCTCAGATTCTCCAGCATCTGCAGTTCCTACTATCTCTGCTTTGCAATCAAGTGCTTTTTACTGGGGGAGAGCAGTCAGCGTTTTAATGTGGCAGCCCAATTGTGCACAGCAAGCTCCCACAACTTGATAACAACCACATCACGATTTTCAGGAATAAATATTAACCAAAACCCAATTGTTCCTTACTGAATGATCTGCTCAAAGCACAAACCCCGTTCTGTGACTCTTTGTTGCACTGTCCTTTCTTAAGGAAGGAGATCAAAGCCTTACTAAAGTCCATAGATTTGTGGTTAAGATTCCTCTCATCTGATAATTCCTTTAAACACCTGCAGACCCTTGGAACACCCCAGAGGACGGACAATCCAATTGGAAAACTGATGCTGCTCTTATTGTTGGTGACATTTAATCTCTGTGAGGCGAGCACGTACACACTCGCACAAACACACACATTCGCACGAGCACGCTTGCACATGCGCGCACATACTCACACGAGCATGTTTGCACGCACACATGCACGCTCGCACGCGCACACACATGCACACACACACGCATGCATGCTCACGTGTGCACACATACACTCACGCATGCACGCTCACACATGTGCACGAACACTCACGCATGCACGCTCACACACTCGCACACACATGTGCACACACACTTGCACGTGCAGGCTTGCATGTGTGCACACACACTTGCACACAATCACACGCGCACACACGCATATATACATGCAAATACGCACACACCCTCACGTGCGCACACACACATATACATGCAAACACACTCACACGTGCACACATGTACATTCACACAGGCACACACTCACATGCAAACACACACATGAATACACTTGCATACTCACTCATGTGCCCATTATCTTGTATATGTCCTCATTATCACACTTCAAAGCCCTGCGCACTCTCAAATACAAACACTGGAACGTGCACACATTCACACACATATTTACAGTCATGCACCCTCACTTGCATATGCACCTTTGCACTTACTAACGTTTCAAGTCCGGTTGATTCAGTTCTGAGGAAGAGTCAGACCAGACTCAAAATGCTGACTGTTTCTCTATCTCCACAGATGATGCCAAACCTGCTGAATTTCTCCAGTAATCTCTGTGTTTGTGTCAATCATACATTATGTTGTGTTTCTGAAATTTGACAGGACTGCATTTTGGATGCTTTAAATACTTGTTGGAAGCCCTTGTTATTTTGTACGTAGCCAACGTGGCAAACTGGACCTTTTCTTTATAGATCTCATCAGGAACAAACTGTTATTCCTGTTGACTGGTTTCCCTATGCAGGAATAGTGGGAGGTACTGTATCGTGAGCTAAACGGAAAGATTGGAATATTAACCGGCGAGCATCTGGTGTTCCGAACACTCTAGAGATGTCAATGACCACAAATGCAGCCAAAACCGATTGCATTGGAGGGCGTGCAGTGGAGATACACCAGGATGTTGCCTGGTCTGGAGCCATTCAGCAATGAGGACATTGGTGAGGCCACGTTTGGAATACTGTGTTCGGTTCAGGTCTCCTTACCAAAGGAAGGATGTTGAAAGGGTTCAGAAAAGACTCACAAGGATGTTGCCAGGGTTGGAGAGTTTGACCTGTAGGGAGAGGCTGAATAAGCCGGTGCTATTTTCCCTGGAGCGTCAGGGGTTGAGGGGTGACCTTTATAGAGGTTAATAAAATCATGAGGGCATGGAAAGGGTAAATAGCCAAGGTCTTTTCCCCAGGGTAGGAGAGGCCAAACTAGAGGGCGTAGGTTTAAGATGAGAGCGGAAAGATATAAAAGGGTCCTCAGGGGCAACATTTTCATGCAGAGGGTGATGTGTGTATGGAATGAGCTAGAGTCACAGAGATGTACAGCACAGAAATAGACTCTTCGGTCCCATTTGTCCATACCAACCAGATATCCTAAATTCATCTGGTCCCGTTTGCCAACATTGGCTCATATCCCTCCAAACCCTTCCCATTCACATACCCAGCCAGATGCCTTTTAAATGTTGTAATTGTACCAGCCTCCACCACTCCCCCTGGCTGCTCATTCCATACATGCACCACCCTCTGCATGAAAAAGTTGCCCCTTTTAAATCTTTCCCCTCTCACCTTAAACCAGTACCGTCTAGTTTTGGATTCCCCTACCCTGGGGAAAAGACGTTGCCTATTCACCCTATCCATGCCCCTTATGATTTTATAAACCTCTATAAGGTCACCCCTCAGCCTCCGACGCTCCAGGGAAAATAGCCCCGGCTTATTCAGCCTCTCCCTACAGCTCAAACTCTCCAACCCTGGCAACAGGAGGTTGAGGAGGAGAGTCCTTCATGGCAACTTCAGCCAGTGAGGGAATTGAACCCATGCTGTTGGCATCAGTCTGCATCACAAACCAGTCAAACAAATGATATGGCATAGCAAGAGGCCATTCAGCCCATGACTCTACTAGCTCAATGCAAGAACTCATTTTCCACAGCCGTACAAATATTTCCTTTTATGTGTCTGATTCTTTTTTAACTTATTGGACCTGCTTCCTCTACCCTCTCAGTCAGCACATTCCACATGGTAGCGATCACTGCTTAAAAACAGTCTCCTCACCTCCCAGTTGTTGAAAGGCAAAAATGCATTGTTCAAATGTACGTAAACACTTTTAGGAAAACTTAAGAGCTTTTTTAAAAGCACTGGAAAACATTTTAAGAAGCTTTTTCCAAACATTGAGGAACTTACTAAAAACTTCTTGTGAATGTTAAAAGAAAGTTCAAGTAAACTTATTGAAATTACTTATTCTGTAAAACTCCTAAATATTGAAAATAGATTATAAAACCTTTTCTCAAAAATAAAACTTCTAATAAACTATCAAATATTGAAAACAATAAAAAACGGTTTTCAAACGATTGATTTGTAATAGATTTGACCAAATGTTGAAAAACATTTTAAACAAAATATACAATTGTTGGACAACTTTCTATAAACTTTATGAATTGCTGAAAATGTGGGGAAGCATGGTAGTTCGGTGGTTCGCACTGCTGCCTCACAGCCTCAGATAAATTATCTGTGTGGATTTTGCACATTCTCCATGTCTACAGTTTCCTCCGGGTGCTCCGGTCTTCTCCCTCAGCTCAAAGACATGCAGGTTAGGGTGGATTGGCCGTGCTAAATTACCCACAGAGTCCAGGGATGTGTAGCCAGCTGGGTTAGCCATGTGAAATGCAGGGTTACAGGAATAGAGAAGGGGGATGGGTCTGGGTGGGATGTCCTTCAGAGGGTCGGTGTGGACTTGTTGGGCCGAATGGCCTGTTCCCACGTTGTGGGGCTTATCTAAAAAAATGTTGGACAATTTTTAAAAACTTTATAAATTGTTGAAAACTTCTTTTAAAAAAAAAGTTGAAGAACTTCTAACAACTTGATTAAATCTCAAAAACTATTTTAAAAACCTTTTCAAATGCTGGACAACATCTTAAAAAACTTTATCAATTGTTTTCCAAAAGAAACTTTTTCAAATGTTGAACAACCTTTAACAACTTGATTAAATATTGAACTTTTTCTTAACAAAAAACGTTATCAATTGCTGAAAATCATTTAAAATAACTTTTTAAAATGTTGGTCAATTTTCAAAAACTTTATAAATTATTGAAAAACTTTTTAATTTTTCTTCAAATGTTGGACATCTTTTAAAAACTTTACTAATCGTTGAATTTTTTTTAAAAAAAATTCTTTTTCAAATGTTGAACAATTTGATTAAATGTTAAATTTTTTTTGGTTGGAACTTTTTTCAATGTTGAACAACTTTTCTGAACGTATTAAAAAGTTTACGTTAACTATCTCGAAATGTTATCGATAGACGTTTCAGAAATAAAAATGCTTTTACACACACCTACTGTGGTGACCAAGGTGCCAGCAAAGAAGAAAGCAGAGGCGAAGTCCCAGTTGGTATGTGATGTGTTGCCAAAGACGGAGACACCGTATCGACGGGCCTCCAGTGCCCGCACCAGGAAGCGTTCGAGGTCGGGTTCGGCCAAGCAGGGGTTCCCGTTCAGAAGCCCAAGCTTCAAGGAGCGCAGTTTCTCCCGAAGGCTGCGTTCGTAGGGTTGCTCTATCAGGGACACCACCACTGCCCCCAGCAGCAGGTAACACAGGTAGAAAAGAGACACCCAGAGGAAACCACACTTGGCCATCCCCCCTGTCGGAGAGCCCAGAACCCGCACCGAGCCCAGAACTTTGCCACAGCTTGAGTTTCCGCTGGTCTGAGAAGCTCAGGTCTCTGCCCCAGCGGCGCTGTGACACTATGAGGAAAACGCCTATAACAATCTCACCTTTCTGGTAATTTTAAACACAGTGTAGCATAATCTTCCTGTAATTTACATCCTACTGTACATTTTTCTATAATACACACTGTGTAATACATTCTTACTGTAAAATACAGTGTAAATCATCCTGTAATATACAGACAGCGTAAATTATCTTTTAGATACACTCTAATATACAGTGCAAACCATCCTATAATATACACTCTGTAATATACAGACAGCATAAATATCCTTTAATGTACACTCTGTAATATACAGTGTAAATCATCCTATAATGTACAATCTCTTATATACAGAGTGTAAATATCCTGTAATATACAGTGTAAATCATCCTGTAATATACACTCTCTAACATACAGACATAGTAAAGCATCCTGTAATATACACTTTGTAATATACACACTGTAATAGACACTGCATTTGTCTATTACAGAATGATTTCACTGCCATAAAGTAGCCATACATGCAGAGAATCAGGGGCTGCTCTCTCATTAGAGAGAGATGTATGTTGGTGAGTTTTACTTGAGGACCACCTCATCTCAGGCAAGGGGAGTGGTTGAGAAGGTGGGCCTTTTGTGGTAACCACAGTTGGTGATGGGAATTGAACTTAGGCTATTGGTGTATCTTCGCCAACTGGGCTAGCAACCCCACACAGTGTACACTATCCGTCCTGTAACATAGACTCAATGCAATATATGCTTATTATAATGTATCCCTCCTACAATATGCACTCCGTGTAAGACTTCCTGCAATATACATTCATGATAATATACCCTTCTGTAATAACACTCAATGGGTGGCACGGTGGCTCAGTGGTTAGCACTGCTGCCTCACAGTGCCAGGGACCCGGGTTTGATTCCACCCTCGGGCGACTGTGTGGAGTTTGCACATTCTCCCCGTGCCTGCGTGGGTTTCCTCCGGGTGCTCCGGTTTCCTCCCACAGTCCAAGATGTGCAGGCTAGGGTGGATTGGCCATGCTAAATTGCCCCTAGTATTCAGCTTAGGTGAGTTATAAGGGGATGGGTCTGGGTGGGATGCTCCAAGTGTTGGAGTGGACTTGTTGGGCCGAAGGGCCTGTTTCTACATTGTAGGGATTCTATGTAACAAACCTCTCATGTGAAATACACTTCTCACATATTCCTCCCGTAATATACACTCTGTGTAATATATTCTTTCTGTAATGTATATTTAGTGTAATATTCACGACTCTTGATCATCAGTAAAGTGATGGAAGGTGTCACCAACAGTTCTATCAAGCAGAACCTGCTCAGTGATGCCCAGTTTGGGTTCCGCCAGGGTCACTCAGCTCCTGACCCCATTACAGCCTTAGTTCAAACATGGACAAAAGAGCTGACTTCCAGAGTGAGCTGAGAGTGACAGCCTTAGACATCAAGGTCACGTTTGACCGAGTGTAGCATTATGAAGCCCTTGCAAAATTGGAATCAGGGGGCAAACTCTCAGTTAGTTGGAGTCATACCTGGCATATAGGAAGATGGTCGGGGTTATTGGAGGTCAATCGTCTCAGCTCCAGGGCATCTCTCCAGGAATTCTTCAGTGTAGAGCCCTAGAACCAACCATCCTCAGCTGCTTCATCAATGATCTTCCCTCCATCATAAGGTCGGAAGTGGGGATGTTCACCGATGATTGCACAATGTTCAGCAACATTTGTAACTCCTCAAATACTGAAGCAGCCCATGTTTGAATGCAATTTCCAGGCTTGGGCTAACGAGTGGCAACTAACATTTGCGCCACACAAATGCCAGGCCATGACCATCATCAATAAGGGATAATCTAACGAATGCACCTTGACATTCAATGGTGTTACCATCACTGAGTCCCCCACTATCAACATCTTGGGGGTTACCATTGACCAGAAACTCAACTGGACTCACCACATAAACATAGCAGCCACAAGAGCAGGTCAGAAACTAGGAATACTGCGGCAAATAATTCACCTCCTGACTCCCGAAAGTCTGTCCCACCATCTACAAGGCACAAGTCAGGAGTGTGATGGAATACTCCCCACTTGCCTGGATGAGTGCAGCCCCAACAACACTCAAGAAGCTCAACACCATCCAGGACAAAGCAGCCCCCGCTTGATTGCTTCCACATCCACTCCCTCCACCACCGATGCTCAGTAGCAACAGTGTGTACCATCTACAAGATGCACTGCAGAAATTCACCAAAGATCCTCAGACAGCACCTTCCAAACCCATGGCCACTTCCATCTAGAAGGACAAGGACAGCAGATATATGTGGACACCACCCCCTGCAAGTTCCCCTCCGAGCCCCTCACCATCCTGACTTCGAAATATATCGCCGTTCTTTCAAGGTCAAAATCCTGGAATTCCCTCCCTAAGGGCATTGTGTGTCAACCCCCCAGCAGGTGGACTGCAGCAGTTCAAGATTTCACCTCACCCCCACCTTCTCAAGGGCAACTAGGATTGGGCAATAAATGCTGGCCTGTTAGCAACGCCCATGTCTAATGAGTGAATTTAAAAGAGTGTAATATATCCCTTATATAATATGCCCCCCACCGTGGAATACATTTTCACTGTAGTAAACATATTCTGCTTGTAATATACCCCATTGAAATAAATTGTCCCATAATAAACACTTGTGTATGTCTTCCTGTAATATACAGCCATAGAATATATCCGTCATGTAATATATACTCAGTGTATACTCAGGATCCCCGCCTCTTTGACCTGTCTGTCTCCTCTCCACCTATCTTCTCCTGTATCCATCTTCTATCCGCCTCCCCCTCTCTCCCTATTTATTTCAGAACCCCCTTCCCCTCCCCTATTTCTGAAGAAGGGTCTAGGCCCGAAACATCAGCCTTCCTGCTCCTCTGATGCTGCTTGGCCTGCTGTGTTCATCCAGCTCTACACCTTGTTATCTCAGATTCTCCAAGATCTGCAGTTCCTACTATCAAGGAAGTGGAATTGTTTGGATGCTCTGTCAAAGATCTGGCACAGAAACACTGGGCTGAATGGCCTCCATCTCAGCTGTAAGATGCTACGAGAAGGACACGAATTATAAGTTTGATACGGAATCCAGTTACATTGGAGGCCCTGCTTCAATGACTTCCCTGGCCTCTAGCCCCTCTGAAACTAATGCAGAGCGACGTCACGGGAGGGAAGCTATACTTTCTGTGAATGAATGAAAGTGGAACAATTGGCATCAAAAGTGTAGAATGTTGGAGAAAACACAACGCGTCTGGCAGCATCTGCAAAAAGAGAAAACAGAATTCACGTTTTGAGTCCGCTATGACTCTTTCTTCGGAACTCGCTGGAGACTTGTACATTTCAAAAGGATGATACTTGGGCTGGCTTTTTGAAGTAGCGGCACATGACAAAGATCTCGGTGGGGTTGGCGGAATCCAAAGTTTGTCATAAAACCGTCCTGTAATATACACTCAATGTATAATATACTTGTATATAATACAGTCTCATTGCACCACACACTTACTCTAATATACACTCATTGCAAGACATCCACCACTTAATATGTACTCAGTGTAATATACACCTCATGTGAAATACACTAATCCTATGTTCCTCCTGTAATACACGCTCAATGTAATCAAAAGTATAATACAGCACAGGAACAGGCCCTTCGGCCCTCCAAGTCTGTGTTGACACATTTTGCCCTTCCATACTAAAACAGTCTCCACTTACGGGATCTGTATCCCTCTATTTCCTTCCTATTCCTGTATTTGACCAGGTGTTTCTTGAAAGCTGCTATTGTGTCCTGAAGAAGGGTAGTACCCGAAACGTTGGCTGCTCCTTTCCTCCAGATGCTGCCTGGCTTGCTATGTTCTTCCAGCCTCCTGTTTGTCTACTTTGGGCTCCAGTGTCTGCAGGTTTTTTTTGTCTACAATTGTGCCTGCTTCCACCACCTCCTCTGGCAGCACGTTCCAGGCACTCCCCACTCTTTGTGTGAAAAACGTGCCTCACATATCTCTTTTAAACATTCCCCCCCTACCCCGCACCTTGAACTCGTGTCCCCTAGTAACTGACCCCCTCCATCCTGGGAAAAAGCCTCATACTTTCCTCTCTATCCATGCCAGTCACAATGTTACAAACTTCTATCAGGTCGCCCCTCAACCTCCCGAGTTCCAGTGAAAACAAACCTAGTCTATCCAAACTTTCTTCATAGCTAAAATCCTCCATACCAGGCAACATTCCCTGGACTGACCTATCTCCTCCCTACCTCTCCACCTACACTCACCTTTACTGGCTCCATCCCCTCCTCTTCGACCTGTCTGTCTCCTCTCCACCTATCCCCTCCTCTATCCATCTTCTATCCGCCTCCCCCTCTCTCCCTATTTATTTTAGAACCCCCTTCCCCTCCCCCATTTCTGAAGAAGGGTGTAGGCCCGAAACGTCAGCCTTCCTGCTCCTCTGATGCTGCTTGGCCTGCTGTGTTCATCCAGCTCTACACCTTGTTATCTAACATTCCTGGTAAACATTTGCTGTACGCTCTCCAAAGCATCCACGTTGTTCTGGTAGTGTGTGACCAGAACTGTATGCAATATTCCAAATGTGGCCTAACTAAAGTCCTATAAAGCTGCAGCATAACTTGTCTATCCTTTATACTCAATGCCCCCCTCCAATGCAGGCAAGCATGCCATAGGCCTTTTTTACTACCTGATCTACTTCCTCTGCCACCTTCAATAATTTGTGGACCTGCACACTCAGATCCCTCTGCCTATCGATACTCTGAAGAGTTCTGCCATTCACTGTATAATTTCCATCAGTACTTGACCTTCCAAAATGCATCATCTCATGTTGTCCGAATTAATATACACCTCATGGAAAATACATTCATCCTATATTCCTCCTGTAATATACCCCTCATTTAAAATACACTTGCTATTTATTTCTCCTGTAATATGCACACAGTCCAATATATTCTTCCTGCAATGCATACCTAGGGCAATATTCACTTCTGCAATATACTATGAGTGTAATATAGCCCTCACTTAATAGTCTCAGTTTCTGCAGGAAAGCGAAGATGCTTGTGGTGCTGTGGTAGTGGCCCTACCTCTAGGACAGGAGGCCCAGTTCAAGTCCATCCTTCTCCAGAGAGTGTGTTATAACATCCCTGCACAGAATTTTTTTTTAAGTACATGCATGGGATGTGGACACTGCTGATCAGGCCAGCATTTATTGTCCATCCCTACCTAGAGAGTCAACCACATTGCTGTGGGTCTAGGGACACATATAGGCCAGACCAGGTAAGAATGGTAGATTTCCTTCCCTAGAGGACATTAGTGAACGAGATGGGTTTTTCTGACAAACAGCAACAGTTCCATGGTCAACACAGTGTGGAGCTGGAGAAACACAGCAGGTCGGGCAGCATCAGAGGAACAGGAAAGTCGACGTTTTGGGTCGGGACCCTTCTCCGAAAGGTTTTGAAGAAGTGTCCTGACCTGAAACATTGACTTTCCTGCTCCTCTGATGCTGCTGACCTGCTGTGTTCCTCCAGCTCCACACTGTGTTATCTCTGACTCCAGCATCTTCAGTTTTTGCTATCTCACAGTTCCATGGTCATTATTAGACCCTAATTCCTGAATTTTTATTGAGTTTAAATTCCACCATCTGCCATGGCGGGATTTGAACCAGTAGGCCATCACCTCCCCTAAATAATTAGGGAAATGTCCACGAGAGGCAAAAAGACTACAACAGTGAGTTGCTTTGTTTATTTTCAGAAACAAGACATCTTGCCTTAGAGAGTAGTAGAGACAAGCAGTCTCAACTTTGAGAAGAATCTGGATGAGCACTTGAATTGCTGGGGGCATAATCGGCTATGGACCAAGTGCCAATAAATGGGAGCAGCATAGTTTGGTGTTTGTTGGTTCGCATAGACATGATGGGCCAAAAGGCCTGTTTCTATGTTGTATGAATCTTGAGTTATCTGAGAATTATTGGTGCTATGGACCTGTTGGGGTCCGTAGCTCCCTGAAAGCAGCAACATGACTGGATAAGGTGGTAAGGAAGGTGTATGGTATGCTTGCTTTCATCGGTTGGGCCATTGAGCATAAAAGTTGGCAAGTCATTTTGCAACTATTTAAGAGTTTAGTTAGGCCAAGTTTGGAGTATTGTTCTGGTCCCCGCACTACAGAAAGGATGCAAAGGTTTTGGAGAGGGTGCAAAAGAGATTTACCAGGGTGTTGCCCGGGATTGGAGTGTAGGAGCAAGAAGGGGAGGTTGGATAAACTTGGATCATTTTCGTTAGAGCATCAAAGGCTGAGGGACAACCTGAAAGAAGTATATAATAAGCGGCGTGGATAGGTGGATAGTCGGAGTCTTTCTCCCCAGGGTGGAAATGTCAATTACTTTGTTGAGGGGGGGGGCAGTTCTAAGATAAAAGGGGAAAGTTTAAAGGAGATGTGGGAGAAAGGTATTTTGTGCAGAGGGTGATAAGTGCTTGGAACGCACTGCCAGGGGAGATGGTGGAAACAGACCTGATAGCAATGATTAAGATCCATTTAGACATGAAAAGGAACAGAATAGAGGGATATGAACCATGTACCATGTGTAGGCAGCTGGGATTAGTTTAGATTGGAGACTGGAAGGTTTGAGTTATAAGGAGAGGCAGGATAGGCTGAGATTTTTCTCCCCTGGAGTTTAGGAGGCTGAGGGGTGACTTTATAGAGGTTTATAAAATCATGAGGGATGTAGATCAGGTAAATTGCAAAAGGTCTTTTCTCCAGGGTAGGGGAGTCTAAAACTAAAGAGTATTGGTTTAAAGGTGAGAGGGGAAGGATTGAAAAGAGACCCGAGGGGAAACTTTTCCACGCAGAGGGTGGTGTGCAGATGGGACGAGCTGCTGGAGGAAGATTGGAGGTGGGCACAGTTACAACATTTAACAGACATTTGGGCAGGTACATTAATAAGGGAAGGTTTAGATCGATATGGGCCAAACACAGGAAAATGGAGCTAGATCAGATCAGGAAACCCGGTCAGCATGGATGGGTTGGGCCAAAGGGCTTGTTTCCGTGCTGTACAGCTTTACAATGGCACTGTGGTCAGCACAGACATGATGGCCTGAAGGGTCAGTGTCTGAGCCGCACCGACTTCCTGGTCGTGGTCGTGATGGGCCGATGGGCCTGTTTGCATGCGGGTTAGGTTTGGCGTTTGGCGTGGCACACGACGCCAGCCACCTGCCCGCGCGAGCAGCTGTGTTTCCCCAGGGGCCCATGACGGCACCGCAAGAGGCTTCTCTCGGTGCCCTCACACCTCACGCCGTCCAGGAGGATGGGCAGAATGCTGGGCCCGAACTCCGACTTGCCGGTTGCCCTGGCCGCGCCCCGGTAGCCCAGCTGGTGGCAGACCACCGCCGCAGACTTGGAGTTCCACGAGCTGCTGCAGATGGTGCCCCACTGCCCGCCAATGTAGACCTCGACCCTCCCTTCGCCCAGCCTCCTCCTCCTCCTCCTCTGGTGCTGCCTCCTGGTCCCCGCCAGCCGCACCGTCCCCTCCCGCGGACGCCCACGCCTCCTCTTTCCCGCCTTTGACCCCTGACCCCCGGCTGCTCCCGGCCCCTGGCCTCTCTCCACCTCCGTTGGCGGCCTCTGGCTGCCGGGTGGGGGTTTGGTGGTCAGTGGGCCCGGCTTCTCCCAGCGCCAGCTCAAAGTAGGAGGCCGAGGGGCCGTGGCAGTGGTGGTGGTCGTGATTGTTCTGGCCTGGCTTTTCTCTTTCCGACCTGTCTTGGGCCTGTGCGTTGAGGCCCCAGTTGGCCTAGGCCTGGGACTGACCGCAGGCGGGGCGACTGTTGTGGTTTTCGTCTCCAGGATGAGTTCTGCAGGAGACAAGGAGAATGGTTTCAGGTTAAACTCTCACACACATGTGGGTAGCTCTCAGTCCCGTCCCCACCCCCACCCCCACCCTGTCAATAGTGACACCAGGGCCTTCCCTGAGGCCCATATTCCAGCCCCTTCACTCTGGGCTGACCTCCTCAGTATTTCTTGTCTTGCATCACCTCCCCTCTTCGCACCTTCCATACTCGCTGTCATTTCACATTGATCCCTTCAAGAAATTGTGACAGCATAAACTGTAACAGTGCAGAGTGGGAGAATAAATATGTGACAGGGCAGGGAATGCGACAGGGCAGGGAGACAGAAAGCGTGACAGGGCAGAGAGAGAGAAAGTGTGACAGGGCCGAGAGAGAGAGAGTGACAGCGCAGAGAGAGAGAAAAAGTGTGACAGGGCCGAGAGAGTGACCGGGCCGAGAGAGGGAGAGTGACAGGGCCGA
>NC_063370.1:6157184-6166774 GCF_021869965.1 Rhincodon typus
GGGCCGAGAGAGTGACCGGGCCGAGAGAGGGAGAGTGACAGGGCCGAGAGAGAGAAAAAGTGTGACAGGGCCGAGAGAGTGACCGGGCCGAGAGAGTGACAGGGCAGAGAGTGATAAAGTGTGACCATGCAAAGTGTGAGAAAGTGTGACAGGGCCGAGAGTGTGACAGGGCCGAGAGTGTGTGACAGGGCAAAGAGTGACAGAAAACTTGTGACGAAAGACGGAAATGCGCTGAGAAGTAACTGTGACATTGAGAGGAGAATGTGCAGTGTACATTTCAGAGACGGGGTGTGATTACACTCACTCTCTTTCGGCCGAAATGGCAGTAATTTTCCTTTCACGGTGACGGGCTGCGGTTTGTAGCGACACTTCCCCGGTGGTGCTCTCCTTGAAGAAGATGAACAGGCGGATGGTCCCCCGTTAAAAATGACAACATTAGGGGTAAGAAGCAAAGCTGAATATAATTTACAGGATAATGGATTGATTGGATTAAACCAGCCCTGGTCTCAGCATCCATGTGACAACTTCATTACGTTTGTGCTTCAAATTAAGAAGAGCATTTTTGTACGTTCCCAGGAACAGGGAACTTTTGTCATGAGGGATGATTGCAGAAGGAACGGAGAACCAGAGGGCATTGATAATTGCCCAAAGATGGAATGGCAGCACAAAGGGAAACCTTTTGTAAATCCCTACAGTGCAGAAAGAGGCCACTTCACCCACTGAGTCTGTACTGACCCTCCAAGGAGCATTATCCCTGTAACCCTGCATTCCCATGGCTAACCCACCCAGCCTGCACATCCCTGGACACTATGGGGTAATTTCCCATGGCTAATCCACCCTAACCTGCACATCTTTGGACTGTGGGAGGAAACCAGAGCATCACACAGACACAGGGAGAATGTGCAAACCCCACACAGACAGTCACCCGAGGGTGGAATTGAACCCAGGTCCCTAGCACCGTGAGGTAGCAGTGCTAACCACTGAGCCACCATGCCTTCCCAAGCAGTGTCTGAGAGTTTGGTGGAGGTAGATTCAGTTTGGGACATTGGATTAATCGCTGGAAAGGAAGAAAGTGGGGGGTTACAGGGGGATTGCCTGGGGGAGTGGTGGGTCTGCCTGCAACACACAGACTGCAGAGGTTTCGGAAGGCAAGGGGGCAACTAGGGATGGGGCAATAAATGCTGGCCCAGCCAGCAATGCTCACGTCCCACAAGAGAATAAAGGAGAGACAGTAGAGATTCGATGGGTTGAATGGCCTCCTTCTGACCTCTAATAATTCTGCATTCTCGAGGGTGTTGCATCAAACTAAACTGCTTCCTGTGGTTGAGATTTGTACTCAGTCAACAGCAATGGCTTTGGATTCTCTGGGTAGAGTCATAAAGGTAATTATCCCTGATTTAATCAGCCTCTTGTCACACTGCTGCAAGTATTTTTCCGTGAGATGGGCTGAGTGGTCTGAGTGGTCCTTTTCCCCTGCTCTTGATTGGAGGGTGGATGGTGGGGATCTCTTTCACTGCATGGACATCCCAAACTGTCCACTGAAAGGCAGCATCAGCTAGCGATTTACCAAACAGGATGAGGGAGGGTGTAGGCCATTCAGCCCCTTGAGCGAAACTATTCCATCACGCATGACTGACCTGCAACCTAATTGCACATACTTTACCCCAAATCCCTTCACGTTTTTGGTTATTGGTCAATCTCTGGTTTAAAATTGATCAACCGTAGATTGTTGTGGAATCCTCAAAAGTGTAGGGACAGGCCATTCAGCCCATGCCAACCCTCTGGAGAGTATCCCATCCACACCCATCTCATCCCTGTATTTCCCCACATAGCTAATCCACCTAGCCTGCATGTGTTGGGCAATTTAACATGGCCAATTCAGCTAACATGGACTGTGGGAGGAAACCCACGCACACGCAGGGAGAACATGCAAACTCCACACAGATAGTCACCCGAAGGTAGAATTGAACCCAGGTCCCCAGCACCATAAGGCAGCAATGCTAACCACTGAGCCGCCATGCCACCCATTTGTGGGAGAGAGTTCCGAGCCCTGATTTGGACTCCCCAACCTCCAGAGTTATTTCTCTCGATCTACCCCTCTCTGATCCACCTAAATATGTTGAAAATATCAATCAAATCCCCTCCCGCTCTCCATTCCTGGCCTTGTCCCCACAAATCGTCTCTTTCCAACCCACCTCCCCTTGCTCCAGTGCAATAAGAGGAATGAAGGGTAACCTCAATAAAACTCTCAAATTCTTCAAGAACATGGCAGGATGGAGATAGTCGAAATGTTAACTGCTGGCTGGTGAGTCTAGAGTGAGGGGAGACACTCTGAGGATTAGGGGCTCAGCATTTGGGACTGAGAGAAGCAGGATTTCCTTGACCCAGTGGAATTCTGTACCCCACAGGCTGCGGAGGCTCAATTATTGTGTACATTTCTTTATCGGTCGTGGCATAGATTATGCGATCAGGGAGGTCATTGTTGGAACTGTACAGGACTTTGGGGTTTGGTCACAGCTGGAGCACTGTGGACAGTTCTGTATCACCACATTATAGGAAGGTTGTGATACAAAAGCAGAAATCTCTTTGAGAAACTCAGGAAGTTTGGTAGCGTCTGTGGAGAGAAAGCAGAGTTAACGTTTCCGCTCCAGTGACTTTTCAGAACTTTGGAAAGGTGCGATTGCAGTGGAAGGGGTAAAATGAGGTTCACCAGGATGTTGATAAAACAAAGTGAGGAGCTGGAGGAACACAGCAGGCCAGGCAGTGTCAGAGGAGCAGGCAAGCTGACATTTTGGGTTGGGACCCTTCTTCAGAATTTCTACTCAAAATTCTGCTCCTGCTCCTCTGATACTGCCTGGCCCACTGTGTTCCTCCAGCTCCACACTGTGTTATCTCTGACTCCAGCATCGGCAGCTCTTGCTATCTCTCACCAGGACGTTGCCCGGGCTGGAGTATTTTAGCTCAGAAGACAGACTGCACGAGCTTTTCCTTCACAAATGCTGCCAGACCTGCTGAGCTTTTCCAGCAACTTCTGTTTTGTTCCTGGACAAGCATGCGTTTTTTTTTAAGAACAGCGGACTGAAGGGGGTGGTGCCTGATAGAGGGGTAAAAGATTATAAGGGACATAATAGAAAGAAGCTGTTTCCCTTAGGGAAAGAGTCATTAACAATGGGGTATAATTTTGAAGTGAACAGCGGGAGGTTTGGAAGGGATTTGAGGATGTGTACTGTGCTGTAATGTTCTATGTTCTATGTTCTAAAATGGGAATCTGGGAGGGTAGTAGAGGCAGAACCTTTAAAAAGTACGTGGAAAAGTTCTAGATACCCTGGTAGTATCCCTTCTCTGGGCCGGGGGACCATCTTCAAGTCCCACCTGCACTGGAGGTGCATCAATACATCGGTGAAGAGCTTAATTGAAAAAAATTGTGGATGAAAACTTGAAATGTCATAACATTCAATGCTACGACCCAAGTGGGACTAGTGCAGATGGGTTAGCACAGACTCAGGGGGCTGAAGGGCCCCTTCTGTGTTGTATGAGTTGATAACAGAGATTGATAGGGTTTTTTTAATTCCTTCATGGGATGAGGGGATCTCTGGCGAGGGAAGCATTTATTGCCCATCCCTAATTGCCCAGAGGGCAGTTTAAGAGCCAACCACATTGCTGTGGGTCTGGAGTCACATGTAGGCCCAGACCAGGTAAGGATGGCAGTTTCCTTCACTAAAGGACATTAGTGAACCAGATGGGCTTTTCCCAACAATTGACAATGGATTCACGGTCATCATTAGACTCTTAATTCCAGATACTTTTTATTGAGTTCAAATTCCACCACCTGACATGGTGGGATTTGAACTCCGATCCCCAGGACATTACCTGTGTCTCTGGGTTAACAGTCCAGTGATAGTACCACTCAGCTCCCCCTGATAGGTTTGTATCCATTAAAGATATCAAGGGATAGTGTGGGAAAGCAATGCTGATGCAGAAGTTCAGTCACCATCTTACTGAATGGCAGACCAGTCTTGCTGCTGAACGGCCTACTCCTGATCCTATTTCCCACCTTCCTCATCTCTCTCCGTAATCCAGCATCAAGGGTCTAGGCCCGAAACGTCAGCCTCTCTGCTCCTATGATGCTGCTTGGCCTGCTGTGTTCATCCAGCCCTGCACCTTGTTGTCTCGGATTCTCCAGCATCTGCAGTTCCTACTATCTCTATCATTCCGAGTGAGGCTGGGATTGGGATTCCAGCCCTGCCTTATGGGACACAGAGTGCGAGGCAGGTCAGGGCTGAGCAAACTTAGGCTGGCCTTGATTCTCAAGAACACGAGGATCATTCGCGAGTCGCAAGGTAGAAGGAGAATGCTGACACTCACCGTGAAGGGTCGATCAGTTTATACACAGTTCCTGCGGGGACGTAGGCACTGGGATTCCCACTGGACATGAAATACAGCTCACCTGCAAGAACAGGGGTGGGAGGCAGACAGCAGCTGTGTTAACGTTCCTCCTCACTTATACGCTCCACGAAGATAGTGCCACATTAACTGACGCCCTGTCTTTCCACACTTCATCCACAGAAGGAGGCCTTTCAGCCCATCCGGCCTGAGTGCATTCTCTGCAAGACCAATCTGCTTGGTCCCACTCTCCCACCTTTTCTCTGGAGGCCAGCTATTTTTTTTTTGGGTTTCTCTCTCCACACGCCCATAAGAAATAGGAACAGGAGCAGGCCCCTTGAGCCTGCCATTCAGTAGGGTCATAGCCGATCTGATGTGGCTCACTTTCCGACACTTTTCCCATCACCCTTAATTCCCTTCCTGTTCAAGAATCTATCTCAGCCTTAGATATGCACAAGAATGATGGTCATCAGATAATGATCCAATTTCTCTTTGAAAAGCTCGATTGAAACTGCCTATACCAGACTCTCAGGCAGCGCATTCCACACCCTGACTGCTCACCACACGAAAAGATTTTTTTCCTCATGTTTCCTTTAGTTCTATTGGCAAACAACTTTCATTCAGTATCCTCTGGTTCTTGACCTATCGCCACGAGCAACAGTTTCTGCCTCGTCTGGGTAATAGGGTGGAAACTCAGCCATAGTTGAGAGACCAAGTGTATTTCTCCACTAGAGAGAGAAAGAGAATTGGTATGGCTTGAGGGATACCCCTCTGCATCAACCATAGGGCAAAATGAGAAGGTAAGGCATCCCACACATAACCAACACCATTTGAGAAGCTCGAGACCATCCAGGACAAAGCAGCCCCCGCTTGATTGGCACCACATCCACAAACATTCACTCCCTCCACCACCGATGCTCAGTAGCAGCAGTGTGTACCATCTACAAGATGCACTACAGCAATTCACCAAAGACGCTCAGACAGCACCTTCCAAACCCACGACCACTTCCATCTAGAAGGACAAGGGGCAGCAGATACATGGGAACACCATCCCTTGCAAGTTCCCCTCCAAGCCCCTCACCATCCTGACTTGGAAATATATCGCCGTTCCTTCAGTGTCACTGGGTCAAAATCCTGGAATTCCCTCCCTAAGGGCATTGTGGGTTGACCCACAGTATATGGACAACAATGGTTCAAGATGGCAGCTCATCACCACCTTCTCAAGGGGGCAACTAGGGACAGGAAATAAATGCTGGGGCCAGCCAGCGATGCCCACAGCCTGTGAACAAACAAAAATAAAACAGCTGTGCAGTTTCTGGAAATGGTTGAGGTGAATACCATCGATAAGGGAATCTTAATAGCATCATTGCAGTTCAGAAAGAGGCCCTAGAGTTCATGCTGGCTCTCTGTAGAGCAATCCTATCAGTCCCATTCCCCTCTTTCCCCTAGTCCCTGCAAATTGACTTCCCACAAGTGTCTATCCAATTGCCTTTTGAAATCATTCATTGTCTCCCTTTTAGGCAGACAGCTGTCACTCACTGTGTAAGGCATGTGTATCCTCACCTTCCCCCACTATCACAGAATTGTTCCTGCACAGAAGGAAGCCATTTGGCCCATCATCTCTGCACTGACTTTATGACTAAGCACTTAGAGCCACAGAGATGTGCAGCAATGAAACAGACCCCTCGGTCCAACTCGTCCATGCCAACCAGATATCCTAAATTAATCCAGTCCCATTTGCCAGCATTTATCCCATATCCCTCTAAATCTTTCCTATTTATACCCACCCAGATGCCTTTTAAATGGTGTAATTGTACCAGCCTCCACCATTTCCTCTGGCAGCTCATTCCATACACACACCACCCTCTGTGTGAAAAAGTTACCCCTTAAGTCCCTTTTAAATCTTTCCCCTCTCACCTTAAACCTATGCCCCTCTAGTTTTGGACTCCCCTACCCTGGGGAAAAGACCTTGGCTATTCACCCTATCCATGCCCCTCATGATTTTATAAACCTCTATAGGGTCACCCCCTCAGCCTCCAATGCTCCAGGGAAAACAGCCCCAGCCTATTCAGCCTCTCCCTGTAGTTCAAACCCTCCAATCTTGGCAACGTTCTTGTGAATCTTTTCTGAACCCTTTCAAGTTTCACAACATCCTTCCTATAGCAGGGAGACCAGAATTGCACGACCAGAATTGTATTCCAAAAGTGGCCTCACCAATGTCCTGTACAGCTGCAACATGACTCCCCAACTCCTATACTCAATGCAATGACCAATAAAGGAAAGTGTACCAAATGCCTTCTTCACTGCCCTGTCTACCTGCACCTCCACTTTTGAGGAAATATGCACCCCAATGTTCCAATCTCCTGCTTTGTCCCTACAACCCTACACATTCTTCCTTTACAGGTTAAAGTCTAAATCTCCTCTGGAGGCTCCATTTGAACCTCCCTAAATAAAAACTGAAAGAACTGCAGATGCCGTGAATCAGAAACAAAAGTAGAAGTTGCTGGAAAAGCTCAGCAAGGTCTGGCAGCATCTGTGGAGAGAAATCAGTTAACATTTCGGGTCCAGGGACCCTTCCTCACACTCTACACTCTCAGGGAGTGAATTTCAGACCCTCAGCCTGACCACATTTTGTTCCTAAACACATCAGAGAGAAACGGAGAGGAGAGCAGACTGATGGGAGATGAAGAGGGGATGGGAAGCAGCTCACTTACAGCTTAATGCCAGCAGGGGGCAGTTAGGCTACATAGAACAGTACAGCACAGGAAAAGGCCCTTCGGCCCACCATGTCTGTGCTGGCCATGATGCCATTCTAAACTAATCCCATCTGTTTGGAACAGGTCCATATCCCTCTATTCGCTGCCTGTTTGTGTCTCTGTCTAAATGCCTCTTAAACATTGCTAATCTATCTGCTTTTACCACCTCCCCTGGCAGTACATTCCAGCCACCTACCACCTTCTGTGTAAAAAACTTGCCTCGCACATCTCCTTTAAACTTTCCCCCTCTCACCTTAAACCCCTGCCCCCCCCTAGTATTTGACATTTCCACCCTGGGGAAAAGGACTCTGACTATCACCCTGTCCATGCCTCTCATAATTTTATAGACTTCTAACAAGTCGCCCCTCAGCCTCTGATGCTCTAACGAAAACAATCCAAGTTTGTCCAACCTCTCCTGATCGCTAAAACACTCCAATCCAGGCAACATCCTGATAAATCTCTTTTGCACCCTGTCCAAAGCCTCCACACCCTTCCTATAGCGTGGTGCGCAGAGCTGCACACAATACTCCAAATGTGGCCTAACTAAAGTCTTGTACAGCTGCAACATAACTCACCAACGTTTATACTCAATGTCCCTGTCCGATGAAGGCAAGTATGCTGTATGCCATCTTTTTACCACCTTATCCACTTTCAGGGAGCTACGGACTTGGACCCCAAGGTCCCTCTGTATATCAATGTTCCTAGGGGTCCTGCCATTTACTGTACACTTTCCTTTTGCATTTGGTCTTCCAAAACATGTCACCTTACACTGATAACACAGTGTGGAGCTGGAGGAACACGGCAGGCCAGGCAGCATCAGAAGAGCAGGAAAGTTGACCTTTCCGGTCAGACCCTTCTTCAGAAATGGGGGAGGGGGAAGGGAACTGGGAAATAAATAGAGAGAGGAGGGGTGGGGCTGGGGAGGTGGGTGGGCTGGTTATAGGTGAGTGCAGGTTGGCCGTGGTGGGGATTGGTCAGTGAAGTGGGAGAGCGGATAGGTGGGAGAGAAGATGGACAGGTTGTGTCAGGTTAAGGAGGTGGGGAGGAGAGGGAGGGTGGGACATGGAATGAGGCCGGGGGTGGGGAGATTTTGAAACTGGTGAATTCCATGTTTAGGCCATTGGGCTGTAGGCTCCCAAGGTGGAATATGAGGTGCTGATCCTCCAGTTTGCAGGTGGCATCAGATTAAATTCCATCTGCCATTTCTCTGCCTAAATGACTGACATATGAAGGCTGGATTGCTTTTTTTCTGAAGAAGGGTCCCGACCTGAAGTGTCAACTTCCCTGCTTCTCTGATGCTGCCTGGCCTGCTGTGTTCCTCCAGTTCCACACTGTGTTATCTCTGACTCCAGCATTGGCAGCTCTTACTATCTTGGATTGGTTTGTGATTTATTCACTGGAGTTGAGAAGAATGAGGGGGGTCTGATAGAAACCTGTAACATTCTAACATGACTAGACAGGGTAAACTCAGGAAGGATGTTCCCAGTCACTGGGGGGGTGGGTGGTCCAGACCCAGGGGGTCATAGTCTAAGGAAACGGGGTAGGCCATTTAGGATTGAGATGAGGAGAAATGTCTTCACCCGGAGAGTGGGGGAGCCTGTGGAATTCTCTGCCACAGAAAGCGGTTGAGGACAAAATATTGAATGTTTTCTGGAAGGAGTTAGATACAGCTCTTTCTGTGCTGTACATTTTGTGTAAATCCTCCTCATGTTCGTACGTACTCAGGCCCATTGGAGTTGGCCCTGATCCAAACTCTGCTTTTTGCTGAGTTACTCAATCCCAGGTGATCGCAGCTGCCCTGGGAAGGAATAAAATCAGGCAGAATTCCAAATCCTAATCATCAACTGGTGACAGTTCCACACACACACACACACACAGACACACAGACACACACACACACACACACACAGACACACACACACAGGGACTCGCACACACACTCTAACACACACAGGTACACAGGGACACACACAAGCACACACTCTAACAGGCACACACAGACACAGACACACACACAGACACATACACACACTTTAACACGCACACACAGACACAGACACACACACAGACACATACACACACTCTAACACACACACAGACACATACACACATACACACACTCTAACACACACACAGACACACTGACACACACATACACACACTCTAACACACACACAGACACACACACACACACACATATATATACACATAGACACGCACACACACACACACACACACACAGGGACACGCACACACACTCTAACACACACACAGACACACAAACACACAGACACACACACTCTAACACACACACAGACACACAAACACACACACACACACTCTAACACACGCACAGACACACACACACTCTAACATACACACACACACACACACACAGACACAGACACACACACACACACACACACACACACACACACACACACACACACA
>NC_063370.1:6166874-6167161 GCF_021869965.1 Rhincodon typus
TGCCAAGAGGCAGTACCAGACCAAGTTAGAGGCCCAAACCAACCATATGGGCTCCCGCCGCCTGTAGCAGGGCCTAAACAACATTACAGGATACAAAGTGAAGCAGAGCAAGATAGTGGACAAAGATACAGCCCTCCCTGACATGCTCAATATTTTCTATGCTCGGTTCAAGCAGAATATCAGCAGCACGGTGTAACCTTTTTTTAACTATTCATTTTTGTGGGATGTGAGCTTCTTTCTGAAGAAGGGTCCAGACCCGAAACGTCAGCTTTCCTGCTCCTCTGATG
>NC_063370.1:6167261-6175691 GCF_021869965.1 Rhincodon typus
GTCCAGACCCGAAACGTCAGCTTTCCTGCTCCTCTGGTGCTGCCTGGCCTGCTGTGTTCATCCAGCTCTATACCTTGTTATATCAGATTCTCCAGGACTGGCAGTTCCTACTATCTCTATCTTAGCTGATTATAGTTTTCTTCAGAAAAGTAGAAAGTGAAGAAATGAAATGGTGGAGTTGGGGGTCGTGGGTGACATCAGTCAGCATTCCATTGATATGAAATCCGTCAGGCCTATAGTGATAATACATTAGCCCAGCCAAGTGGTACTTCTGCCCCTCAGAGACAGCAGCTCCAGCCCTAGACAACTACTCAGCACTAGGGCACAGTGGTGAGCACTCTAGAATTACAGCAAATTCTCCATGAAGACAAGATGTCTCCTGGACTTTAGGTAAAGTGCAGGGGTTTGGGGAAGGTGCGGATGGGTGATTCCAGCAAAAGATGTGGAGCAGTCATGTTAGACGGGCCAGGCTGAGTAGCATTGGGGAATGAGGGGGAGATGATGGATGCTGGACAGTACCCTCTGATTTACCCTATCTATCTGACCAATAACAGCCCGCTCTATCCAAGCTGCTCAGTTGCCCCTTCATTTTTCTTCTGCCTCGTCCTACAGACTCAGAAATTGTAGCAGAGGTGGAATGAGGCTCTTAGGTGGCAGCTAACTATCCATTTAAAGTTTTCCATTTGCTTAAGGGCAGGTAGGCTGTCCACTGTTTTACATACAACTCCACTTAATTATATGGAGTAACAGGTTGAGGGTGGCTGGGAGGCAGTGTATTGGCTGCTTTCGACTTTATTTCTCATAACCCCTCACGCCATTCCAACCTTCAAATATCCTGGCAAGGGAGCCATAATATCACCCCAAGTCATCAGCACACAATGGAACAGAATGGCGTTCACTCACCAATACTTTACTGTTAATGCACTGAGCCAGAGGCAGCCACTGGAAGACCTCACTGAACAGCTCAAACATCTGTGATGTGTATTTGGCTTTCACCTCACCCTCAAAGCCGTACATTTGGTTCATGTTGTCCGTTTCATGGTTACCTGCAAGAGTGTAGAGAGAACAAACTCTACCCGGTGAACTGCGGGGGTCACTGTTCTTGTCATCAACTTATGTTGCAAAAGCCTCTTGGCCAACCTTCAGAATTTACCTGCTGCCATTTCTCTCCCTGTCACTGACCACTCAGTGCATACTCCGCTGGGGTACAGCCAAGGACAACAGCCGTCCAATTGGACCTGGTATGTCCAGGACATGCAGGGTCAAGGGAGGGTGAAACAAAGTCAGACAGCCTTCATTCTGCCCCACACTCTTACCTCAGTCACCACTGCAGACTCCCAAATCTTTTCCTGACCTGTTAGGGAGTCACAGTTGGGCTCAGCTGCCAAGCTATCTCAAGGCCAACCTGCAGAAACTCTACAGTTGCAAAGACTTCTCTGTAGCTGCCTTCATAACCAGCAGATGCTGCAAACAGCTGTACAGCCAGAGCACTGCGGTCAGTGTTGATGAGGAAACCAATGTGTGCGCACGGCAAGCTCCCACAAACATGCCGAGATAACCTGAAATAAAAACAGGAAGTGCTGGAGCAGCAGCGATCTGTCAGCATCTGTGGAGAAAGTTCTGAAGAAGAGTCAAACTAGATTCTAAACTTTAACTCTGCTTCTCTGCCCGCAGGTGCTGCCAGACCTGCAGCGTTTCTTCTGCACTGTTTTGTTTCAGATTTCCTGCATCTGCAGTACTTTGTTTTCATTAGATAACTTGTTTTGTGATGTTGATTTTGTGATAATATTTGAACAAGACGTCAGGGAGAACTCCCCTGCGCTTCTGCAAAATAGTAGCAATGGGATCTCTTGGGTTCACCTGAGATGGCAGATGGGCTAATGTCCCATCCAAAAGATGACCCCACTGACCGTTTAGTACTCCCTCAGCACTGCACTGGAGCATCAACCTGGACTTTTAGTGCTCAAGTCTCCAAATGGGGATTTGATCCCACAACCTTGTGGCTCAGAGATGAAAGTACCACCACTCAGTCAAAGCTGATGCTAAAAGGCATTATGTGGCTGCATGGGCAAGATACCAGTTGGACAGGAGTGCAGTCCTTGTGGCAAAACATTCTGGTGGTGGGAGAATGGATGGAGAAAGTTAGGGTAGCGGTGGTACAGGTAAAGAAAAGATTGCAAAAATTGGAACAGATCAAACAACCTCTGTCCAGTAGATAACAAGGTGTAGAGCTGGATGAACACAGCAGGCCGCAGCATCAGAGGAGCAGGAAAGCTGATGTTTCAGGTCTGGACCCTTCTTCATAACGTTGTTATTTCAGATTCTCCAGCATCGGCAGTTCCTACTATCTCTGTCCAGTAGATGCTCTTTTCTTATTTTCAAAAGCTTATATTTCCTAATTTATTCTAAACTATTTTTGTGTGTCTACTCCTCCTTTTGCTGCCCTCCCATTTTTGCTCACTTTTCTGCTATTGCCATTTTTCTGTGTGTCAGGAGTCCATCTAATGGGATTAGATTTCATTGTGTTAGTCTTGGTGCTAATCGTGGCTCAGGAGTCACAACCCTCTGCAGGATTTATTGCCAAAACACACCTCCAACTTCAGCTGAATGTAAATTAGCTCAGCGTGGTGGCACTTGTACATAGGTTTAGCAGGATATGATTCCAGCACACCTCCCACAACCTCCCAACTTTCAGAGACTTGAGCACATCATCCAGGCTGACCTGCCCATTCAGTACTGAAGGAATACAGCACAGCTGCTACCTTTCACTACAAGCAGACAAAGAGACAACTTGTCCTCTTGAGTGAACATGAAAGCTGCCATGGCACCCCCTTGGAAGAGCAGGTGGCTTCTCCCCCTTGTCCCGAATCAATGTTTACCGTGCATCACTGTTGCCTGTGGGACACTTTCTTTACATTACAACAGTGGCTACACATCTAAAGCATGAGCTGTAAAGTCCTTTTGGGTGATCTAAGTCCATGAAAGACTATCCAGAAATACAAATGTTTATTCCTGTAGCTACCTATCAGGTTCCAACAGCAAGGACAAACCAAGGCATGCTCAAAATTGTTTCACTTGGCACTGATTGCCATATAGCCTGGAGAGTGGCTATGGATTGGTTAAGCTTCCAGTCTCCTGTCTGCCAGTGTTTAATCAATGCTTCTCACCTCATGTAATTTCATAACCACATAATATTTTGTCTCCTCTCATCCCTTGTCTATGCCCTAACCTGAAATAGTCCTGTTCAGTGTTTAGCTTCTGACTCAAATGCTGTACCTGGAGCAGTAAATACTATGAAATGTAAACAGGTATGAATTGCTAGCATTTAAGCTCTGCTCCCTCAACAAACTTATCCTCCATGTCCCCTCTTATTTCTAGCTACTGCCCTTGCTTGGGGACTTCAATTTTCCTTTGCTTCATTTAACTTATCCTATTTTCCCCCACCTTCAGTTAACACCCACACTTGCCGATTTTCTGGCTGCTCTCCTCCGTTTTTGAGGTGGGAAGTGAATTTTTTTCTTATGGACCAGAACTGCTACCTTATCACAACTATTTATCAGACCATTTTTCACTTATAGAATCAAGTAGCAGTCAGGAGGCAGCCTTTCGGTCCATTGTCTATGCTGGCCCTCTACAAGACAGCAAGCCAATCTCACCACCCCTGCAAATTTCTTCTCTTCAGATAATCATCTAGTTTTCTTTACATGACCTTTTTCTTGGCACAGTGGGTCCTTGATGCATGGCATACCTCATTTAAAGCAGATCGCTGTTTATATGGGACATCTTTTAAAGGAAGGTTTGGTGGGTCAGGGAGCTGGAGTCGAAGGGAAACTGGGCACATGGGGACACTGTCCCAGAACGAGAAAACAAAACACCCATTTAAGGTCAAAGGGTCCTTTAAAGACAAACAGATGAACTCGATGGCTCACTTAATGGCTTCGAGTGTGGGAACAGGTCGTGCACAAATTGGTTGTTTTCTACAGCACGACACGACTACACCTCAGAAATAATTCATCGGCTGGAAAGGGCTTTGGGATATCCTGAAGTCAGAAAAGGCTCCAAAAGAATGCAAGTTTAGGGGAGGCAAATTAAGTAGTAGCAATGTCACTAAATTAACAACTCAGAGGCCCAGGATATTCCTCTAGGGGCATGGATCAAATCCCACCGTGTCAGCTAGTAAAATTAAGTACTAAAATCTGGAATACAAACATCATGGTGACCATGATATCAACAGTGGTTGCAGTAAAAACCTACCTGGTTCATTAATGCCCTTTAGGAAAGGAAATCTATCATCCTGTCCTGGGCCGGCTTACATGTGACTCCAGACCCACAGCAATGTGGATGACTCTCAAGTACCCTCTGCCATGGCCTTGGAAGCCACTCAGTTCAAGGGCAATTAGGGATGGGCGACAAAAGTACATCCCGTGAAAGAACAGGGCAAACAGTTCATAGAACAGGATCACAGGAAATATAAATCTTACCTCGGAGAACATGGAAGTGATTTGGCAAAAGCAGCTTGAACCCAAATAGGACTAATATAACCTCCACGGAAAATGACCCTCGGTCTACAAAATCTCCATTAAATAACTGAACAACATGCAGATTAAGGAGGTAGAACTGTATTAGCAGCGGAGAACATGAGACATCAAACAACACAAAGGCAGAGAGAGGCAACAAAAATCTTGTGAGGTGCTATGAATGCACACTAGTGCCCTCAGCCCCCAAGCTAATTTATTTTCCAGCACTACTTCTAATAGAAATCCTGTAATACAGGCTACCCAAGGCAAAGACCACTTGGGATCCCATTACAACAATTTCTGGGTACTTGCTACATTGCTGGGCAGATTTTGCCCAATGTCCAAACAGAGCTGTCATTCTCTTGTCCTCTTCTGCTTGTGGGAAGATTTGGAATTTTGGACAAACAATACATTGTGGAACCAGTGCCACTGAAATCCACTCTCTGAGGAAACATGGTTCTGCAAGGCTTACAGAGAGTAATTGCACAACACGACCTGCAAAAGTGAAACTGAATCCAGTGTTAGATATGCAGGTCTCTTCAGGGGAGAACCAAAAGAATATTTTTAATTAACTTGCTCAGACAAGTTATTACACACCTCTGGAGCAGGGTTGGACTTGAAGTCGGACCTCCTGGATCAGAGGTAGGGACGCTACTACTGTTCCATAACTGCCCACATAAGGATCAACAAAAGACCCATTTTCTCATCAACTTGTTCAGAGATGTTATTACACATCTCAGGAGCAGGTCGGACTTGAACCTAGGTCTCTCAGTCCAGGGGTAGGGACACTAGCACTGTGCCACAAACGGGCCACTAAGGATCAAAAAAAAACCAGATCCAGAGCTATATGAGCGCAGGTGATGTTCGTCGGATTTCTCACAGGGCAGTGCCCCTACCTCCGAAACAGAAGACCCGGGTTCAAGTCTAACATGTCTGAGCGGGATGTTTAAAAACACGTACAAGTGAACCACAATTAAAAAGAGTGGAGTTTTCAATAATTGTTAACTGGGTCATGTGACAAATTGCTCGTGGGTGGTAAAATGGTTCTGCCCCAGTGCAGTGTTGGCCAGGGAAACAGTGCAGAAAGAACAGATGGAAACTGGCGTTTGTGCTAAACTGTAGAATTACAATAAAATACTTGTAAATCTCAAAGTCTTTGGTGCCTAATTCAACATGTGGATATCGGCTTGTTAAAAACCTGAATTGGACCAGCCAGATAAATACTGGTCTACAGCAGCATGTCAGAGGCTGGGAATTCTGCACCCAAGTAACTCAGGTTCTGAACTGCAAAAGCCTGTCTCTCATCTCCCGATCTCAATTAAGAGTATGATGGAATACTTGTACCTTGCCTACAAGAGTACAGCTTCGACAACACCCAAGTAGCACAACACCAACCAGGAGCCCGCTTGGCTGGCATCCCATCTAACACTTTAAACGCTCAGACCTTCCACCAGTGACAGCAATGTGTACCATTTACAAGATGCACCATTGTGACTCACCGAGGCATCTTTGACAGCACCCAACACACCACAGGTACCAGATGCAAAGGAACACCATTATCACCTGCAAGTACTCCTCTGAACCAGACACCACCCTGACTTGGAACAATATCACCGCTGCTTCGCTGACATTGGGTCAAAATCATAAAATCTCCTCCAGAACAGCACCATGGGTGCCTCTACACCCCAAGGGTTGCCGAGGTTCAGGAAGATAGCTCACCTTCAAGTGAAAGTTAGGTAGGGGAAACAACTGTTGGCCTTGCCAGAGATGCCCATATTACATGAAAGATTACATTCAAAGAAATCTTAGTCAAGCTGCTTTGGCCTCTCAAACCCTGATGTATGAGAGAGTCGGGGTGGGGAATATGTTTGGGAGCTGGGGGGTGGTTAGGGGAGGAAGGAAAAAGAGAGAAGTGAAACAAACACAGCAATGTGGCTGACTCTTAAACCGCCCTCTGGGAGGTTAAGGATTGGCAATGAATGCTGCCTAGCCAGTGATGCCCTCATCCTGTGAACGAATAAAGAATAAAGGATATTGTCTTACGTGATGGATGATGAAGGAACGGCTTGGCATGGTAGCTCAGTGGTTAGTACTGCTGCCTCACAGCGCCAGGGACCTGGGTTCGATCCTACCCTCGGGCAATTTTCTGTGTGGAGTTTGCACATTCTCCCCGTGTCTACGTGGATTTTCTCCGGGTGCTCCAGTTTCCTCCCACAGTCCAAAGACGTGCAGGTTAGGTGGATTGCAGGGATAGGGTAGCAAGTGGGTGTGGATGGGATGCTCTTCAGAGGCTTGGTGTGGACCCAATGGGCCAAACAGCCTGCCTCCACATGTAGGTGTAGGGATTCTATGAAACACTTACAGCCAAACAGCGTGCTGATGCTCACTTGGGCAAAGTACCAGAATGGTGACACTTGCAGAATAGGATGATAGCAAAGGGTCAAAACCAGTGGAGAAAACTAGCCAGGAGAATCAAGCAGGCAAGATGGGAAACAAACACTGGCTTGGACACCAGTTTCTCGTCAGCAATGTGACAGTCAAGCTCAAAGACACAACACACCTCGTGCATCGCTATGCAATGCTTCTATTCATCTACTCAATGGTTGCTAGCACTTGTTTCTCTGGCAGTGCATATTAATTTCAAGCCCCATTTCAGACTCAGATGCAAATCTTATACAGAGATCTCCTTGCAGTGCATCTGGATTGTTGGAGGTGCTGTCTGTTACTTAGAACTTCCAAGTCTTGTCTGCACCTTCAGGTGGATATAGATGCATTGTACTATCAGGACGCGAGATCAGACCCCAATCTGCCTGGGTGGTGCAGGCAGTAAAACCCATACATTTTCAAAGTACTTGAATTTGCACTTGAAGCACCATGACCTACCAGGTTAGTATGGACCAAGAGTCACAACATGGGATTGGCCTTGGTAGTTCCTTGTTGGCCAGCGTTAACGCAGCAGGTTGAATGGCCTCCTTCCATGCTGCAAATTTCCATGATATCAGCCTGTACTGTGAACTTTTGTCAAAGAGGATAGGGATGGTCCTGATGCCTTGGGCAACATTTACAGCTAAACCAATATCACCACCACGGATTAATTGTTTAATTCTCCTGTAGCTATTGGTGGAACTTTGCATATTGGCTGCCATGTATCCTACACAACACAGGTTACTGCACTTCAAAAGTAGCCCAATGGCTGTAAAGTGCTTTAGGACTTTGAACAAACCAGCTTGGTTTGTTTTCTATCCCTCCCAAAATTGCACTTGTACCTCACACACTTTCTCAGGACTCCCTTACTGTGAAAAGGATACATAAGGATTAGACTCGGAAGGTAATCCATTGAGTTCAAATATATTCAACAGGTCATAGTACTGTCCGTGAATGTCTCCGCAAATAGTAATGGACTCTTTCTGAAAGAGAAACAGTCGGCTTAGTATAAACACATAACAGAGGCACAGATAGAATAGACAGATGATCAAACCCTCTGCTGCCAGAAAACAACAGAGGAGTCTCTAAGGCCTTGGGCAGTTTATACAGTAAGGATTCCATTCAAGTAACAGCTGGTGAAAAGAATCATTGGCCAGAAACATCGCTCCGTTTTGCTTGCCACGGATGCTAACGATCACACTGAGTATCTCCATTATTTATTCATTTTTGATCAGGATGCTTCTAGGTATCAGCTTCTCATCTGGGTTTTGAAGGGTAGCAGTACTAGGAGGCCCTTACCTGCCCTCAGCATGTGCTGGCTGGACTAAATCAGTTAGTGACCCTGACCATAAAGTGTGTGATAGCAAAGCACAATCCTGGTTGCCTATGATGTTGATTACTTCACTGATGTCCTGAGACTCTCAGGCACACAGGAATGGGGACAAGACACAGGAAGCTTGTGTGGTAGCTTCTTCCAGGAAGAAAAAAA
>NC_063370.1:6176191-6177118 GCF_021869965.1 Rhincodon typus
AGGCAGCTCACCCCCACCTTCTCAAGGGCAACAAGGGGATGAATGCTGGCCCCACCAGCGATGCCTACATTCCCACAAGTGAATTTGAAAAGAGCATCATGGTGCATTCTAGATCATATGAAAGGGTGTTGGAAGCAGGTAACTTTCAAAAGGGAATTGAATAAATACATAGAAACATTCACAGGGCTGTGAGGAAGAACCAGGGCAGTGGGAGTAACTGAACAGCTTAAAGAAGGGTCTAGACCCAAACTGTCAGCTTTCCTGTTCCTCTGATGCTGCTTGGCCTGGTGCGTTCATCCTGCTCTACACCTTGTTGTCTCAGCTTAATTACCTGGGTTCCTGGAATTCCCTGCCTAAGGGCATTGTGGCTCAATCTACATTATACTGACTGGAGCAGTTCAAGTGAACAGCTCATCACCACCTTCTCAAGGGGCAACTCGTGATGGGCAATAAATGCTGGGCCCAGTCACAGACACCCACATCCCCTGAACAAATTTTTAAAAAAGTTACCTTCACGGTTTTAACAGACTTGGTTTAAGCAGCAGATTTTGACATTTGATGATTTAATTCAGACCCCAATGGCATTTTAACAATGAACAACCACGATCCATATTGTTTATTTCAGATTGCCAACTCTGGGCTGACTGAATTCCCAAAGACTGTCACATGACATTTTGCCTCCAACTACACCTCCTAGTCAAATAGCTTCACTGCCCCAATCTAAAGAGCCATTACTTTTATAATCAATGGAGAAGTGTTCAACCAAGATAAAATTCACTACAATTTATCTTCTAGGCTTTTGCTTATTGCGTCTTTATCCCCAGGAGATACAACTGGTACAGACATGTTAATGTGCACACTCCATGACAGAAGGGGCCACCCATTTAAGATTGAGAGACTCCGTTGTGGGTCCTCCTCATTGTGGGA
>NC_063370.1:6177862-6182218 GCF_021869965.1 Rhincodon typus
CCATTTAAGATTGAGAGACTCCGTTGTGGGTCCTCCTCATTGTGGGAGCCCAGCATCTTTGGGTCCAATCTGTTAACACCCAGGTTATTGATACTGACAAATTGGTGGAGAAACTCGGCAGGTCTGTGGAGACAGAGAGAGAGAAATAGAGAGAGACATACAGAGTTACCATTTCTAAAGCTGTATGACTCTCCTCCAGGTTTGTGAGGACAACTGGACTTGAGACGTTAACTCTTGTTTCTCCACACATGCTGCCAGGCCTGCAGTTTCTCCAGCCCTGTCTGTTTTCATTTCAGATTTCCAGCATGCGCAGTATCTTGCTTCCGTTGGTGTTGACAATGATGTGGAGTTCAGGCGATATCAAGTGTTCAACATGTGCCCTCTCTGTAGGTGAGTTCCCCTGATGGCCCAGGATGGTGAAGAATGAAAAAGCAGCAATCACCTGCAGTCTGTGCTTGCAGTGTAGGACTGGCTAGGATGTTCCAACTTATCTTAACCATTCTTGCGTGTTCACTGAAAATGCTCCTGCACGTGGGATGGATTGGACACTTCAGCAAAACTACATTCCACTTTTATTTAAAATAAATCCTAAATAAACTTTTTATTGTACTATTTCTTTTTCCTCAAAACATAAATAACATTGCAAAAATGTCACAATTTTCAGGAATTTGGTACAGTATGCAGAACATGACTAAACACCTCACAACAACTAACCAGAGATGTGCTAAAAGTTCAGGCCCACAGTGGGGCTGGAAGAAGTGATAAAACATTTTTCAAATGGCCTCGATGCGGGTACAGAGAGAGAATCTATAGTTATTTACTACATGGGGAAACAGTGCTCACTGAGACATGCCTGTCTCCCCCATCCAAATCGAACACTGACACAAAAAATCTGCTATGTAGAAATTGGGCTCCCCTCTGGACCGTTGTGCTACCATAAATAAGGAGGACTTCCAGTTTCATTTTTCTAGCACCTCCACTCTGCTCTGTCCCCCTCCTCCCCGATATCCCACAAACGCACTTCCTCTGACAAATCCCAATTCCTCCTTCCGGATTTGGGAATGACATCCAACATCAGCAGGCTTCTTTCCAACATGTTGTGGGCTGAACTTGCATCTCTGCACTGGATCCACTGCAGCTTAAAGGCTCTCCAGATTCACCACAGTCCAGATGATTTGTGCTCCCACATACTCTGTCTCTCACACACATGCACTGGTGTTCAGCCCCAGCTTGAAATGCATCAAATCATTTGGACAAAGCCTCGAAGATATTTTGTGAAGAACTTGTTCTTGGTGAGAGAGCTCTGTAACATCAAAACCGCTCATGGCTTTACCTTTATGTGATTGACAGGCTAAGAGGTACCTGTGCATACTGTATGGCCCTTCCCAATGGAGTCAGATAATGTGCGAGTCCCCAGAATGAGGGCCAGTACAAATTCCCTTTTGGATACTTGAATCTTCCCTAGTGTCTTGATTATCTCCATATTTAATGGGCTCCTAGGGGACTATGCAAATAATTACAGAGCCCCCTAGGCAGCGTGCTATGATTTCCAGGGAGAGAGAGAGAGTCTGTATTTGCTGGATGTTCCTGGGTACTGAAGCAGTATTTAAAAGGGTGTCCTGGGAGGGGGAGTGGGGGTAGGGAGTCAGTATTCACAGATTGATTAGGTTATGTCACAGGAGGCAGTTAAATACCCTGATGAGGAATCAAAGGTCTCTATTGGAGGATGAGGTCTGATTCAACTGGGCTTCCCTGAATGAGACGCAGAGCTAGATGTTGCTAGGCCCATTGTGGGCCTTTCAGCTCATTATCTCGAAGCAACAAAGGAACAGGTTAACCTCTCGGGTGCAAAGAAAAAATCTAGAGAAGCACTCCTTCAGGCACTGACAGGGCCCTCGTTTCCAGTTTTAATATCGGACATTGTGTGAGAAAGGTTTCGGCGCATCCCGGGACAGAGTTTCAACACATTCTGGTGTTTCGAGTGCACAGCAGCTCCTCTGTAGGAGTTTGCTCTGTGACTGCAACACCTTAAGGTGCTCAATGCTCAGAAAAGGGAGCGAAGCAACATTGGCTGGTGACAAACTGAACCTGAATGTCCCCAGACGGTGGCAGTGAGGTTGTCTCAAGCTGCTGAAGGAGGAGATTTACATGAGGTGAGGGGAAACAGAATGGAAGCTGCCCACTGCTTCCCCAGTCAATGCAGAAAATGTTGGAAAACACTACAGGGGACAGACAGCAGTAGTGTTTATGTCTTAGATCATTGCCATTTCCTCCCCCCAGGGCTGACGGACAAGAAGTGAAAGCTCATCCTTCTAACAACTTGAGTCTTTCTTTGCCTTCCAACTCCCACTCTCTCCCCACAGATGCTGCTTGATCAGATGAAGGTTACCAGGCTTTCTTCTGTTGGGATTTCAGATTGTCAGGCAGTTTCCTCTCCAGGGTTTGCCAGTGTAAAGACTCTCGCAGTCCAGAGGGTAAATCCAGTAAAGTTTAAAGCCGGGACTGTGAGACACTGGTCCAACCCGTCTTGCAAACTTCAGAATGGAGCTCTGGTTTGACCAGGATGTCACTGTTTCTTTTCCTGCTGGGCTTTCTCCCCCTCGAGGGTGGGACAGACATGACCCAGTGCTGCTGTTTCTCCAGGGAGCTGCACCTACCTCTGGGCCTGGAATTGTGGTACTTCAGCAGGATGAGGAGCCCCGGGGAGAGTAAACTGGGAGCCGGGAACAACTGGCCACCATGCTTATCACGACGAAAAGCATAAACGGCTCGAAAGAGGTCCAAGTGATGGCCCTGACTCTCCGGTCAGCAGCAGTGACAGGGAGCTGGGTGTATGTCCCTGGTAACTCAACACGACGCTCACCTGGCTGCTAGATTGTGGAACTCGCTATCACAGGGTGTCACAGCGGCATTTCAGGGTGGTTAGATCAGTACGAGGAGGGACATAGGATGAGGGGAGATGGGGTGGGAGGAGACTTGGGTACAGCATGAACACCAGCATGAATCTGCAGAGGCGAATGGCCTGTTTCTGTGCTGTGTAAAAAAAAACTGGCTTGTAGAGCGATGGCCAGCACTGGTTGTGAATTAGGCCAAATGAAGTGAAGGGAGAGAGGCAAATTGTGACAGTGTTCGGAAGGGAAAAGCAGAGGTACCTGTGGGAGGCTCCAAATATAGGATGTTACCTGAAAAGGTACAAGGTTGCGGGGTCCTACATCTTTCAATCTTCAAGTATAGATACATTTCAAGGGGAACGTGGATAAAAACATGAGGGAAAGGAATTGAAGGGAATATGTTGATGGGATAGTATGAAGAAAGGTTGGAGGAGACTGACGTGGAGTGTAAACGATGGCAAGGATTGGATGGGCTGCATGGTCTCTTTGTGCTATAAAAGGTTAAGGAGCTATGCAGTGCATACAAACCCTGCAGAGCTGAAGTAAGGAGGTTTGGCTGCACCTTACACCATGGTCCAGGAGAGTGGTTCAGGAAGCGGGGAGTGCATATGCGCTGTGGGAGTAGCCAGAGAATACACGGCAGAGTCCTGAGTCAATTCAGATGCTCCTGATGTGTCCTAACCCGAGTCGGTTAGAGAGCTGCGACGTGCCAAGTGAGTTTGGCTGGTGCTCAGAATTCGGGAATCCATCAGGCTGCTTATAGGTCGCTGCAGGGGAGGGTGGGGGGGAAGAGAGGGAGAGACAGAGAGAGACAGAGAGACAAAGAGACAGAAAGAGAGAGAGAAAGAGCGAAAAAGAGAGAGCGAAAAAGAGAGCGAAAAAGAGAGAGAGAGAAAAAGAGAGCGAAAAAGAGAGAGAGAAAAAGAGAGAGAAAGAAAGAAAGAGAAAGAGAAAGAGAAAGAAAGAGAAAGAGAAAGAGAAAGAGAAAGAGAAAGAGAAAGAGAGAAAGAGGAGAGAGAGAGAGAAAGAGAGAGAAAAAAGAGAAAAGAGAGAGAGAGAAAGAGAGAGAGAGAAAGAAAGAGAAAGAGAGAGTGAGAGAGAGAAAGAGAGAGAGAGACAAAAGAGAGAGAGATAGAGAGAAGGAGAGAGAGAGAAAGAGAGAGAGAAAAAGAGAGAGAGAGAGAAAAAAAAGAGAGGGCAGTGAGTACAACAAAGATACAGCCATCTTCATCACCACCTTCTCAAGGGCACTTAGGGAAAGGAAACAAAATAGCACTGGTGTCAGTGATACCCATATTCTGTGAACAAACAAGAAAACTGGGAGCATTAGTCTAGGTATTTCTACTTAAGTGCTGGGGTGGCGCCTGAACTCATGATTGAAGGGGCCATGTTGATACCAGGTACTGCTCTGGCCATGGGTCCCAGCCCCTCACAGCACTCACTCAGTACCGCACGGTGTCCCAGC
>NC_063370.1:6182228-6191778 GCF_021869965.1 Rhincodon typus
CAGTACCGCACGGTGGTCCCAGCCCCTCACAGCACTCACTCAGTACCACACGGTGGTCGCAGCCCCTCACAGCACTCACTCAGTACCGCACGGTGGTCCCAGTGCCTCACAGCACACAGTACTGCATTGCTATGTCAGCCGAAAGCAGTGGGTCCCGGGGCAACAGTGCAGATGGCTTAGGGGCCTGACAGACTTCATTATCAATAACAATAAGAGTTGGATGACTGATCAAAATGAATATAAATCGCCTGTACAAAGACAGTGCGTTGTAGTGAAAGGGTTTACCTGGTATGTGTCTCCAGCCATTCTGCTGCTCACATTCAGAACATTCAGGGAATTTGCTCGTTTCATGCTGCAAAAGAAATGAACAGAACTTTATTATTTATCCTGCTGTACCATTCCCAGCCTCACCAGCAAGTCCCTGATAGGCTCCCAGGCTCTTAACTCACTAACAGCCTCCAGCAATTGCAGCTACATCAGCTAAATCCAGTTACATCAAAATGTCAATCCATGGATCACTCCAGATAGGATGCTGGGTAAATGTAGTGCCCTGAGGTAGTACACTCTCGGATGTTCCAGCAAACACTCCCAGTGAAGAAACCGAACAGGGACAGCATAGGGTTACATTAAGAGTAAAGCTTCATCTACACCATCACCATCAAACACTTCCCGGACAGGGACAGCACAAACTTAGATATAAAGTAAAGCTCACTCTATACTATTAAACAGAAAGTAAAATCCATTGACACTGTCCACCACCAAACATTCACCGGACAAGTACAGCATGGGGTTAGATACAACTCAGAGCTCCCTCTACACTGTCTCCCATCAAACACTCCTAGGACAGGGACAGTAATGGGGTCACATACAAAGTAAAGCTCCATCTACACTGTCCCCCATCAAACTCACCCAGGACAAGGACAGCCTGGGGTTAGTTACAGAGAAAGGTTCCCTCTGCATTGTTCCCATTAAACACTTACAGGCCGGATTAGCATGGGACTTGTGGGAACAGAGGAGGTTATAGGGACATACAGGAGGCAGATTGGGTGAGCCTGTAAATCAGAGGCAAGACTGAGCATACCCTGGGTTTCTCAGCCTTGTGTCCTGTGCCGTGACACCTTTCAGCTTTTGGACAAGCTTCTCACTGCTTCTTCGAATAGATTCACGGAGTTTGGTGAAAGATCCACTGCGTTTCAGACTCCCGAGTGTGTCCTATAGCAGGACATTTTCAAAGGAAAAAAATAAAGCGGCATCACTTCATTGCATTACACCAACCTTCAGCAACAAGAGGTCAAACATTCAAACTAAGCCGTTGGAAGAAAATAAATTCACAAAGATCCCTTCAGAAGAACAATTTACATTTATAATGTCAGGTTTCACTTCAGAGAAGACTGTACAGTTTTAGCAGCCTTATGCAATTCATCAGCAAACAGTTAAGGCAGCTGAACCTCAGGAGACTTTCTTGATGGTTTCCTGAGTGAACAGTTTTTAACGGGGTTAATTAGCTGTTGCTCATTACACCTTTTAAGAAAAAAACACCTTGAATTAACAGGTTTATTTACAGTCACCTTCAACTGAGGCGATTGTTTATGGTTTCAGAGTGCATGTGCACAGTTTCATTTGGCTTTATCCCTACTCAGTCACTTGGCAGACACTATCATCACACTATAGGCAGTAAAAACAAGCATTATATACATGACACACCCTTCTCCCCCCTTCCATCTTAACACAACAAAGGCCATCAGTCACAGAGTGGGAGAGAAGGAACTGAGGTAAATGTTATACAGTCTTCATATGGTGGTAAGGGTTAGTATCAGGAAGGTCTCTGCATCGAAGAGACTGAAAAAGAGAAAAGAAAGGGGGTTAATGTGGCTGGAGAAAGATCAGATCATTATAGAGTTTTAACAAAATGTTTGTTTGGTGATTTCTTGTGCTGAACAAACATAACTGAGTCTGGTGTGACAGGCGTTACAAACAGATATACTGACTGACAGACATTTATGATATACTGACCTCACACCACACCCTACCCCTACCCATCACACACCAACCTTACTACCACCTGACGGGCAAGGGGCGATCCCACTTTTCGTGCCCAGCAGCCAATAAGCCTGTCAATTCAATCAGATGCCATATTTGAATATATAAACAAGAAACCCTAGGCCGTTTAGCCCCTTGAGCGTGCTTGGGCATACAATAATACCATGGCATAATGTGATTGTAACCTTAGATCACATTCCCGCCTAGCCCTCACCCCACCGTTTTTAAAACAAGAACTTATCTCCTGCTGCCTTCAAATTATTCAAGGACTCAGCTTCTACCACCTTTTAAAGGAAGAAAGTTCCAAAGACTTGTAGCCCTCTGTGAGAAACAAAATTCACCTCACCTTTTAAGTCAGCAACTCTTAATTGTTAAACTATGTGCTGTACCTAGCCTGAGATGTTTGACAGGTGCAGTGTAGGGGGAGCTTTAGTCTGTATCTAACCCCATGTTGTCCTGTCCTGGGATGGTTGGCAGGTACAGTATAGATTCTAGTTCCAGATTATCCAGCAAGAGGAAACATCCTCTCCACGTCTATCCTGTTAAGCCCGCTCAGGATCTTATGCCTTAATCAAGTCACCTCTTCAAGTCACACTCTAGTGGATACAAGCCTACCCTGTCCAACTTTTAGTCATTCTACCTTTTAGTGGAAAACCTTCTCTGAAATACATTTACATCTTTTCTTAAAATGTGGCAGTCGAAAAACTGAGCACAGCCCTCTGAAGGACGGGTCTGAGTTCTGAGGGAGGATCTGAGTTCTGAAGAAGGGTCACTGGACCTGAAACATTAACTCTGGTTCTTTCCTTCACAGATGCTGCCAGACCTGCTGAGCTTTTCCAGCAATTTCTGTTTTTGTTAAAGCCCTCCAGATGTGGCCTTTGCTCAAGTGAAGCATAACCTCCCGATTTCTGTATTCAATACCCTGCATGATAAATGATAATATTTTATTAGCCTTCCTGATTACTTGCTGCACTTGCATACTAATCTTCTGCAATTCATGCACTAGCATACTAATCTTCTGCAATTCATGCACTAGCATACCCAGATCCCTCTGTATCTAAGCTTTGAAATCTCTTATAATTTGCATAATATGTTTCTGTTTTACTCTTCCTTTCAAAATGGATAATTTCACAATTTCCTACATTATACTACGTTAGGTGCATCTTTGTCCACTCAAGCAGCTATCTACGTGCCTCTATAGTGCCATTATGCCCTTTTCACAACTTACTTTACAACCTATCTTTGTGTCATCAGCAAATTTGGCAACCACACCTTCCATCTCTTCATCCAAAATCACTTAAATGAATTGAAAACAGTTAAAACGCAGCACCAATCCCACTTGTTACAAAGTGCCAACCTGAGAAATATCCATTTATGTCTTCTCTCTGTGTCCTATTAACCATTCAATCTTCCATCCATGCTAATACTATCCCAGTACCATGAGCTTTTATTTTTTCTCAGTAAGTTTTGATTAGGCATTCTATCAAACACCTTCTGGGGATCCAAGTTCAGTATATCCACTGGTTTCCTCTTTATCCACAACATGTGCTCCTTCCTTAAAGAATTCCAACAGATTATATCCCAAAACGAAAATGGAAATGCCAGTACCCTCACAGGGTTTGAGCTGCCCTATTCACCACACGGGGTTAGAGTAAAGCTCGACTTACACTGTCCCCAAAGAGTCCCAGGGCAGGTTCAGCAAGTGGTTAATATGGACTAAAGCTCCCCCCTGTACTGTATCTGTCAAACATCCGAGTACAGGTACAGAGCAGGATTAGATATGGAGTAAAGCTCCTCCTGCACTATACTTGTCAAACATCCCAGGCCAGGTACAGAACAGGGTTAGACAAGGAGTAAAGCTCCTTCATGCCTAAATCATGTACGTCAGTCCCATACCAACTCGGTGTGGCATTTTTGTCACTTTATTTCCTGCACCAATCGCTGTTAAATTGACAACTTACTGCTGAGTTAGGGATATGTTTGTATTTATGACCCATGCCCACCAAGAACTGTCTGGGCACATGTAATGGGGGAAATTGATAAATAGTGTGCTTCGGCAGAGGTGGTCACTGCCTGTGGGTCAGCTGCCAGTTTACGTTCCCAGGCAATTTTTTTTAATCCGCTGGCTGGGCAGCTCATCCAAAACTGTCCATTTCCAGCCGCTGGAAGAAAATTTCCTCTGGGATCTTTCCACAGCAAGAATGCAGAAGCAATTTTCATCACTGCAGCCCTTTAAAATAATTTATTTTGAAGAATGTCCGATAATAACATTTTTTGTTAAGTCCAACCTCCAATCTGATGCATGGTGTGAGCAGTGTGTATGACATACTAGACACAACGTAACAACTCATGAAGATTCCTCTGACACTACCTTCCAAACCTGTGACCAGCTAGAAGGGAAACAGACCCATAGGGACACTGCTGTCTGCAAGTTCCCCATGTAACTACATCACACCACTCTTATATTATCACTAGCTCAACATCACCACCTTTTCAAGGGCAGTTAGGGATGGGAAATAAATAGTAGCCTGGTCATTGACACCTACATTCTGCGAATGAACAAAACTACAGGATATCACACCTTTTTGGGACAATCCCGTCCTTCTGAATACCAACGCATTGTCTGTGGCTACCTGACTTTTTCTCAATCTCATAACCAATGTCATCATCGATGTTTCATCCTCCAACCTTCTAAATTCAGTCTTTTCTTTCATCCTATCCAAAAATAGACATCCCAAAACACTGTGCAGCCAATGAAATATTTTTTGAAGTGCAGCCGCTGTTGTATTGTTGGAAATGTGGCAGATAGTTTATGCACAGCAGCTTCCACAACCATCTGAGGTAAGGACCAGAACATTTACTGACTAAAGGAATAATGTTGGTCCAAGCCACCAGGGAAGGCTCTCCTTAAAAACTGAGTCACTTTGACTTTCTACGTACGTTTGGAAACAGACAAGCCCTCAGTTTAACATCTTATCTGAAAGACAACATCTCTGACAGGGCATCACTATGGCGCCAGGAAGGTCGGCCTTCATTTCTGTGCTCAAGTCTCTAAAGTGGGACTTGAACTCACAAACTTCTGACTCACAGGTAAGAGTGCCAACACCTGAGCCACAGCTGATGTTAAATCGACAATCTCCACTGTCAGCCACACCATCTACACCTTTACTGTTGGTTCCTCAGACTGCATCCCCAGCTCTTAGAGCACAATGACTGAATCTTCTTGCTGCGTTTGAATGAAATGTTGAAAATCTAATTCATTTCAGTTCCTTGGAAGATAGTGTCTCCCCAACATTCTCACCATCATCGACTTAGTTGTAGAGCTTCTTTATCCATTTCCATATACTAATTAAAATTAAGACTCCAATTTCCCCTCCACTCCCACAAATCCCTCCATGGCTGACACTCCAAGCAAAGTGAGTATGGTTCTCTCAAACGTGCTCAGCACTTTTCCCCTCAACAACTCTTTATCCTGTTTAAAGGCCAAGCCTACGTAGGATCAATTACTAAGCCTATATCTGGAGAAACTCTTCCAGGATTCCTAGCACACCAGCGGCGAGAAAATACAATTGGAGAAAAGGAGTACGAGGAGGGATTTGATAGAGGATGTATAAGATTATGAAATACTTAAGAGTTTTACAAAGCAAAACTGCTCCCATTCGCTGATGGTGGACGAAAGAGAGGACACAGGTTGAAGGTGAGAGATATTTAAGAAGCGAGTGGTAATGATTGGAACATCTGCCTATTATGGAGTTGGAAGTGGCAATGATGAATGATTTCAGAGGAAACTGGATGAAAACTTAAGGGAAATAAACTTGCAGGGTTACAGGGAAAGAACAGAAAAGTGAAATTGACTTATCCTATGCTCCCTTCCTCGGCTTAAAAACTCTTTTACATTTATTCAAGGAATGTGAGCTTTGCTGGCTAGGCCAGTACTGTTGTCTATCTTGAATTATGCTTGAGAATGTTGTGCTGAGCTGCCTACTGCAGTCAGTCTGGTGTAAGCACACCCACAGTGCTGTGACATTTCAATCTACTCTCTTCTATCTTTGGCTGTTTGCAACAATCAAGATACTGACTGTACCCTGTCAGCCCCTGCTTGCAAAACAGTGCCCAACATTAGATGTGGTTCCATTATTGAACAGCCTTTGCTAAATAATCCTGAATGTATTTAAACAGTTTACAACTGTTAGTTGGGCTTGCAGTGTGGTGCACTTTCAACATGTTTTAATACACAGGGCTCTGTTATTTGCAGACTGAAAGAACATGCAAACACACTGCATCTATTTATAGAATCCCACAGTATGGAAACAGGCCTTTCAGCCCATCAAGTCCACACCGACTCTCAGAGTATCTTACCCAGATCCATCCCTGTAACCCACCTAATCTACACATCCCTGGGCACTAGGGGGCAATTTAGCATGGCCAATCCACCCTAGCCTCCATATCTTCGGACTGTGGGAGGAAACCGGAGCACCTGGAAGAAACCCACGCAGACACAGGGAGAATGTGCAAACACCGCACAGACAGTCGCCTGTGGTGGAATCGAACCTGAGTCCCTGGCACTGTGAGGCAGCAGTGCTAACTGCTGAGCCATCTATTTCAACTCAGCAAACTTGGGTGACCGCCATTCTCTGGTTGCGTCTCAGGATACTGACCAAAGTCAACCTGCCTGGTTTAAAATTTAAACAAAACTTGGTGGTTAACTGTCATGTATCATTGGCTGGTGCGTTCTCCATGGCAATGTCTCAATCAATCAGAATCCACTTGCCAACCAATCAGCACTTTACTCTCATACAGTATAAATTTTCTTTCCATTTTGCCATGGAATTTCTTGTGAATTGTCCTCATGAGTGTAATATAAAAATGCATTGACAAAACATGTCTTTTTTCAGCAATATTCAAGTTCTGTACTTCCAAAGGATTATCTTCCTTCTGTTTCGATGAGAAGTTATTGTGCTAAAATGCAAACTTTGTTTCTCCGTCCATAAATGCTGCTTGTCCTGCTGAATACTTCCAGCAAATTTTGTCTGATTTCAAATTTCCATCATCTGCTATTTTTTACCCTCGTATCCCAGATTTCCTCTTTTCCCTTTATTCCAATGGCTTTTACTCCTGGCTTTCTACTCCTCAGACTTATCCTACATTCCCTTCTGCACTTCTCAAACTTGGTGGTATCCTGCACATTGGGCCTCAAGTCTTTCACTTTGGGGTTTTGCAATTAAGATATTAGTGAGACTGCAGCAGTGGGAGATGAATGACAATGGTAACAAGTGTCAAGTTAACTTGCCCACATTACCTCCCAAACTTGACAAACTACATGTAGTCCCCGGGTTGCGAACGGGCTCTGGCTTTGAGTCAGTTTGCAAGTCAATCTGTACGCAAGTCAAAACATAATGCAAGGCAATATAAAATAGCCATACAGAAGTACCAGGAAACTTTCACGTCAAATCTTTAAAATTACATCCCTGTTTGAGATTGCGTTCTTGAGTACGAGTATTCATAAGTTGGGACCCCCTGTACTCTGCACTGTATTTTGAGAGATACACTCAACTGGAACAAGCCTGGCACTGACCAGATTTCACACCAACGCAGGAATTAATTTGTGACGCCACTGCCCCCTCCCCAACCCGGCTGCAGCCCATAATCCCTCCCTCCAACATGGTAAAAGTCGGGCCCCAAGTCTTTGATTATTCCAGTACTGGAAGGGTACTTTATGTTGAATTTTTAACCTTATGGTATACTTACCCCATTCCATTCCAGCCCCATACTCACTTCCTCGCAGCCGTCTGGCCCATTTGCAAATATCACAGCGGTGGCATCCAGATAGTCACAGGGGAAGGGCCGCCTCCAGGGGCCAGTGTTAGATGTGCTGCCTGGTATCTATAAAGGAACACAGATGGATCAGTAAGTAGGCATTGCTGACACCAGGAACATTCAACAGGATAAAGCTGCCATGATTCCACATCACTTCAAATAATTGGACACATTAGTGTGTTCATGTACCCCTTTGATAGATGCACCTAGAGATGTATATTTATATTTATTCTTCCACGGCAATGTGGGCGCTGATGTCAAGGCCAGCATTTATTGCTCATCCCGAATTGCTCTTGAACAGAGTGGCTTGCTCAGCTATTTAAGAGGGCAGTTAAGAATCAACCACATCACTGCGGGTTGGTGTCTCAGAATGCAAGGCAGATTTCTTTCCCTAAAGACAGGTTTTTAAATGACAATCAATGGTCACTATTGTTCAGTTTGACTTCAAATTCCAGATTTGTTATTTATTGAACTTAAAATCTACCAGGGTTTGAACCTATTTCCCTGTAATATTAGCCTTGGCCTTTGGATTACTAGTCCCACGACGTTACCACTATGCCACCAGCTCCTCAGTACATACACTGCTGTGCATGAATTAGGAGGTTTTATGTGCCAACAGGGAATTATAATGCCACCATTTGCCCTCTGTTTCCATGGCAAGGGAAGGAGTAAAGGAAAAAAAAAATGAAGAATCATGTTTTTAATCAGAAGAAAGGGAGAGAGTGTAAGAACAAGCAATGAAAAAAAGAACTTGCATTTTATTAGTGCCTTTTATTGAATTAACGAGGCCCAATGTCAAAGTATGCGCACAGAGAAGGTTAGCTATGATATCCCACCATTATGATTAGTGGTCTCAGATGCAGGCTAGCCAGCAACTGAGGAACTATATTCAGTGGGGAAACAGTAGAGGAGAATTACACATATAACAGAGTGTGGAGCTGGAGGAACAGAGCAGGCCTGGCAGCATCAGAGTAGGAAAGTTGGCATTTCGGGTCAGGACCCTTCTTCGTTTTCTGAAGAAGGATCCCGACCCGAAACGTCAACTTTCCTACTCCTCTGATGCTGCCTGGCTTGCTGTGTTCCTTCAACTCCACACTGTTATTGCTGACTCCAGCATCGGCAGTTCTTACTATCTCAGAGGAGAATTACATCCTGGTTTTGAGAGCCTAGTGCTGTACAGGCCTTGACACAATTACAACATTATTTGTGGCAGTCTGCAAGTCTTATTCAGTCTCCATTTAGTGTCTGATTATTCTGCTGTCTCAACATAATTAATTTTCGCATTATAGTTAAGTGTCATCCAGTCACACATACTTGGGCCATTTAACAAGTGTGTCTCTTTAACATCTAGATCAGAAACACATACTTCTGACATACCCAACACTAACTACAGAAGATAATTTCACCAACTCTGCAGATTTCTCTTGTACTTTGCAGAGTGTGTTGCTTGGCACTGGGTAAATCAAGATGATACTGTTCTATCTCCCTCGAATGCAAGCCAACAGCAAGCTGGCCACTCAACAAGGAAGTCCACTTGTCCATCTTGCAGTTAGGGAGGAGGAGCGGTCATAGATTAGGAACAGGTACCATGACAGAGATAGTAAGAACTGCCGATGCTGGAGTCAGAGATAACACAGTGTGGAGCTGGATGCACACAGCAGGCCAGGCAGCATCAGAGGAGCAGGAAAGTTGA
>NC_063370.1:6191878-6245439 GCF_021869965.1 Rhincodon typus
TCCTCCAGCTCCACACTGGGGTACCATTTCAGGTTTTTTTTTCACCCCCACACAGCCTTGGTATAGGGAGGCCAAAACAAACATGGATTGCCTGGTATCCAAGGTTCAACTGTATACTTGATAGTTCCGTGTTGTCTCTGGGCACTGCCCTCAGGAAAGATGAACTCACTAGACGGCATAAGTTCAAGGTGAGGAGTAGATGGTTTCGAGGGGACCCAAGGAAAATTTTTTACCCAGAGGTGGCAGAAATATAGAATTTGCTGTCTGAGAAGTTGGTGGAGACAGGTGCTCTCGCAATATTTAAGGAGCTTCTTGTCGAGCACTTAAAATGCCGGGGCATAGCAGGCTATGGACCAAGTGCAGTTAAGTGGGATTACAGTAGTTTGATGTTTGTTGGTTGGCATAGACATGGTGGGCTGAAGGGATGGTTTCTATTATGTACGACTCTATTACTGTGACCTTGGAAGAAGTATGGTGTACATTCACCAAAGATAAGTGAGATTATGGGGTTAGATAATGAGCACAGACTAAGGGAGCATTCCCTGGAGTATAAAAGATTAAGCAGTGATGTAATTGATTAAAGATGATTAAAAACCTTCCTAGCATTGAGAGAGAAGCTATTGCCGCTGATAATTGTGGAGCACGTAGGCAAAGAAGTTGAAAACAAGGGGGCATTAGCATAAAACTCGAGCCAGGCTTTTCAGAGGCAATGTCAAGAAGAACTTCTTCACACAGAGTGGAGTGGAAATCTGGAACTCTTTCCCCCAAACTGAAAGGTCACAACTGGAATGATAATTTAATGCCAAGTTGCAGGTCAAACAAGGGACGATGGAATCAAGGAGGCAAATGATCTTCTGTTTCTTGTGTGAATCCAGGGGCTCAGTCATCAGTGGAAATGCCAATACCAGAGTCAGGGAGCTTAGACATCTGTGACAATACTGTGGCTTTAACAGGTGTATTTTGTCCTGGTTTCTTTTAGAGAGAGACTGGGGGACAAGTGCCGAGCAGTCTATGGAAGATAAACAAATTGTGAAATCTTGGGTTTTTTTCTAAAAGCTGGAACAATAGATGCAGCCTGAATGGGTGTGGTCAAGCTCCCACAGACCAGGGATTTTAAGTTTAGCTTTCAGCAGTTGTTGCTGGGGTCTCAGCAGGGTTACAAGGCAGTAAATCTCTCCCAGCTGCTACATTCTCTCTCAGAGTTTTCTCTGGATGATTTTCCTCCTGGACTGCTGCGGGAGTTACATGTGAGACAATCTGTTTTCTGAATTTGCCTTTTGCCAAGGGTATGTTTATGGGGTATTACTGTTACTGTTAAGTAGTAAAATAATCTATTATTCTGACAAGTTTTCCAATAGAGTTAAATTATTCTGAGTTCCCCTTTCTTTTGTTGTATTTTAACTATAGTGTTTGAATAAATTATGGTTTGCTTAACTTCGTGGAGTTGGACCAATCGAATTGCATCTGGAACACCGCAACTCACATTTACCTTTAAAATAAAAAAAAAGTTAGGGTCTAGGCTACCTTCTTAAGGCATGTGGAGGTGGTCTGGTTTTGTCCATAACATATTTGATGAAAGGTTGAACTTTCCCAGCCACCATTGCCACATGCACTAGTCCTGTTGTGTGATCTGACACTGGGGGAGGGAAGAGAACAGCAACAATATGGGACCAATTCCCAGGAGAATCACTGCATCAATTTCAGGATAACCACAGTGGTATCTAAAACTGGGTCAGGCCGGGTTACAACTACCTTCAGTGTAGAATCTGGGTCCCTTTTGTTGTGGATCAGAAAAATCTCAGTCCCTTCCTTTTGTAACCGCAGAGTTCTGTCGCCATCAGGTAGTCCTGCTGTATCACTGAAAAGGGTAGATTCTGTCAATGTTTAAATCCAGCTTCTAGTTAAGAGAACAAAAACATTATTAGCATATATTTTGCATTATAATGCAGATGATCCTAGCTCCTATTCCTGGCATCATTCAAATCTCCCCTTCCACACACCACCCCGTTCACCAACCGTGAGGAAGACATAAGCCATGGATCAGAGGTAGGGGTCTGGCTGCCTTTCACACTGCATTTCTCTGTGCTCTGCTCGATATTAACAGAACCCAGAGACCTGGACACTAACGTTAAAACCAATAGTAGAATATTTCTGAGCCACTGGTCTCTCTTGCTGGAGGGGCTCGACAATGCCGAGAAAGAACAGCTTGGTTCCCATCAGAAACTGTGTGAATCACAGGAGCACAAAGCTACAGAGATTGAATAAGCAGGACTTTTTTTTAAAAAGAATTCCTACAGTGTGGAAACAGGCCCTTCGTCCCAACAAGTCCACACCGACCCTCAGAGCACCCCCTAAACCACACATCCCTGAACAGTAGGGCAATTTAGCATGGTCAATCCATCTAGCCTGCACATCTTTGGACAGTGGGAGGAAACCGGAACACCCGGAAGAAACCCACGCAGACATGCGGAGAATGTGCAAACTCCACACAGACAGTCACCCGATGGTGGAATTGAACCCGGGTACTGGTGCTGTGAGGCAACGGTGCTAACCACTGAGCCACCGTGCTGCCATGCTGCCCCAAACTTGCCAACGCGGATTCTCAATATATCTTTCCATCCCCTTGACTGAATCCTGACAATTGAACTTTTTAAATCACCATTAAAAATCTTGCTTGGATTTTCCCAACAGCAAAACTAAATGATATTGAAAGTGAAACAGAAGTAAGAGTACCTGGAGGCTGTGCAGTAGACTGAACGCTCAAGATGGTCCCAGTAGCTGTCCACAGGAGTTAGTCTGCCCTAAATGTAAGAAAATGGGGAATCCTTTTCAAAGGGTCCCATTTCATTTACCCTTGACAGCAGGAAAGGAAAAGTAAGCTAAAGGGAAGAAAGAAATAAAGAAAAAGAGAGCAAAAGAAAATGTGCACGTGTGTGAGAGATAGAAAGAGAGAGAGAGGGAGAAAGAGAGAGAGAGAGAGAGAGAGATAGGTAGAGAAGGAGAAAGAGAGAGAGAGACAGCACAGAATGGAAGAGATTTAAGTAGAAAGAACTCAAAAAGGAGTTGAGATACAGATCAGCCACGAATGACAGCAAAGGTTCGGAGGGAGGAGAAGTGGCTTTTTCCATGGTTCTGCTAAATCCTTTCTCAACTTTTCTTGGACAAATAATTCTGAAATGTATAAGCAGAGTCCCAAGATTAAAACGCAGATGGACACCAACCAAGCAAGGAAGCAGGAGATGGGACACAAACGGAAGAGAACTTGCTGTGAGTAAACTGTCATGTAACTTTCTCAAATGACCAAGATACCCTCATCAGTCCCTAATACTGTCAGAAGTAACAGAGGACATGCTTCCTCCCATTTCTACTAGGAAAGTATAAAAGGTTACACCATGACCAGTGCTTATCTTCCAACCAATACAGTTTAAATTATGATGCTGCTTTGTATCATTGGGTTGCAAACAAAATAGTCATCACATCTAATTATGTCAGTTAATGACTTCATGGTAATTTACTATCCATTAAGCAATTTGGAATATTTAAGAAAAGTGATAATAAACTTAATAAACTGAGAGGAAACAGTACAAGTTTATCAGAGAACCTTGTCATTCTCTACTCATCGCACACCCATTGTCTCAGCAGGTATAAAGATTAAAAGATGATCTAACTTAGATGTTTAAAGGTGATTAAAAGGATTTAACTGAAGAGAGAGAGCAACCAATGTACCTGATGGGGGAAGTCCAAGACCAGGGCCTGTAAACAGAATTAGAGCCAGGTTCTGAAGGTGGTAGCGGCCCTAACTCCGAGCCAAAAAGACCAGGTTCATTTCCCATCTGCTCCGACACAGCAGAACAGATTGATTTTAAAACATCTACAGTCAGATAGATCTACCAGGAGAGGCAATGGCCTAGTGGTATTATCACTGGATTGTTAATCCAGAGACCAAGATAACGTTCTGGGTTCGAATCCTGCCACAGCAGATGTTGGAATTTGAATTCCATAAATATCTGAATTAAGAATCTAGTGGTAACCATGAATCCATTGTCGATTGTCAGGGGAAAAACCCGTTAGGTTCACAAATGTCCTTTAAGGAAGGAAATTGCCATCCTCACCTGGTCTGGCCTACATGTGACTCCAGACCCACAGCAATGTGGTTGACTCTCAACTGCCCTCTGGACAATTAGGAATGGGCAATAAATGCTGCCTAAAAGCGACGCCCTTGTACCGTAAGCGAATAAAGGAAAAATAAAACAGGTTGTTCAAAGGTGAAGTCAGGAAGCACTTTTTTGCGCAGAAGAATTGTGGAAGTCTGGAATGCTCTCCTTTAAAAGTTGTTGAGACGGGGTGGAAAATTCCAACACAGAATTAGATTTCCCTTAGGGAAGGGAATGTATGGAATGAAAGTAAGTGCAGTTGAGTTATAGATCACTCATGATCCCGTTGAATGGTAGAAATGGTTAGAGTGCTTAAAGAGCCCCTTTCTGTTCCCAAGAATAATTTTTCATCTTAATTTGGGTAAATAAAGGTATATGTTAGAATAAAATATTCCATTCAAAAAAACAATTTACAAAATAATGATTAAAAATCTTCCAAGGTATCGCAATTGGATTCGTATTACTGCCACATCAGAGACAATGTGCCAAAATATTACAACGTTTACAATGAGCTTCCAGCAACACTGCTGCTCCAGCAATCTGCAAGGGTTAAATGGCAATGAGGGTTTTGCTGAAGACTGGGGTTGAACATTGCGGCAGATTGCAAAGCTGCAAGCCTTAAAGCATGGATCCTAACTTTACCAATTCAGTTCAGAGAAACAGATTGGGACGTACTGTGGGCAGATCTCCCTTAAACTGTTCTTGGGTGCAGATGACTGCATGTCCAAAACTCAAGAGGAATATCAGCTGGAAGCTCATATTCCACTGTGGATCTAGTCATGCACAAAAGGACAATCTGTTCAAACATCTTCCTCATATCCAAATGTTTTACACTGCCTGCTCCCTGTATTGTATGCAAGACATTTCGCACCTTCCCCTACTTTTCCCGGATCCTTAAACAGAGTCTTCTCACCATCCTTACCCTTCCCTCCCACTTCTAATCTGCAGAGGTTTGAAGATAATGAGAAACAGGAACGGGGTAGACCATTTAATCTAGCAGGTCCATTCCATCATTTGAAAAATCATGGCAGATCTGTTTGAAGCCTTAACTCCACTTTGCTGTTTGCCCCCAATAACTTCTGCCTACTTTGTGGATCAAAAGTCAGTCTAATTCACCCTTGAATATATTCAATGACCCGGCCTCCACTGCTTTTGGAGATAGAGAATCCCAAAGATCGATGACCCTCAGAAGAAATTCCTCCTCTTCTGCATCTTAACAGGGAGGGCCTTAAATTTTAAACTGTGTCTCCTGGTTCTAAATCTCCACCATGAGGAGAAACACCCTCTCAGCACCTAACTTGCCAAGCACCCCTCAAGAACGTGTACATTTCAATAAGATCACCTCTCATTCTTCAAAGCCCCAATAAGCATAGACTCAAAACGCACTCAACCTTTCCTTATAAGGCAATCCCTTCACATCTCAGGAATTAGCCAAGTGAAGCTTCTCAGAATTGCTTCCTATACAAACTTACTTGTTCTTATCTGTTGACGTATTTTTCTTTCAACACAAGTCGTGGTCACACTGTGGACCTAAACCTTCACTCGCTGGTCTTAACTTAAAAAAAAATCATGAAACTATTGCTTCCTGTACCTCCATATCCTAGAATAGGAATCAGAACAGAGGCTAAAGTTGCTGTTGACAGTGATGCTGAATGGTGTTTCTGTTGACTTTTGAAATGAGAGTCGGGGGACTAGAATTTACACTGCCAGGTACCATACATTGCCATTATGTAATGAAATACTTAGGATTTAGTTCTGAAAAATCAGACGAGCTAGCTCCCACGTGGTTCAATGAAATAGTGCAGGCACAGCAAAAGGAAACAGTGATTTGGAGACAAGAGACCAGGCAGGCAGAGAAACAGGGAGTTCAAGAAACACCTTCCTGAGGTACACTGAAGAGAGAAAATAAAGTTAGATTACATCGAAACCACAGTGACACCAAAGTGGACCTTTAACAGATTTCAGATTCTGGCAACTTTGTGGGGCACTGAGTGGGTGATACCATGTAACTTTCCTGTAACGAGAAGCTTTATTAAGGGGTTGTGCCAAACAATTATCAACCCAACTGTTGTTGTACCAAGTAATTTAAAGAGACAGGTAATTCGTTCAGTGGATAACTGTAACAGAATGGAATGATTCTCAGATCCAGATACCTTGCAAGACTTCAGATCTGATCCCTGGTCTGCGTTGAGCACATTGATGAGTTGTCACAGGAATGCTACTATCGCACTCATTAATGTCCAGCAACAAAGACTGGGAGGGTGGGGAACACAGCGCTAATCTCCTAATCACCAAAAAGTGATCTTACTGAAAATGTTAAGTTGGTTACATTGAGAAAGGACAGGAATACAAAAACGGCAGGCCATTCAGCCCCTTGAACTTGTTCTACTATTCCACTGGATCATGGGTGGAAATAGGGTTGGTTTTGATGTGGTTCTTGGGGCAGAGAAGTGTCTCACCACAGCAGCCTGGCCTTGACACAGACGTGGGTGAGGAGAGGTTACTTGTGAACTGTGGGGCTGGAACCGATATGAAAACTTCAGGGAGGAGGGGGCATTTAGGGTGGAAAGTAACTCACGAATACCATTAGCACTCTCAAAAGAATGGATAGGGCACGAGGACACAACCATAACAGACAGGTGGTTGTAGACTGTACCTGACCTGCCTCCACATCAGCTAATGAACAGTTACTTTCTAACATGGGGAGACAAAGAAAATCTAAAACTGAGGCCTTGGTGGGTCACTAGAATTGGGGGACAGCAGTTGATTAAGAGACCTGCTCATGAACACTTATGTCTGGGTTTAGATCCAGCTCAGAGGGGATGAACATCTCTAGCTGGAAATCACCAACGTGAATGGAGTCTCCATCCAGCTCTTGGTGTGAACAGTCCAAAAGTGTTGCTCAGAAAAGCAACAAGATTGGGGATAAAAAGACAAAAAGCCAACGTCAGCAAAAGGAAGCTCTTCTGAAGTTGGGCCAGAACAATGAGAGCATTCCTTTGCATCTAACCAGAACGGAGGCGGTGGTACTTATATAATGCTCCTGCATTGGTAATCTAGAGGCATGGACGAATGCTCTGAGGACCAGAGTTCAAATCCCATAGACATTGGTGAAATTAGATTTCAATTAATAAATCTGGAATGTAAAGCTGGTCTCAGGGATGTTCATGACAACTATTGTCAATTGTCACAAAAACCCATGTGGCTCACTGACATCCCAAGCCCAGTACCAACAGCGCTCAGCTCGACAAGCAGAAAAATTCACAGATGCAAATAAGTGTAAATCGTTATAACGTCTTTGCGGTACAAAGTGACATTTGGCAAGACTTGCAGGTAGTGTGCCTGCAGATGGACACAGTATGGTACAACCCAACCTAGATAAGGGAGGGGATAAGAAGAAAAACAAAATGACTTTGGCTTTGAAATGTTAAGAGCACTTTTGTACAAAACCTGTGAATGAATAGGCAAACCTCATTATTGTTAACAGAATAACAACACTTTACAAAATAGCTTGGTGCAAATAGCAAAAACACTACATCAGACAAAGAACCAGACTGTTATCAAATATCAAAGTAAAGCAGACATAAATTTTGTTATGTGCTAAATATTGCACAGCAGGAATTAAAACCAATCACTTCTTTGCAACTTGCCCAGATGCAGATTAGTTTTGGATGCTTGTTGACTGTTGAGTCTTGCCATTTTGTGACTGAGTTGGGCTAAAGTCCCTACAATTGAGTAGTTTTGTACAGATTTTGGCACAGAAGCAGCTCATGCAGCCCAATTAGTTTTTGTATTTTATCTCTACATGAGTGAAATAACTGCAGAGAGGCCGGTATCCTATCACCAAGCCACCCTTTATTTACATGTGCACAGTACATGGGCTCTGACCAGACAGCTCAAAGCCAGCCCTTGGAGGGTGAGGACTCTCTGACACTCCAGTTTACTTCTGTCAGCCAGGGCTCCCTGATTGGAACAGATTAACAATCCCAATCAAGACTCTCAGTCAATGAGATCCACCTGGCTATAGTTCCAATCGCTACAATGAACCTTCTCCCCTCATCTTGTTCTATTAACAGAACCTTCTATTCCTTTCTCCTTCATTGGTGCTCCAGCCATTTCCTAAAGCATCAATCCTATTTTACCTTAACTACCCATTGTGTTAACGAGTTCCACACTCTGGCTTATAAAGTTTCCCTTGAATTCCCAACTGAATTTATTGGTGCCCATCTTATACTTATGGCTCCCTAGCTTTCAAAATGTTACTGGAGGGAAATAGCTGCTGTTGCTCCCGCCAACTGAGCACGTCAACAACAACAGAGGCCACTGTAAAAGATCAAGGTTACTCACAAAATTATTTTCTACAGATTAAAACGAGCTTTTCTGCCTAGACTGCATCATCGAATAATTAAAATCTACAAGATCACTGCACTGCTTGTTCTGCCCAGAAACAAAAATACACCATTTCCTCTATCACAGCAACCACCTGGGTCTTGAACAACATTTGGCTTCAGTGTCTGGGATGCTTGTTACAAGGGTTGAGTGCTCTGAATTTAAAGCTCAGTGATTTAGTGGTTTGGATCAGAAATTGGCTAGCTGTAAGAAGACAGGGGGTGGTGGTTGATGGGAAATGTTCATCCTGGAGTTCAGTTACTAGTGGTGTACCTCAAGGATCTGTTTTGGGGCCACTGCTGTTTGTCATTTTTATAAATGACCTGGATGAGGGCGGAGAAGGATGGGTTAGTAAATTTGCGGATGACACCAAAGTCGGTGGAGTTGTGGATAGTGCGGAAGGATGTTGCAGGTTACAGAGGGACATAGATAAGCTGCAGAGCTGGGCTGAGAGGTGGCAAATGTAGTTTAGTGCGGAAAAGTGTGAGGTGATTCACTTTGGAAGGAGTAACAGGAATACAGAGTACTGGGCTAATGGTAAGATTCTTGGTAGTGTGGATGAGCAGAGAGATCTCGGTGTCCATGTGCATAGATCACTGGAAGTTGCCACCCAGGTTGATAGGGTTGTTAAGAAGGCGTACAGTATGTTAGGTTTTATTGGTAGAGGGATTGAGTTTCGGAGCCATGAGGTCATGTTGCAGCTGTACAAAACTCTGGTGCGGCCGCACTTGGAGTATTGCGTACAGTTCTGGTCACCGCATTATAGGAAGGATGTGGAAGCATTGGAAAGGGTGCAGAGGAGATTTACCAGGATGTTGCCTGGTATGGAGGGAAGGTCTTATGAGGAAAGGCTGAGGGTCTTGAGGCTGTTTTCGTTAGAGAGAAGAAGGTTGAGAGGTGACTTAATAGAGACATACAAGATGATCAGAGGATTAGATAGGGTGGGCAGTGGGAGCCTTTTTCCTCGGATGGTGATGGCTAGCACGAGGGGACATAGTTTTAAATTGAGGGATGATAGATATAGGACAGATGTCAGAGGTAGGTTCTTTACTCAGAGAGTAGAAAGGGCGTGGAATGCCCTGCCTGCAAAAGTAGTAGACTCGCCAACTTTAAGGGCATTTAAATGGTCATTGGATAAACATATGGATGATAATGGAATAGTTTAGGTTAGATGGGCTTCACATTGGTTTCACAGGTCAGCGCAACATCGAGGGCCGAAGGGCCTGTACTGCGCTGTAATGTTCTATGTACTATGTTCTAATAGAAAAATGCAACCAAAAATTCACCCATTTATCCATTTTAATCTATGCCCCTTGCCTTATGATCATGCTTTACAGGATTGTGCAAGCCAGGAACACTTTCTTGCCTGTTTAATAGTACATCTGCTTTTACAAGGACCACCCCTTTGGAGGCTGAAGTGTTCTAGTTTTTCTGATCTTTCCTTATTGCCAGGCCCTCAGATTCAGAATCACCTTTGTAGTCCTCCTTTTATCCACCTTCACAGCTTAAACATGACCTATATCCCTATACAGTGACCAGAATGCTCACTTTCAATTACATTTAAAGTTGGAAACTATATTGGCCCAAAAATCGGGGGCTTTGGAACCAAAGGCCCAATCAATCATCTCAGCATCAGGTTCTGTACCTTACATGTCAACCAATTCCCTCTCTGCCTCGGGATCCTTTGCCTGGAATTCAGCTCATTACTTATCTCAATTCCGGGCTCTGGACCTTAGAATTCAGGCCACGTGCAAGCAGCCAAGGCTGCTATTCTATCCTTGCCAGCTGGCTCCAGGTGTGATAAGTTCAATATCGAGTTCTGCCCTTGCAGCTCACCTTGATTGACAATTGGAAGCTGGCAGGGGACCAGCTGTCCCAGGTCGATTTAGGATCAATATTCATGGCGATAACGCAAAACAAAATACCCGAAGATAGTGTGTTCAAACATGACTGCTCCCAAGAATTTGTAGAATTGTTTTTAAAGTCCAATGTAAAATTATTTATGTTTGTTGAACCCAGGACCAGAAGTGCAACAACAGTATATAAGGACACAGATTAAAACCCACTGTAATCTTGAGGACGGCTGATGTAGATTTCATGCTACACAGTGACGCACTGAAACCGATTCTGTCCACTCCCAATTCCCCACAAGAATGTTTACATGAGCTTTGCTTAAGGGCTCACCGATTGACTTTGAAAGTACAAAGGCAAGTGTACAATGCAGGGGGCTGCCATACAGGCCATGCTGCCTGTGCCAGCCCTCTGACAGAACTGACTGATTAGTGGATGATGAGACTAAATTACAAAATTGTTATGTGCAGAAGGAGATCATTTGGCACCAGCTCCCTAAGCATTTTGACTTGGAGTCACTCTCCTGCCCTTTCTCCGTAAGCCTGCATGTTGTTTCTAATTCCCTCTTGAATGCCTCAATCGAACCTGCCTTCACTACATTTCCAAGCAGCATGCTCCTTCCTTTGGAGGAAAATCCCGGTAACCCTGTATGATGGAAGGAAATCCAAGGGTATCGATCTTTAAGCAAAGAAGGGCTGGACACTTTACACATCATGTACTAAAAAGTGGATGGATATTTCTGTTGCATGCAAAAAATATTCTACCTTGTTGTGTCGATCTACACAGGAAAAACAAGTGAACTGTAAACAAGGGTGGCACTGATAGACGCTGAAGGGTCAGTTAAAAAAAACCAAAGCAAAGAAACAAAACACACACCAGAGAGAGACAACCAAACAGGAGACTCTGGAAATACAGAACATATCTGAGAAAGTGTTGGTCAACATTTCAGACGTGAAACAGAAGACTCTCACAAAAGGCCTATATCTGAAACACTTTTCCACCTTTGCTAATTACAGAATTTTACGTTTTTATTTCATCTTTGCAGCATTTGTGGCTTTATTTCCTATTTGTTTTCTTTGATAGATACTGACTGGTCTCCCATGGCGTTGCTTACAGCGCCCACAGCGGGGAAACAGAAACAGTTTAGAGGCTGAATACTGCGATGGGTGTGTGGCTATTACCTTGTTCGAATCGTCCCCATCTTCAGAGGTTATCCACACCCGTCTCTCGTCGCCTGCACAGGATGCAATAACAGATTCAGCATTATGTTCACGTTGACTTTTCTGCATTTCATAATGGGTACACTTAATTCATGTGATACTTTACATAGTGATATATAGTAACAAGGAAAGTAGGGGCAAGAGAAGGCCATTCAGCCCATCAAGCCTGCTATTATTCAATGATCATGTCTGATCCTCTAACTCAACGCTATACTGCCTATATTTCTCCATAAGCCTTCAGTGTATACAAATCTGTTTATTGCTTAAATATATTTAGTGGCTTGAGGCCTCCACAGCCTTACATTGGGGTGGATAGGCAAGGAGTGCATGGCAAGCAAAGAAGCCATATTGTTGAAAATTGAAAACTGAAGCAAAACAATGTTAAAGAGATCAGACTTTCCTCTAAAACAACAAAGTATTAACTACAGTCAGATTATTTCAGACATTTCTTGCCAGAGAACCAGACATGGATTAAGATACTGTAACATTCTTCAAACTTAAATAACTTTTACAGCTTGGCATTACAGCATACAAAGTGTTGAAATTTTTTTTCACATTACTGGTTAGGCCAACATTTATTCCCCATTCTAATTGCCCTTGAGAAGGTGATGGTGAAACACCCTCTTGCATGACATCTGGTATAGGTCCACCCACAGTGCTATTAGAAAGGGAGTTCCACAAATTTGACTGAGTTATTGTATAGGAACAGCGATATAATTCCAAGTTAGGTTGGAGTGTGGTTTGGAGGGGAACTTGCAGGTGGTGGTGCTCCCATGTAGTTGTTGCCCTCGTCCTTCTTGGTGGTAGAGGTCACGGATTTGGAAGATGCTGTCAGCGCCTAAGATGGCGCAATATACAAGACATAATGGAACAGGTGAGGTGGAATGAGTTTCCTGTAGTGATGGGTTTAATAGCAGTTAGGTAGGGGATGACTATTCTGCAACTTTGCTCTATTACGTTTGGGGATTGGCACAAACACATACACAACCATCTAGCAGGAGAGTCAATAAGTAGGTGGCGTCAATGGCAGGGTAGATTGTACAAACTGTTATGGAGGGAGTTGGCTAAATGAACTTTATCTCGCTTCATGTTTTCTAAGATTCACACATAGTATTATAATAGTTCCCACCTACAGCAAACATTTATACCTATCAGTTCACAGAGTATGCACTTTTATGCTATTCACTGAACGCTACCATTAGCTTCTGTTTAAAGGACTACCTTGTTATCCCTGGACAGTCAGAAGGAATAGTCCACTTGTAGTGTTTAACTCACCATCAACATAGCCAAACTCTCTCTCGTGGGCTCGTGTTAGGATTTCTTTATATAAAGCCTCAGCCTGTCTGTACTTTCCTTGCTTCAAGTAGCAGGAAGCCTAGAACAGAGAAGGTAAGAATTAAAGATCTGCATACTCAGGGAAAACATCAACACAAACTAAAATCTAAACATGAACTTCTATTTACATGACAAATATCGCCAGCGAGACAACTCACTTTTAATTTATTCTTCTCGGGAATTGGCTGTGACTGGCAAAGGCAGTGTATGTTACTCACCCCCAGTTGCACTTGAACTGAGTGGTCAGAGCAAGCCACTTAAGCGGGTAATTAAGAATCAGCCTCATTGCTGTGGGTCTGTAGTCACACGTAGGCCAGATCAGGTAAGGACATTAGTGAACTAGATGGGTGCTGTTTTACAAACTATCAATGATAGTTCTGCAGTCAACATTACTGAGGTTGGCTTTCAATCTCAGATTTAAAAAAAAAATCTATTAACTGAATTTAAATTCAGTCAGGTGCCGTGCTGGAATTGGAGCCAGTCTGTGCCACTGGACTACTAATCAAATGACATTACTATTACAACATCATCAGCCCATAAAATCTCTATTAATATTGCTAATTTTCTGATTTTTATGGTTTATCCTAAATTCTAAATTCCCTGGCCTCTTCCTTTCCTGTAGTCACACTCAACACAGTGAAACCAATGCTTCTTGCAGTAGGTTCAATTCCAACTCCTGCTTTTTCCTCAAAAATACACACAAATCTTTCACACCCCTCATATAATTGGGTCTTAAGACTTAAGTGAGGCACCTTCTAATTGAGCATTTGTTTAATCTCATTGTCATACAGCATGGTAACAGACTCTTCGGTCTAACCATTTATGCCGAACATAATCCCAAACTAAACTAGCCCCACCTGCCTGCTCCTGGCCCATATCTCTCCAAACCTTTCCTATTCACGTACTTATCTAGGCACTTTTGTAAATGTTGTAACTGAGTCCCCTCCACGACTTCTTCAGGGAGGTTCATTCCACATGCAAACCACCCTCTGAATGAAAAAATTGGCCCTTACGTCCTTTTTTAATCTCTCTCCTGTCACTTTAAAGATATGCACCCTAGCTTTGAAATCCCGCATCCTAGGAAAAAGGCACCTAACATTAACCCTATCTATACTCTTCATTATTTCATAAACATCTATAAACGTCACCTCTCAACCACCTATGCTCTGGTGAAAACAGTCCTAGCCTATCCAGCTTTTCTTTATAACTGAAACCTTTCACACCCAGCAACATCAATCGTGACGTCATTTTATTCATGGGCCTTGCTGGCACTTATTGTCCAGCCCTAAACACCCTGGGGCGAGGCACCCACATCTGAAGTGAACACAAAATCCTCTCTGTTATTCATTCTTGGGAAGCAGGCTTTGCTAGCTGGGTCAGCATTTATTGCCCATCCCTGGCTGCCCTTCAGAAGGTGACGGTACCTGCATTCTTGAATCATGTAGCCCAATTGCTGTAAGATGCATCCACAGTTCTTTTGGGGATGGCGTTCCAGGATTTTGACACAGTAAGACTGAAGGAACAGCGATATATTTCTAGGTCAGGATGGTGAGATGTGACCAACCGCCAGACAGCGAGGTCATTGCTTGACTGATTGCGACATCAGGGGCCTTAGCAAAACTACAGTCACTGGGAATTAGGGAGAAAACTCTCCAATGGCTGAAGTCATACCTGGCACAAAGGAAGGTGGCTGAGGTTGTTGGAGGTCAGTCATCTCAGCTCCAGGATATCTCTGCAGGAGTCTAACATAGCCTTGCTTTTTCCTGCAATCTTTCCTGGTAAGGTCAGCATTTGTTGCCCCCCCCTAACTGTCCTTAAAGTGAAAGTCTTTCTAGGCCATTTCAGAGAGCAGCTAATGGTCAACCACATTGCTAAGAGTCTGGAGTCAATTGTAGGCCAGACCTAAAGGACAGTAATGAACTAAGTGGGATTTTACAAGAATCCAGTAGATTGGAGAAGTTGGGACTATTTTCCTATCAGAGGAAAAGGCTAATAGGAGATTCAACTGCAGTTTTCAAAAATCATGAGAGGTCCACACACAGTAGACAGTGAGAAACCTTTCCCCCTCATAAATGGATCAAGAACAAGAGGGTACAGATTTCAAGTGATTTGCAAAAGAAGTAAATGTGATGCGAAAACAAACTTTTTCACACAGCAGGTCTGGTAAGTATTGCCCGGAAACATGGTAGAGGCAGGTTCAGTTGAGACATTCAAGATGGCATTGGATGATTATGGAAATAGAAAAAATATGCAGGGAGTGGATGGGGAGTGGGAGGTTATGACTACAGGGTATGATGCTTATTCAGACATGAGGGATCAAATGACCTTCTTACGAACTGCAACAATTCTGTGATTAATGGTCACCAATACTGGGAGTAGTGTTTCATTACAAATTTGTCCAGTTAATTGAATTTAAATTCCCCCAAGTGGGAGTCAAATTAGCATCTCTAAATCAATAGTCTTTGGATTACGAGTGCAATAACATAACTACCATGGTATCGTGAAATTCTAACTTAGTTTCTCAAATCAGAAAAGTACGCAATCATATCAGGACCAAGCGAAATATCTTCTGGAAGATAGCAGCCTAATGCTTGTTAACCTTTTTTTGAGCAGTACAGGGTATCAATACTGGGAAATACAAGAATTTCCACCGAATAAAAACCGATACAACTGCAGATTCTGTAAATCAGGAACAAAAAACAGAAGTTGCTGGAAAAGCTCAGCAGGTCTGGCAGCATTTGTGAAGAAAAAAATCAGAGTTAACATTTCGGGTCTGATGACCCTTCCTCAGAACTGGTTTTTAAACCCTATATGCACACGACTGCAAAGAAAAAGCAGAAATCATGTAATCAACTCCAACGGACCCCAGAATTTAAATAACAAGCGGGAAAACACAACAACGCTTCATCGGAGGCTGCACTGATGATGTTACCCAGCAGGGTAATGAAACATCTGCAAACTAACAAACCAGCTCGGAAGCGAGCCAACCACAGCATCCACAACCCAAGCTACAAATCTCCTCAAGGACCTTATGCACTGAGAATATTCCAACAGATTCCACATGGGAATTTCAATGATCAACACAGAAAGGTGCCTTTCAATTAACCAATCTCTGCAGGAATCAAATCTGGATTTATGAGGTGGAAAGTCTGTGGTTTAAGACCAGCTAGACCTTAGCAACGTTCGCTCTAATCTAAATAAAATTGAAAAACGGGAGGGATTTACTACAGTTCATTCAACTTTAGAATGACTGGCATTAATACAATGAGGTGCACTTTCCCAAACACTTCTTGAAATATTGATCCAATTCTCTCTTAAAAGATTGTAAAAGTCTGCCTGCTTCAACAACTTCCCACAGGCAACGTTCTCTCCACACACACTGCCAGATCTGCTAAGTTGCTCCAGCAACTTCTATTTGTCATTACTCCACTAAGGCTTGTCTCAATAGAAATTTTTCCCAACTTCCCTTCTGTCTCTTTCGTCTCTTTTTTGTATAGCTCTGAGATCGGCCCGTTTCCATTTAAGTAAATTACAGGACTGCTCTCAGACACAGTTGTAATACTGAGTCAAACTGGCCAAGGGAGACTTTTGGAATGCTGCCTAGTTTGTCCAGGATTCGCTGATTTGCAAATACACTACGAACCCTCTCAGAGCAAATTCAGCCAATGATTTCCTTCTCTTGTTCCTAGGATGTGGGTGATACTACTCAGGCCAACATGTACTGCCTACCTTCAAGTGCCCTCGTGAAAGTTCACATCTTGGTGCGCCGTGTGTATTTATGGATATCATGCAAGGACAGAGATTAGGGTGTGAAGTCCCTGGCACTCAGTTGGATAGGCTCAAACATTAAGAACAGACGTGATTATGTGCAAAATTTCTCTGTTCTCCAGACAACTAAAGCAAGTTTATTTCCTCACCAGGTTATTCTTTGTCTTGGCCACATTGGGATCCTCTGATCCCAGCTTGGTCTGGTAGATCTCTAGTGCCCGCTCATAGTAATACTCCACCTCCTCGTACTTCCCCTGGTTTTGGCACAACAGAGCCAGATTATTCAGTTGCTTTGCTACATCGGGGTGGTCCTTGCCCAGTACCTGAGGATTCAGAACACCAAAGTTAGCAAAACTCTCTCAAGAAAGACTTGCACATAGGTATATTAAGCAATGCATATCAGGAAGTGCTTCACTATCATGAATTGCTTTGAAATGCAATGGCTTTACTTCTGGAGATTTTGGTTGAGAGAGAGAGAGGAACACTGGTTAAGACACCACAATAATTCTCTGTTTTTACAGTCACACAGCAGAGACGGAGTGTTTGACTCTTCATGGTTCTTTGAAGCACTTTTCTAATTATTACCACTCGACGTTCTTTCTTCATTGCATTATACTTGAAATTCTATATCCAATCCCTTTTTGAAAGTTACTACTGAATCCAATTTCTCTACCTGTTGGGCAAGGTATGCCAGTCATAATGACTTGCTGGGTAAAATAAAGAATTTTCCATGTCTCACCTAATTTGACAATTGCCTTAAATTCCTGTCCCTCATACCAATTAGTACAGTTATTCTTTATTTCTGCTCTCTGAAATCACTGGGATAGGTGAATGCCTGGCAGTGTGGCACTCCGTCATTTATTTTCAGACAATACACACTCCAGCAAGTGCAAGAACACACATGCAAGCACACTGACAAGTCTCCATGCATATGCACACGCACGCCCACCGCAACAAGTGCGCACGCATGCACTCAGCCCGACAAGCAAGAGTCCACACCGCGACAAGCGTGCTCGCGCATATGCACATGCATGCCCACCCCGACAAGCGCAGACACACATCCACATGCGCGCAGTCAGCCCGACAAGCACACGCACGCATCCACACGCGTGCAGTCAGTCCAAGAAGCGGGCACGCACGTCCACACGCGCGCACGCAGCCCGACAAGCAGGCACGCACGTCCACACGCGCGCACGCAGCCCGACAAGCAGGCACGCACGTCCACACGCGCGCACGCAGCCCGACAAGCAGGCACGCACGTCCACACGCGCGCACTCGGGCTGACAAGTGCGCGCACCCTCACCCCAACAAGTGGGCACACATCGGCACACAGATACACACACACAGATAAGTGCCTGTGCATGCACAAACACACATTCTGCTAAGTGCATGTTTGCTTGCACACACACAAATGCACGCAAGCAGACATACCTATAAGCACATAAATGCCCACATTCTAACACAGATATCCGACACATACACGCTCACTTCTTGACATTTGCTGGTATTGTGACACAGCATATGCACAGACTCTGACATACACGTGAACTACTGGTCAAGCCACTCTGATATGTAAAGACTTCTGAAGAGATGGGGACGAAAGTAACAATAAAGTAATACTAACAGTATGTTTAAGAGTAGGTGGGATCCTCATCGTCAACTAATATGGGCAAATAAGTGCAGGGACAACACACCAGTTACAGTTCTGGCTCTAGCTGCAATACTGCAATACACAATTCACCTCTGGAGTTCTGCTGTTAACCATATATCCCCAAAGCATGGAGGGAAAACATATTTATCTTTTAAACCTAATTTGCATGCAGCCCATTTGAGACCTAAATTGGTTAAAGCTGAATGTTGCCGGAGATCATTTAAAAAGTCTGCTGGAAGAAATTCCTTAGGGGGTCACAGGATGGCATGGAGGCTCAGTGGTTAGCACTGCTGCCCCATGGCGCCAGGAACCCAGGTTTGATTCCACTCTCAGGTGACTGTGTCTGTGGAGTTTGCACATTCTCCCGTGTCTGCATGGGTTTCCTCCGAGTGCTCCGGTTTTCTCCCACAGTCCAAAGATATGCAGTTTAGGGTGGATTGGACGTGCTAAATTGCACCATAGTGTCCAGGGACGTGCAGGCTGGATGGATTAGTCATGGGAAATGCAGGGTTACAGGGATAGGGTCTGCTCTTCAGAGAGTTGGTGTGGACTCGATGGGCCAAATGGCCTGCTTCCACACTGTGGGGATTCTATTCTATAATTATACATGAACTAAACACGTTGGACTCAGGCATGCAAATCAGATTAGCAATTGCTAAAACTTGGGAATGCCGACAGGTGGGAAGAAGTGTTTTTCTTAAATTGGAAGTTCAGATGTGATATCATTCACAATATGTCTGAGGATGCACTTATTTGTAAAGAGGAAAGTATTCCTTCATATTAGACATGACTGTCAGCCAGGTTATAAACAATACATTTAAAATTTATAGCACAAAACTGCTGGTTGGATATTTAACCCAACTGGGTCCATACCAATGTTCATGTACCACTTGATCCTCCATTAGCCTCTTTTTATCTCCCTATCAGAATTTCCTTTGCTTCCTTTATCCCTCTCGTTTGCTTAACAACTCTATAAATACACTCACATTTCTTTTAATTTGTTCATGACTGTGGGCATTGCTGACTCAGCTTTTGTTGCCCACTCCTAACTGAGGTAGCGGTGGTGAGCTGCCTTCATGAATCACTGCAGCTCAGTGTGGTGTAGGGGCACCCATAGTGCTGTATGGGAAAGCTGCCAAATATTCATCCAGTGATTATAAGGGAACTGCCCATATACTTTAAAGTTCAGGTTGGTGGGTGACTTGGAGGAGGTCAGTCTACCTGATGCTTGCTGGTCTTTCAGTGCAAGCTGGCACTGTCCCTGAATAAGTGTTGCAGATCACCACGTTCCAGGGTCCCGGGCTAAATGCTAAGGGATGCTCTGAAGCGTGGGGCAACCACCGCAGACGGGTAGTGGGGTGATTTTGCTGCCCAAAGCCTTTCAGCCATAGTACACCAAGTAGCTGGAAATTATAGAACCCCTAGGGCTGTGTGCCTTATAAAGAATGTACATTACGAATCAAGAGTATTGAAAATATATGGAGGTGCCTCAGACAGAGAGATGGTGTATAAAAAAAGACGGATGCAATTTCTGTAATTTTCAATGAATTGTTTTGCCCCTGAGCTGTATACCTGACGTCGTATGTATTTTGTAAATATCATATTGAGCAGGATATACTGTATGGGGACAAAACGAATTTTATTGTCAATTCTTTAATATTCGAGACAAAATGAATTTTTACAAATATCTTGAAGAAAGTGCAAGTCTTGGATAAAGTCTTGGAGAAAGGGGTTGCAGGTGTGCTCCCATAAAATATTTGCTGCACTATTCTTCCAGACTAGGCCTTCCCAAACCGAGCTCACTACCTCCAATAACATCACAATTTGAGATTTTGGGGTCTCGAGTTCTGAGGCTACAATGGCTGCCTTCAAACATGGACTGATTTCTGACAGCTGCAAGGCTCCTTTAAATCCTGATGATACATTTTAGTGGGTGGACGTGGTCAGATGGTGCAAACACATGAAGAAAGAAGGCCTGTGATAAGGTAGGTGTTCATCTTTTCTGGGGAAACCCTCGCCTCCTCCCCCGATGGCCAACCTAATAAGTCGAGCCTCCCTCCCTGTGCTCAATAATTGAAGCCCAGACACCCACTCTCAAATCCCCCAAAGTTTCAATGTTGGATCACACAAAATTTGAGGCATTAGTATGGTGTCACACTGGGTAAAAATGTTTTCTAGGTGAAAATGGTCACAGGTTTGGGAGGAGCTGTCAGAATAGCCTTGGCAAATTGCCCCCAGTGCCTCTCAAACAATTCAGGCTGAAACAGATTCCACTTTTAACCTCTCTCATTAATGAATTATCTCCTCAATTCCTTATTGGATTTATTAGTGACTGTCCTATCATTTTGATGTAACATGGTTATAAATCCACTGATTGATTACATGCTTTCCCAGCATTTGCAATCCTTGTTTATAGATCATTTCGACAAAAGAATGATACATCTATAGAATACCAGAGATATCACACCTTGTTAAGGAAGCAGTTGGTCAACTGATGCCAATTACCTCAGAGCTGGAGCTGAAAGTGAAACACAGGGCAGGAGGAGTAGAGTGTTCAGCCCCCAAGCTCTGCTCCAACATACCATGAGATTATGGACAATATGCACCTCAGTATTGTCTATTTGCCTTTGTTCCATGTCCCTAGAACTCATCTACTCAACAAAAACTTACCTCTAGCCTTTTACAATTTTAATTGCATCAGCATAAATAGCTTTTCTGGGAAGAAGAGTATTCACTTCGCTTTACTTGTACAAGGGCATTCTGATTTCATACTGAACAGCCTAACTCAAAATTTATGATCCCCTTTGGTTCTACTCCACCAGAAGGAATATCTACCTCATTCAATCTACTTAGGCATTAACAATGTCTCTTATTTGAGAATACAAAGCATGTTCACACAGTGAACACCACCAACTGCAAGGTTCACTCCAAGCCATTCACCATCCTGGCTTGGAAACATATCACTGTTCCTCACTGTCGCTGGGTCAAAATCCCTCCCTAAGGGCACTGTGGGTCCACCTACAGCACATGGACCGCAGCAGTTTAAGAAGGCAGCTCATCACCACCACCTTCTCAAGGGCAACTAGGGACAGGCAACAAATGTTGGTTAGCCAGTGATGCCCACGTCCCACCAGTGAACAAAAAAGTCCCTACTTATAATTTAATCCTTTAACGCCTGGGATTATTCTGGCAAATATTCACATCACCCTTTCCAAAATCAAGCATTTAAAACTCTCCTGTCCTTCTGTTTACTTGCTGTATTCACACTATGGATTTGAACCAATATGTCCCAATTAAAAGAATAATATGTTTTGTCCCAGCTTATAAAGAGGATTCACTGCACTCACCACGAGCAATGTCACAGGACATCGAATAGTATTTATGTAGGATATCACTAATGGACATACTATGGTGGCTCAGTGGTTAGCACTGCTGCCTCACAGCGCCAGGGACCCAGGTTTGATTCCAGCCTCGGGCGACAGTCTGTGTGGAGTTTGTGCGTTATCCCTGTATCAGTGTGGGCTTCCTCTGGGATCTCTGGTTTCCTCCCACAGTCCAAAGTTGTGCAGGTTAGGTGGACTGGCTATGCTAAATTGCCCATAGTGCCCAGGGACATGCACACACTAGGTGGGTTAGCCATGAAAAATGCAGGGTGATAAGATAGGGGGCATGGGTCTGTGTGAGATGCTCTTCGGAGGGTCGGTGTGGACTTGATGGGCCGAATGTCCTGCTTCCATAGTTTAGGGATTCTATGATATTTTCTAGTGGAACTTTCATGGCATTGCACAATCTCAATGTTTGCTGGAGGAAGGAGGAGGAAGACAAAACTAAGCAGTTTCTACTAGGATACTGAATGGGATTTTTTTTTTAATAATTCTTTCACAGAACATTGGCTAGTAAATGCTGGCCAAACTTAATTCCCCTTGAATAATTAGCTTGATAGGCTATTCCAGAGGGCACTAGTACATTGTGGCAGCTCACATGTAGGGCAGCCCGGGTCAAAATGGTAGATTTCCTTCTCTGAAGGGTCATTAACTAATTAGACAGGTTTTATGACACTTGTTTCATGGCCACCATCACTGAGACTAGCTTTCACTTCCAGATTTTATTGATTGAAAAAGATTTCACCAGATGTCATGCAGGATTTGAACCCATGCCCCCAGAGTATTAGCCTGGGCCTCCGGATTATTAGTGCAGTGAATTCCCATTACGCCGACCGCCTCCCCCTAACCTTTTCACGGATTTCCAAAGCTCTCTTGCACAGTGGTTCAGCTTCTTTGTATTTTCCTCTCTTGCCAAATAGCACAGCAAGATTATTCAAAGTAGCAGCCACCTGCGTGGGAGGAATTAAAATGCCAGGTTAGTACAAGATAGTTTTTAATCTAGCTTCTGTAATTTCCCCAGTCCTGAAGATGCGAGGGCTCTCTTTTACAGAGTTTAGGGCTCCACAGGCATGCATTTCAGCAAGGGGGTCACCATAGATTCATAGAATTGCACAGAAACATCAGTCCAACTTGTCCATGCTGACAGAGATCCTAAATTAATCTAGTCCCATTTACCAGCATTTGGTCCATATCGCTCTAGACCGTTCCTATTCATATACCTATCCAGGTGCCTTTTACATGTTGTAATTGTACCAGCCTCCACCACCTCCTCCTCTTCCATACACGCACCACCCTCTGCATGAAAAAGTTGCCCCTCAGGTCCCCTTTAAATCTTTCCCCTCTCACCTTAAACCTATGCCCTCTAGTCCTGGACTCCCCAGCCGTGGGGAAAAGACCTTGGTCATTCACCCTATCCATGCCCCTCATGATTTTATAAACCTCTATAAAGGTCACTCCTTAGCCTGATCTGCAACAATCATCAGCTGGAGGAATTAGTCTGCATCGAGTGATCTCATGTAGACCCGCTGGGTGATCAGCAGCTGAAACACTGGCCCATTTCCAACTTTCCTCCCTAATCAAGGAGCATTAACTATAACTGCAGGGTCTTGGTGCCAGTTTGGAGGAAGTCAAACAACACCACACCACCTCACCATTGCAATGTCTCTGGTAATTAAAGCACAGAAAGAGGCCATTCAGCTCAACCGATAACACCTAGTGCGCCTCCTTCAACACCTCAACTCACCCAGTCAGCATTTCCTTCCACACCCTTCTCCCTCATGTGCTTATCAAACTTTTCCTTAAATGCATCTACGCTATTCACCTTAATCACAGTGAATTCTACATTCTCACCACTCTCTGGGCAAAGAAGTTTCTCCTGAATTTGCAATTGGTGTTATTAGTGACCATCTTGTATTGATGGCTCCTGATTCTGGTTTGATTCTTGAATCTAACCCTCTCTTAACCTGGAGGACATTTGGCAGGTCACGAGACATTAGGTTAGCCGAAATACTTTTTAGCTAAAAAAGACTTGCAGTTAGCCTGCACTCTTTACACACTCAAGGTCCAAAAGTGCCTATGTACTTACTTTCGAAACAGTTCAAGAATAGAGATTGGTTTGAATTTCTTTGCTTTTCTTCAGATATTCACCAGATTGTTTGCATCATCCAAGAGGGCTGAAGCAGCTTTGGTTTACCTATCATCTAAAAGACTTATGGAAACTTATAAAATCATGAGAGGCATAGATAAGATGAATAGCCAAGGTCTTTTCCCCAGGGTGGGGGAGTCCAAAACTAGAGGGAATAGGTTTAAGGAGAGAGGGGAAAGATTTAAAAGGGCCTGAGGAGCAACTTTTCCCCATATTTGCAGATATGGAGTGAGCTGCCAGAGGAAGTGGTACAGGAGAGTACAATTACAACATTTAAAAGACATTTGGACAGGTACATGGGATAGGAAAGGTTCAGAGACAAATGGGCTAAATGCTGGAAATGGGATGAGTTCAGTTTAGCAAACTTTTGTCAGCATGGATGAGTTGGGCCAAAAGGGCCTATTTCCATGCTTATGACTCTATGGGATCTGTAGCACTCTGTCAACAGTATACTGGTAGTTCGTACTGGGAAACATGGTCGACTAGGTGGTGAGAAAGAGTCAGACACTGAAACTCAGACAGTGTGTAATGAATTGTTGTTTTAAACAGCTGCTGCTGCCCCTATGGTGTGTACTCCAGCAAGTGTGAACAACTCTCCAGGTAGGAGAGAAAACTCAGGGAGGCAATACTATACCACACCCTTGCATGAAGCACCAACGATCCTTCTGTACCCTGTCAATCCTAAATCCTTCATGATGATGTCCTTCCCTACCTTTGTAACTTCCTCCGTCCTTACAATCTGCTAAGGTCTCTGGACTCCTCCAATTCTGGCCTCATGCATCTCCAATTTTAGTTACCCCATCATTGCCTTCAGCTATCTGTGCCCAAGTTCTGCGGTTAAATCTTTCTAATTCCACTCACCTCCTTTAAAATCTACTGTTCGGGCAAGCTTTAGGCATTGGCCCTAATTACTGTTTATGTGGTATTGTCAAAGAATCCCTACATTGTGCAAGCAGGCCATTTTGCCCATTGAGTCCACACCGACCCTCTGAAGAGTAGCCCACCCAGACCCAGCCCCCACTATCCTATCACTGGAACTTTGCATTTCCCATGGCTAACCCACCTCGTCTGCACATCCTTGGACACTATGGGGCAATTTAGCATGGCCATTCCATCTAACCAGCACATCTTTGGACTTTGGGAGGAAACCAGAGGCACCTGGAGGAAACCCACGCAGACACAGGAAGAACGTGCAAACTCCACACAGACACCTGAGGCTGGAATCTAATCCAGATCCCTGACGCTGTGGGCAGCAGTGCTAACCATTGAGCCACCACGCTGCATCAAATTTAGTTTATCATAGCTGAAGCAAGTCTTGGGATGTTTTGCTACATTAACTGTGTCAAGAACGTACAATTATTGTATTGGCTGACAAGCCAACCTTTCTGACTTAAGTAATTTACTCCACTAACCAGTGAATGATCATTGCATCTTTCAGCCCGGCTAAAGACTGTAACAGTAAAACAATAAACTCACCGCTGGATGATCCTGGCCCAGGGTTTTCTCCCGGATTGTCAGGGCATCATTTAAAAGATTTGCAGCTTCTTTGTATTTGTTTTGATCTCTGTAAAAAGGGAAAAGGACTGTGAGGAGAAGTTCTGAGAAGAACTGTGGAAGTTAGGGTTAGGGTTACAGTAACTGGTAAAGTTCTCGGCCATTGTCTGCTCTTGGAGTAGCTGAGAAAGTGCAGGCAACAAACAAACAAAGTGTCCTTTTTTTTAAACTAAACAACAAAGTGGAGCTATAATTTGCAAGGAGTACTGATGGGTTTTGGAGGGATCATTCTTGCCTCCAAACATTTACATTTCCAAAACTGCATGTGTTTGGACCTTCACTGAAATATAACGGACTGCTTTACTTTAACTCATTGCAAGTACAGAGAATGACATTTTCAGTAACTCTCAAATTAAAGCATCCTTTAAGATTGCAACATGTGTATATAGTGTGTCAGGGCTATCTTCACCGCTCCCATTCCACAATCATCGAGGAAACTGTTGAATTCTTCTACTTCTGCTTTGTGTGAGTCCAAATAACAGAAGTATTATTACTTTGTGACTGCATCACCGAATAAAGGAGCTAATGAGAAAGAAAAAAACGGTAGCCTCCAAAAATAAAAGCAGCCCCTGAGAAAGTCTGAAGAGATGCCCTTGAAAGAAACATATAATTTCATACAATGGTGCCACTGAATTATTGAAGGTTCTGACAGCTGAGGCCTAACCCATCCTTATATCTACAAAAACCGCAGCGAAGGCCCCGGGCAATGCTTTCAGCCAATCTTATTTTCCAAAATGCAATGGCTTACTGCCACAGTTAGGAAGAGCTGATTGACAAAACCAAATCCACGCTCTTCCCATCTCTATAACCTCCTGCAGCCCTTGAACCCTTTCCAAATCCTGGATTTTCATCAATCTATTATTTGCCTTCATCTGCTTTAGCCCCAAGCTCTGGAATTAATTCTCTAAAGCTCCCCACCTCTTGTTGCTCTGTTCAGATGAAAATGTTAAGATGGGATAATGTCTTGAAGTCTGCACTGTGAAGGTGCTCCCATGATACCACTAGCTTTGGAAATCCAGCAACAAAGCACTAGCCCACTCCTACTGAAGCAAACTGATCATGTATTGTGACGTAGAAGTCCACAGCAAACTAAAGAATTAAAGTTCCAATCTGACATCCCCATTTTACATTTGGCTGAATGATACCATAATCTGGGATGTTTGGATGGGGTGGAGGTGGGGAATCTGATAACTTTCGTCTTTGGGAGCAGAATGAGGAACAAATACTAATTTTGGCAAAAATCAGACAGCAGCTCACATGCACGCACTCTCATCCTGAAAATGTGGGGTAGGACATGGAAGGGGATGGCAGATGGGGTGAGCAAGACAGGAAACAAAATCTGAACAGCAGAGAAAACAGAAAAAAAAAATGCAATAAGGCAAAGAGCTTCCTGGAGTGAAATGCTCTCCTATTGCTTGACAATTTTTTCGTCCCCACCCCCTTTACCCTTCTTGGGGAAGTTGGTTGGTCTTGCCTTCATTTTGTCCTGAAGCCCTTGCACACTAGGGCAGGGCCTTCATTCTTTGCTATGTTCTGTTCTTCGTGGCTTAAAGCTGCCTTTACAATGGTGTTTCCATCCTGGCTGCTGGCCTGAGAAAGCCCTAGTGACTTTACACTGAAATGAAGAACGTGGGCCACCCATGTTGGCATGGAACGGATCACAGTAACATGATATAAAAGCAGCTCCAGTAACAAGTGTCAAGCTAAAAATTATTTTTAAGATCAACATTCTCTTCTTGACATATGTTAGAAAGAATGCAAAGTGCCTCTAAGCGAATTGAAAAGCACTAATCCAATTTGCGGACTCAAGCTACCCTTTTAAAATCTTGATGACCTACTGCAAACCCCTGAGCATAAGTAATTCCTTCAGGTATTCATGATCCTCTTACAGAACTAAATATAGTTAGTATGCTACGAAAATTCAGTGAGAGACAACTGTATTGCGGAAATACAATGGAAATTAGAGTCATAGAGATGTACAGCACAGAATCAGACCCTTCGGTCCAACTCGTCCATGCCGACCAGATATCCTAAATTAATCTAATCCCAATTGCCAGCATTTGGCCCATATCCCTCTAAACCCTTCTTGTTCACGTACCCATCCAGATGCCTTTTAAACGTTGTAATTGTACCAGCCTCCATCACTTCCTCTGGCAGCTCATTCCCTCTGTGTGAAGAAATTACCCCTTAGGTTGCCCTTTTACATCTTTCCCCTCTCGCCTTAAACCAATGTCCTCTAGTCTTGGACTCCCCTACCTTGGGGAAAACACCTTGGCTATTCACCCTAGCTATGCCCCCTCATGATTTTATAAACCTCTATAAGGTCACCCCTCAATCTCCGATGCTCCAGGGAAAATAGCCCCAAACTATTCAGCCTCTCCCTTTAGCTCAAACCCTCCAACCCCAGCAAGATCCTTGTAAATATTTTCTGCGCCCTTTCAAGTTTAACAACATCTTTCTTATAGCAGGGGGACCAGAACTGAGCACAGTACTCCAACTAAGATACTGTTTTATGCTCAGATCTTTGTGGTTGCTATCTAAATTGAAGGAACACACAGATAAAGATGTCCGAATTATTATTTCCAGCTCAATGTCCCAATTAAGACACAATCTTACTGTGTCCATAATTGTGCTACCATAGTAAAAGCAAAACACTGCAGCCTCTTTTATCAGAAACAAACACACAAGTCGCTGCAAACACTCAGCAAATCGGGCAGTGTCTGTGGAGGGATAAACAGGGTTAATTTTCAGGTCAATGACCTTTCATCAGAATTGGGAGTTAGATTTAACAGTTTACTTGTATTTCTGTTTTAGTTTCTTGAACCACACTAATAGTAGGTTTGCTTTGACGGAGAATACAGAGCATTGATGCTTCATGGATGAATTGTGAGTGCTGCAGTTAAAACTTTAGCTGATATCTTCCCATTTTCAGACTTAGTCAAACAGAGGCAGGCAGTGCCGCAGTGAGGGAGCCCAGTCTCCCAGGTTGGAGGAGCACCGATGGAAAAGGTAAATATTATTTGACGGGGGCTTTCTGGAGTTGGGCAATGCAGATTGAAGGTGGCAGGGGTGGCTCTTGGCAGCTCTCAATCCAGTCCCTTTTGATCATGCACAAATTAGGCAGATAAAGAGACCCCCATTCCCCAGTAAAATTGACAGTCTGCCTGCATTGCTGAACTAGTCAGGTAGGCTGTTCTTACCCAACCCACCTCCAGCTGATGTAACTGCAGTCTGGGCAACAGGAGGCCCTTTCATGGTATTTAGTTGATCACTTAAGGGTTCAGTTGGCAGGAGGACTGACCATGGGCCTTCCAGTCCAGATCCTGATGCGAGCAATTACTGAACGGTGGTGGGGTTCTAGTCGGACACATGGATGGATGCACGCGCGCATACACACACGAACAACTTGCTCTCTAGAAACACTGACTTGCTCCAAGATTTTCCCGCAAATACTGACACATTCCTGTGAACCCTATACTAGGTCTTGGGGACTGTGACGTTTTTTCCATTAATAGTATTGCTTCTTTTAAAAAAAAACACACACCCTTGTTATCAGTGGAGAGGTGGTGCTGTATATGTAGAAATTAACAGGAAATATTGATTGTGAAAATATTTTTCGAACAATGAATAGAGACAACATGCAAATAGCTCAATACAAAGAGAAGAGATGCAGAAACCTGATACATCCTGCACACTCTGCATTTGTACTAAATGTTCACTTGTGATCACAGTAATGGAAGCAAGTTAAAATGATGAACTGCGATAACGCTTCCCAAACTGTTTTGCCACCATGACCCCATTTTGAGGGTCCTCAGTGAAAATTATGAAAACAGGGGTTGGGGAAAGCAGAGACCTATGAGAGTGAGGGGCTACTGGGGCAGCCACTGCTGCTTCAGACAATAACAGGCCAAAATCACAGCTCATAAGAACATAAGAACTAGGAGCAGGAGTAGGCCATCTGGCCCTCCGAGCCTGCTCCGCCATTCAATAAGATCATGGCTGATTTTTTCGTGGACTCAGATCCACTTACCCGCGTTCTCACCGTATCCCTTAATTCCTTTATTGTTCAAAGAAAAATCTACCTTTTTTTTAAAAAACATTTACTGAAGTAGCGTCAACTACTTCACTGGGCAAGGAATTCCATAGATTAACAACCCTCTGGGTGAAGAAATTCCTTCTCAGTTCAGTCCTAAATCTGCTCCCTCTAATCTTGAGGCTATGCCCTCTTGTCCCAGCTTCACCTGCCAGTGAAAACATCCTCTCTACTTCTATCTTATCTATTCCCTTCATAATTTTATATGTTTCTATAAGATCCCCCCTCAATCTTCTGAATTCCGATGAATATAATCCCAATCTACTCAGTCTCTCCAGGACCCTATTTGGGAATCAACCGCCACGTTTGGAAACCCAGAACAAAGAATTGCTTCGGAGAACATGGGCAGCATGTGCAAACACCCAAAAGTGTCTCCCCTGATCACACACCAGCTAGGGTTAGAACATAGCACCATTCTCCTGTGTCGCTGGGTGAAAGTTCTGGAACTCCCTCCATAAGCTACACTATGCAAACTGATGTGTTAAAGTAGATTTGCCCAAACTGATCTAATTCCTATTGCCCCTAAATGTTGGCATATTAAGTAAATCATACCTGTATACCAAGGCGAGAATATTTAACATGGTAGCCACGTCAGGGTGGTTGTGGCCTGACGTTTTCTCCAGGTCCTCCAGTGCTTGTTTACAGAGTGGAACAGCCACTTCATAGCGGCCTTGTGAAGCATACTGTATCACCAGATTGTGCAGTGTTCGCAGTCGTGCTGGGATTTCATATCCACCCTGTTGGGCTGCTGCTGCTGCACTGCTGTGTGGTTGGTGCACTGCAATACACAAACACACAAATCAAACACTTCAGTACTGAGACAACAAGGTGTAGAGCTGGATGAACACAGCAGGTCAAGCAGCATCTCAGGAGCAGGAAGGCTGACATTTCGGGCCTAGACCCTTCATCAGAAATGGGGGAGGGGAAGGGGGTTCTGAAATAAATAGGGAGAGAGCGGGAGGTGGATAGAAGATGGATAGAGGAGAGGATAGGTGGAGAGGAAACAGATAGGTGATAGGGAGAGGATAACTGGGGCTCCTTTCTCCAGACCATTAAACACTTTACTTCTTACTCCAAACTTTCTTTCTTCTCCTCAAGTTTTGCAGGACACAGGTTACCCTCATTTAGCCCTCTTCCAAGGAGGCTGGTAGCTTGGGCATTCAGAGATAACAAAGTCAACATGCTCCAACCAAACTGACCACTGACCAGTTACATAAACTTTGTGTCGACAGGAGCAGGTCAGGAGGCTAGGAGTTCTGCAGCAAGCAATGCATCTCCTGGTTTCTAAAAGTCTACAAGGCATAAGTTCAGAGTGTGATGGAATTACCCCAACACTCAAGAAGTTTTATACTGTCCAAAATTTGATTGGCACCCCATCCACCAGCTTTAAAATTCACTTTGCCACTATAGGTGCACAGCGGTGTTGACAATTTCTAAGAAGCACTACAGCAGCTAGCCAAGGCTCCATCAACAGCACCTTCCTAAACTCTGACTTCCATTACTTAAAGAGAACAAAGGCAGCAGGTCCAGGGGAACACCACCATCCAAAAGTTTACCCTCAACTCATACAGTGTCGAGTCAAAATGTATCTCAACTCCTTCGGTGACAGTGGGTTAAAATGCTGGAACTCCCTCCACAACAGTACTGTTGGTACACCCACATCAGAGACTGTAGCGGTTCAAGAAGGTAACTCAATACCAACTTCTCAAAAGAAAAGCAAGCCCAAATGCCAACCCTGCCAATATTATAAGACATAGGGGCAGAAATTAGGCCATATGGCCCATCGAGTCTGCTCTGCCATTCAATCATGGCTGATAAGTTCCTCAACCCCATTCTCCCACTTTCTCCCCGTAACCCTTGATCCCCTTGACAATCAAGAACCTATCTATGTCAGTCTTAACTGTACTCAATGACCTGGCCTCCACAGCCTTCTGTGGCAGTGAATTTCATAGATTCACCACTCTCTGGCTGAAGAAGTTTCTCCTCATCTCCGTTCTAAAAGGTCTTCCCTTTACACTAAGGCTGTGCCCTCAGGTCCTAGTCTCTCCTACCAATGGAAGCATCTTCCCAAAATCCACTCTGACCGGGCCATTCAGTATTCTGTAAGTTTCAATTAGATCCCCCCTCATCCTTCTAAACTCCAATGAGTATAATCCCAGAATCCTCAAACGTTCCTCATACATTAAGCTTTTCATTCCTGGGACCATTCTCGTGAACCTCCTCTGAACCCGCTCCAGAGCGGGTACATCCTTCCTGAGATATGGGGCCCAAAACTGCACACAATACTCCAAATGCGGCCTGATGAGGGCCTTATAAAGCCTCAGTAGTACATCCCTGCTTTTACATTCAAGCCCTGTCAAAATAAATGCCAACATTGCATTTGCCTTCCTGACTACTGACTCAACCTGCAAGTTTACCTTGACAGAATCCTGGACTAGAACTCCCAAGTTTCTTTGCACTTCAGATTTCTGAATTTTCTCCCGATTTAAAAAATAGTCCATGCTTTTATTCTTCTTACCAAAGTGCCTGACCTCACACTTTCCCACATTGTACTCCATCTGCCACTTCTTTGCCTACACTCCTAACTTGTCCAAATCCTTCTGCAGCCTCCCCGCATCCTCAATACTACCTGTCCCTCTACATATCTTTGTATCGTCTGCAAACTTAGCCAGAATGCCCACAGTTCCTTCATCTAGATCATTAATGTATAAAGTGAAAAGTTGTGGTCCCAAAACTGACCCTTGTGGAACACCACTTGTCACCGGCTGCCATCCTGAGAAAGACCCTTTTATCCCCTCTCTCTGCTTTCTGCCAGACAACCAATCTTCTATCCATGCTAGCATGTTGCCTCTAACACCATGGGCCCTTGTCTTACTCAGCAGCCTCCTGTGCGGCACCTTGTCAAAGGCCTTCTTGAAGTCCAGGTAGATAACATCCATTGGCTCTCCCTGGGCTACCCTGCTTATTACTTTCTCAAAGAATTCAAGCAGATTTGTCAGGCATGATCTCCCCTTGATGTAGCTGCTGACTTTGCCCTATTTTACCATACACTTCCAAATATTCAGAAATCTCATTCTTCGCAATGGATTCCAAAATCTTACCCAGGACTGAGGTTAGGCTAATTGGCCTGTAATTTTCCATCTTTTGCCTTACTCCCTTTTTAAACAGGGGTGTCATGTCAGCAATTTTCTAGTCCTCTGGGACCCTCCCTGACTCTAGCGATTCCTGAAAGATCACCACTAACGCTTCCACTATCTCTTTAGCTATCTTCTTTAGAACTCTGGGGTGTAGTCCATGTGTTCCAGGTGATTTATCCACCTTCAGGCCAATCAGATTTACTAGCACCTTTTCCTTGGCGATGGCCACCATACTCAGCTCTACGCCCGGACTCTTTTGAATTTTTGGGATGTTACTCGTGCCTTCCACCGTGAAGACTGACATGAAGTAATTATTCAGTTCCTCAGCCATTTCCTTGTTCCCCACTACTATCTCTTCAGCGTCATTTTCCAGTGGTCCAACGTCTACTTTTGCCTCTCTTTTGCCCTTTAAAGAAACTCTTACAGTCTTCATTTATATTACTGGCTAGCTTAACCTCATATTTAATCTTCTCCCTCCTTATTTCTTTTTTTGTTGTCCTCTGTTGGTCTTTGTAAGCTTCCCAATCCTCTGGTTTCCCACTGCCCTTCGCCACATTATATGCTTTCTCTTTTGCTTTTATGCTAACCTTGACTTCCTTAGTCAGCCATGGTTGCCTCATTGTCCCTGCACCATGCTTCTTTTTCCTAGGGATGAATTTTTGCTGTGTCTCCTGAATTACTCCCAGAAACTCCTGCCATTGCTGTTCCACTGTCTTTCCTGCTAGGCTCCTCTTCCAGTCAATTCTGCCCAGCTCCTCCCTCATACCTCTGTAGACGCCTCTAATCAACTGAAATACTGTTACCTCTGATTCTATCTTCTCCCTCTCAAATTGCAGAGTAAATTCTATCATATTATGATCACTGCCTCCTAAGGGTTCCTTCACCTTAAGCTCCCTCGTCAAGTCTGCCTAATTCAGCAAAGAAAGGGGTCAAACATGGGACATTTCTGGCACATGTAGCTCAGTAACCTCTTTATGAGCTATGATACTGACTTCAAGGCCCAGGAGTAGCTCTCCCAGGATCACATCTGGTGCAAGAGATGGAAAAAAATATGGGCTACATTGTAAGCAAGTGCATATCAGAGGCAGGGAGGAAAAAGCAAGATGATCAAATCTTAAAATAAAGTGACTTATTCAAAACTCAAATCAATCATTGTGATTTTCTGTCCTAATTGTAGCAGAACTTTCTGGGCATAGGCTGACCTTGACAGTCATCTACGTGCCCTGTCAAACAACCTATATGATGTACACTGTCATCTTCACTTCCAAGGATGGACAAGTCACAGTAGCACTCCATTCCTCTATTAACTGAGCCATCGGGGAATCAAGGATAATTTTGACACACGTGATGTCCAGGCATGGTGATGAATAGTTATGCTACAGGGATAATAATTTTGACATCCTATTTCAAGCCTCTGTCTGGCAAATAGACTAACCGAGTGCAATCAAACCAGCTACTTGTGGGTTGGCACAAGCAGGAACCTCAGTCTAAGTGTGGGTTGGTGTAAAAACTCAACCACTCCATTCACATCTTTGAAAGACATGGGGTAACCCATAAGGTCACTCAATCCTGCTCCCGCATTCACTCAGATCACGGCTGATCTTCTACATGAATTCCAATGTGCCACTCTATTCCCTGATGCTGTTAGCACTCTGTACTGAATATGGTCAATGATAAAGCATCTCCTCTTTCTGCTTCAGGGAATTTCTGAACAAAAATCATAATTCTCAGTGGGGAGAAAAAAGGCTCCTTGCCTCAGATCTGCAAGGCTGAAAGCCTTATGCTGAGACAATGTCATTCCTATAATGAATTAGGAGCAGCAGTAATCTATTTGGTCCCTGAAGTCTTCTCTACCATTCAATAACATCACCCCTGACTGGATTGTGGCCTCAACTCTACTTTCCTGCCAATCCCCCAATAACCTTTCATTCCCTTGTTAATCAAGGATCTATTCACTTCTGCCTAAAAATATTCAATGATGCTGCCTCTATCACTCTCTGGGGATACGAGTTCCAAATATTTACAAGCCCCTGAAGAAAAATTTCTCTTTGTCTCAGTCTTAAAAGGGAAACCCCTTATTTTTAAACTGCAGCCCTTTCAGCATCCACAAAGTCAAATCTCCAATGTGTAGGGATTGGAACAAGGCCATCCAGATGGACCTCACAGAATATGGGTTCCCTGATTGGGGCCGTTAATCAGGTCCAATTAGGGAGTCCTGGCTGACAGATATAAACAAGCGTGTCAGGGGTTCTGTTCACTCTAGGAGCTGGCTCTGAATAGCCGGATCAGTGTCATGTACTATTCATGTGTAAATAAAGGGTGACTTAGTGATGGAAGGGAGGTCTTTGTGAAGTTATTTCACAATGGATCTTATTTGTTTCAATAAGATCACCTCACATCCTTCAAAACTCAAATGTATACACTCTCAACCTGTCCAACCTTTACCCATAAGGTAAGCCTCTCACCTCAGCATTGATTCAATCTTATCCAAACTGCTTTTTTTTTGGATTCACACACAGGTTTAGGCATTGCTTGCGAGGCCAGTATTTATTGCCCATTCCTAATTGTCCTTGAAAAGGTGGTGATGAGCTGCCTCGGATGGATTCTGACACAATTCAGTCCCTTTTAAAATAAGGAGACTAAAACTGTACACAGTATTCTAAATGTGGTCTCCCCAATATCCTATAAAACTGCAGCAAAATGTCCCTACGTTTATATTCCATCCACCCTGCAATAAACTAAACAGCAACCACCTCAACACCCACAAACAGAGCTGCATCAGAACTCTGTACAAAAGAGCCATAACACACTGCAGCACTCCAGCACCGCACAAAGATGAACACCTCCACAGTGTCTTTAAAAAAAAACAGCTACCCAAAATGCGTACTCCGCTGGTACCTACACAACAGACAACAACAGGAAGACACAGCCTGCCATACATCAAGAACGTATCAGAGGTGACCACCAGACTACTCCGACCACTAGGAATCGTGGTAGCACACAAACCCATAGCTACACTACAACAACTACTGACAAGAACAAAGAATCCCATACCCACAACTAACAGGACCAACGTTTATATATAAAATCCCATGTAAGGACTGCCACAAACACTACAGACCAGGAGAAAACTAGCTATCAGGGCACATGAGCACCAACTAGCCACCAAGAGGCGTGACCAACTATCACTCATTTCTATACACTCTGACAAAGGCAGCCACTAAGCCGACTGGGACAATGTAACCCATCCTAGGACAAGACAACCAAAGACACACACGGATTTCCTACAGGCCTGGTACTCAACCTGGAACTCCATCAACAAACATGTGCAAATAGACCCCATATACCAACCACGACAAAGCAGATGCAGAAAGGAGTGCAACCACCACATCAGACCGGACAACATAATTAAGAAGCAGGACAGACCAACAATGCTTCATTGGAGGCACACCAATGATGTTACCTAGTATGGTGACGAAACGTCTGCAAACCAACCTATCAGCTCGGCGAACAAATCAACAACCACAACAACATTCCATTTGCCGTCCTAATAACATATACTTAAAAATTAACTTTTGTGATTCTTGTACTAGTACACCCAGATCCCTCTGCCCCTCAGAGTTCTGCAATCTCTCTATATTTAAATAATACACTGCATTTCTATTCTTCAGGCCAAAGTGAACAAATTCGCAATTTCCCACATTATGTTGCACCTCCAAACCTTTGCCCACTCACAACCTAGCTATTCCCCTTTGCAGATATCTTATATTCACTACACAATTTTTATTCCTCGCTATCTTTCCATCATTAAGGGTCTGTTTCCATGCTGTATATCTCTATGACTCTATTAACAAATTTAGCAACCGTAATTCCCTACAACCAAGTCTGTGCTAGAATGTAAATAGTTGAGGCCTTGGCACAGACCTTTGTGGGACTGCATTTGTTACATGTTGCCAACCAGAAAATGTCCTATTTATGCCTATACTACGTTTCCTTTTGCTAATCAATTCTCTACCCATGCTAATATGTACCCTTACACTATGAGCTCTTATTTTGTGTCTTTGATATAAAACCTGGACAAAGGCCTTTTGGAAATCCAAGTACAACATATCCAAAAGCTTCCCCTGACCCACACTGCTTGTTATTTCCTCAGCAACAAATTAATCAAACACTACTTCCCTTTCATAAAACCATGCTGACTTGGCCTGATTACGTTGAGATTTTCCAGTTGCCCTGCGAAAACCCTCTGAACAATAGATTCCAGCAATTTCCCTATGACAGATGTCAAGTTTAACTGGCCTGTGGTTGGTTTCTTGCTTTCTGTCTAACTCAGCTGTTGAGTAGAGAATTTGAAAAAACTTCTCCAGAATCTAGGGAAATTTCAAAAGTTATTTTTGGATAATTACTTGTATCATCCAGAGAGAAGACAGATGCAAAATATCTGATCAACTCGTATACCATTCCCTTATTTTCCATTAATTCTCAAGCTCTAAAAAGACCAATGCTCACTGTAGTTACTCCTAACTTTTAACCGGATTTTATTTGACTCTACTATTACATCATGTAGTTGGCTCTTAATAAAGTAGCCTGGGCAGGTACTCAGCTGTACAAATGATTGTTACACCACCACCTTTCTCAGGGAGCCTGCAATTAATGGCAGTCTCATCAACATCACCCCAGGATCTTGACTGCAATTTTTTGCAAAAAAAAAGTCGCTAGATCAAAGGAGACTGTTCAGCAAGGGTAGGAAAAACACACACAATTGTTTAATTTTTAAAAAACCAAAGTGAGACAGCCATCTGCTCTCTTCCCCTCATCAAAGCTAACCAATATTTATCTTAAGAATACCAAACAGCAATGTTTTCCAGACCGTCTCCAGCAATTATCCCCACCCTTTTTCTGTGAGATGTCTTGATATAATTTATAAAAGCTTTCATCTTTCAGGTGCGGAAACTCATCCACTTTCCTTTTGGCATTTTTCCACAAAGGCTTCTCATTCACTTTGCCGCTGTGGATGGCCTGTTAGGCCATGTTTTTCTGGTGAACCCAGTGACTGAAGGAGTTCTTTCAGAGGTGCCTGTTCACTTCAGTTTTGCTGCAATCAGAAGCAACAACTGAGGAACTCGCACATGATTTGAGGGAGGGAGGAGAAGCTGAATTTTTATATCTAGAGAGAGAAGACAATAAAATTTTAAAATTAGTTCCTCAAATATGCACATAATACGTACGTTGAGTCTGCTCATCCTCATTTGGGAATAAATCATCCAGTGGACCCTTTGTGAATACACTGTCTTTATCTTCCTGTCAAATGGAGAAGGAAATCGGGAAGAACAGTCATGAGAGATTCAGAAATACATTACAACAGTCGCTACACTTCAAAATGCAGGGCATTTACTCCAAAAGGTCTTTAGGTATTCTGTGCCTCAGATCGAGGGACTTGATTTTCAGTAGCCTGTGAGTAGCAAGAACAGAAGTGTGAACACTTTGAAAATAACATTTCTGGATGACACATCAGTCTTCCAAAGCCTCTGGAATACGGTGATATTTTCAAAGCAAAGGCAGAAGGGTGCATGGGAAGGAAGTCAGCAATCCACTTACATGCAACTTACTGTCTGCTAAACGTCCTGAGCAGCTCATTAATGGGCTGGGGACAGCTAAAGGTGATTTTTGTATCATAGACTGGGAAGAGTCAACAATCTAGTTTACTTTAGTTGTACAGCTGTTGGCAGCGATGTGGAGAGCCATTACAAAATGGTACAAAAAACAGGTGGGGCGGCAAGTTGCGATGGGAACAAAAGGAATCTGCAAGGGCAGTTGGCTGGACAGTTTGCGATGCATGGAGACACCAACAGTGCAGGTTCAATTCCCACATCAGGTGAGAGCTCCATGAAGTTTCCGTCTTCTCAACCTTTCCCCTTGCCTGAGGTGTGATGACCCTCAGGTTAAATTCCCGACAGCCATCTCTCTCTAAAGACAGAACAGCCCCTTTGGTGCTCTAGAGGCTATGGCAACTATCACTAATAGAGATAGGTTGAGCGAGTGGCAAAAACATGGCAGAAGGAGTTTAATGTGAGAAAGTGTGAGATCGTGCACTTTGGCTGGAAAAAATCAGAAGGAATGCCATTATTTAAAAAGAGAGAGATTCCAAAGAAGAGGATCCGGGGGATAATGTGCATGAAACACAATAAGTTGGCATACAGGTGCAGCAAATGGAATTTTGGCTTCTAGGGAGTTGGAGCTTTTAACCATACCAAAGTCTTGTTACCACTGTACAGGGTGTTGGTGAGGCCACACCTGGAGTACTGTGGACAGTTTTAGTCTCATATTTTTAAAAAAAAAAATACTATACTGGCATTGGAGGCATTTGAAAAGCGATTCACAAGGCTGATTCCTGGAATGACGGGGTTGACATATCAAAAATGGCTAAACAGGTTAGGCCTTTATCCATTAGAGGTTAGAAGACTGAGAGGTGATTTTGTTGAAACATACAAAGGTTCTGAGGAGGGGCTTGATACCTTTGATGTGGAGATGTTTCGATTAGTGGGGGAATTTCAAACTAGGGGACATAGTTACAGGAGACATTCATTTAAAACCGAGCTGTGAAGGAATTCCTTCTCTCAGCGGGAAGTGAATGTCTGGAATTCTCTATCCCAGAGACTTGTGGAAGCTGGATTACTGGAAATATTTAACGGAGGTAGATATTTTTGAAATATCGAAGCGTTAGCCGGAATGAAAGAGGACTCAAGTCCTGGGGAATATCATCCATGATCTTACGGAATGGCAGGGCATTCTTGAGGGACTGAATTGGTAGCCCTGCTCTTAATTTTTTACGTTCTTGTGAAGTGAAGTTGCTGCTTGTTATTGGACAAAAATAATTATTCACACGTGGTAGGACCAGTACCTTTTCATTGACCGTTCGGCCAATTCTCTGCACCATAAGCTCTCCAGCCCAGTCAGAGAGGGTGCATTTTAAAACATAGACATGATGCAAACATGAACATCACAAGAGCGCAGAATATGCTGCCGATGCACTTGAAGGTGGTGAAGAGCAACATGGATGAGCAATAAATGCTGGCCCAGCCGGTGATACCTACATTGCATGATGAATGAAACAAAAAAAATCACTCGCCAAGTTCACATACGAAGAAATGGCCAGAGGGATGCTGCCCCTGTGCAATCAAGGATCTGGTAAGTTAGCACCTTCTGACTGGAGAAAAAGGAAGAATTGAAAAAAAAACATCAGAAATCCATTCAGCACAGGAGGCCATTCTGCCCATCCTGACTGTACCAGCTCTTTGCAATGGCTTCAATTCACCTCAGTTCTCTGCCCCTCCTCCCCAAATCCCATGCAAATTTTCTCTCTTTCCAGTATTTAACTGTGACACTGCTCATTGACGTACCGCTGCCTCCTCCTCATCGTACTTTTTAATTTGGTTCATGAATTCAAGATGCTTCTTCTCCTCCTCCAGCTGTGCCACCATCTGCTCGCTCTTCTGCAGCTTCTGCTGGGTGCCAGCCAGCTCATCTCGCAGCCACTGGTTCTCCTGGCACAGCCGTCGCACCTGTGCTCGCAGCTTCTGCTTCTCTGCCTCCACTGTACTGAGATGGGTAGACAGAGCAGTCACCACCTGAAACACAGGTCAAGAATTAAAACGTCTGGGCAATTCAAATCCAAATGCTCCCAGCCTCTCCAGAAATATATTTCAATGGCTTCTCTATTTCCTGAAGCTTTGAACAAATAATAAACACTGAACAGTAAATATTTCAGATCAAAAGTTTTATTCAGTACAGGTTTCGAGTTTGTTATTTCCAGGAGTCACAGTCAGCAAAACAGCAGCAACATGAAGATTTGTAGAACCTGTGGATTAAATAGAATCAATGCAGCTTTGTACTGCTGGAGGGAGCACTGTTATCTTCAGGCATGATAGAAACTCTAGCAATCCAGTAATTGCTACTGCAATGTTGCAATGAGAAGGCACATCCATGTTAAATGCCTCATGATCTGATCATTTCAACAAACCACAGGGAAAAAGTTTCAAATTTTTCCCACCTACCTTCCTGTAAGCCAGAGAGCTCTCAACCTATTTCAAGAAAGAGGCAAGAGAAAGCAGGATTTAAAGATTGGATTCAAGATCCTTGAAGGACTGAGCAGCACAATCATTCTCTTGTGGAAAGTGCTTCGAAATTTTCAATAGTGGACATCTGCCAGGCGCTAAAACAATTCAGTCCTTTGTGAAAGGATTTAAAATTATTGAGGTAAGATGTTCCGACTACTAAGTTGGTTAGTTTGTTGATTAATTCATCTGTTTTGGTGAATTGTTTCAGCCAAATATCATCTCAAAGAGTTTGATTACTTAAGGGTCAGGGATCTATGACACAGAACTACAGGGTCTGTTTGGGTCTACTTCAGTCAGTAAGCATAAGTGGTGCTTCTTGGTGTCAAAGTGTCCACCTTAAGTGATGGATGAGGTACTCCGGTCCTCTCTCCATGGGCTGTCCTACTCTCTGCAGTGGGGTGAATCACAAGGGTAAGACAAAACGCAGGAACCTGCTCCAGATGGATGGTATTTTTCCCTGCAAGGTGATATTATTTTCCCTTTAAGTGCCTCCTGCCCCTGGAATGCACATCACTAGTGAGAATCATGTTTGCTCTCTTCATTTCCCTGCACTAAGACGGAACATTCATCAGTTTTTTTGGCACAACTGTAAGCTTCAGGATCAGGAAGGGTGTGAGGGGAGATGATGCACATGACCGGAGACAAAGAAGTAGGGGACATGGGGATATAGAACCAGGAAGCCAAGTCTCAGAATAAATGGGAGGCCATTTAAGGTTGAGAGGAGGAATTTCTTCATTCAGAGGGTGATTAATCGTTGGAATTCTCAACCCCCGAGGGCTCTGGAGGCTCAGCCATTCAGTATATTCAAGACGTAGACTGATAGACTTCTAGATATTAAAGATTTCAAGGGATAAATGGATAGCGTGGAAGATTGATGTTGAGGTAAATCAGCCAATATCTAGTCAAATGGCAGAGCAGGTTGATGATCTGAATGGTCTATTCCTGCTTCTATTCACTACGTTCCTCTCACAGGAATCTATCTGTGTAAGAACAGAGGAAACCCAAAAATACCCTTCTACTGTTCAGAAACGGTTACAATTGGAAAACACAGACTGTAATTTGCTTCTTTATGGATATTCTATACGTTTGAAAATTCACAACTGTCACTGTAAAATGAGAAGTCTTAACAACATAAAACAGGAGGAGGCTATTTCACACATTTTGCCATTCAAAAAGATTGCAGCTAATCTGTGACCTAATTCCACATATCTACCTTTGTCCCCCATCTTTTAATATCTTAATAACAAAAATCTGCTAATCTCAGTTCTTAAATTAACATTGCCATTAGCAGATGAGAGCTCTAAAATTCTCCGAACAAAAAGGTGGTAGAAGTGTTTCTTAATTATATTCCTGGAAGGTTTGGCTTGAATTATTAGGCTATACCCTCTTGTCCTAAACTCTCCAACCAATGGAAAAAGTTCTTTTTGTTGACCCTAGCCACACATCTTGAAAACTTCGCTAAACTCACCCCGTAATTTTCTAAAGAACAAGCAGAATCAATACAAACAGTTTAATTCTAAAGGACGTTCAAGAACCGAAAAAAATTGGAGGTAGGAGTATAAAATTGTTGAAAACAGCAGTACAAGTTGAGAAAGAGGTTGTAAAGAGATATAGAATCTCCACCATAATTAGTTTATACAGTTTTGAATTACTTATTACTTTGGTTAGGCCCTCAGCATGCGACTCTTATACCTATCATGTTATTCCAGTCATTTAGTTTGTCTCCAACACCACCTCATTTTAAATTTTTTTGTAATTATCTCTCTGCCAAATTTAATTGGATCGGAGGTCATCTCTTCACTGGTTATTCAGCTGTTGACACTTTGCTCAGTGTCTAACACTCTTGGTAACTTGCAGAGACTTATTATCTGACACTCCACTTACACCAATTGTATGATCTTTTGATCTCTCTGTCCTCGATCTCTCTGCCTACAAATTCTGGGTCAGCGTGCTGCTCTCTCTCAGCGCACCTGACGAAGGGGCTGCACTCCGAAAGCTTGTGAATTCAAATAAACCTGTTGTACTATAACCTGCTGTCATGTGTCTTCTGACTCTACAAAGTAGATAGGGAGAAACTTCTCATTGGCAGAAGGGTCGAGAATCAGATGACATGGATTTAAGGTGATTGGTGAGAGTACCAGAGGCAACATGAGGAAAACCTTGGAGATCACAGCAGGTCAGGCAGCTCTATGGAGAGAAAGCAAGCTAACATTTTGAGTCTAGATGCGTCTTCTTCAGGGCTGAAGTCAAGTATAGAGGGGATAGCATTTATGCAATAGTGAGATGGGAGGGGATTGGAGTGCTGGGGCAAGAAAACATTTTGATAGTTTAGACTTAGTCCTCTCCCCACCCACCCCCAAACTCTCTCATAAATGCCGTCTCCTCCACACTTCACTTCAGCTCTGATGAGGAGTGATCTAGGTTCGAAACGTTAGCTTGCTTTCTCTCCATGGATGCTGCCTGACCCACTGTGATCTCCAGGACTTTATGTTTTCAGTACAGCATCTGCAGTAATTTGCTCCGACATTAGGAAAGCTTTTCTGATCAGTGAATGATTAGGATGTGGAACACACTGCTTGAGAGCTTAGGCAAAGGCTGAATCAGTCATGGTTTTCAAAAGCAAAGTTGATGAGGACCTGAAGAAAAACAACCGCAAGGTTAGAGGAAAAGAGTGAGGTTGGGGGGGTGGGGGCTAGTTAAATTACTCTTTCAGAGAGTTGGCATGGTAACAAGCCGAAGAGCCTGCTTTTGGGTTGTCACCATTTTATTCTTATAAATTCCAGGCAATACAAACCAATTTTATGCAATCCCAACCCAATCATTTAATATTTGGTCTTACCTGTGCTTCACTTAGCCCCAACTCAATCATCTCCAGTGACCTCTGGATCAGGCAGGTCTTCTCTTCCACCAAATGAGCTTCTTCATCTTCAGTCAGACCATGCAGCGTTTCCTGCAGGTTCTGCAAGATGGTGTTGTTTTCATTCTTCAGTGCCTCCAGCCCCTGGATGACCTGCTTGGTGCTGGTAATGATCTCATCTGCACTCAGTTTCTCATTTAACTGCACCATTGTGGACATGACGCTCTGGGCCCTGTGTGCAGGAGGCAAAGTCCATTAGTGGGAATTAATTATTCATCTGCATTAATGTGTTCCCATAATGGAAGAGAAAATGCCTCAAATTTCCCCGAAGGTCTAATGAATGTAAGCATTGCTAACTGTATTTGTGGCCTGGATTAAGTCAGCTGATCTCAGAAGAGGAAGAGAACAGCTAAAATTGCTGTTTGAATAAGAAAAGAGAAATAAAGAAAAACTGTTCCTAAGCCAAAAATCAGCTAATATGGTTCACTTCAATCCATACTTGGAAATGCTCATGTGAACAAGATGCTAAAGATGAAATGCCTGTTAAACAAAGGCATAGCGGTATTATCACTGGATTAGTAATCCAGAAGTCTAGGTCATTGCTCTGGGTTTACCGATTTAAATCCCATTACGGTGGACGACAGACCTCAAATTCGGCTAGGAACATAGGAACAGGGGTAGGCTATTCAACCTCTTGAGTGTGTTTCAACTTTCACTCAATGAGATCATGGCTGATCTGTGGCTTAACTCCATATATCAGTCTTTGGCTCATATCCTTGAATGCCTTAGTTTAACAAAAGTTTATCTATCTTAGATTTAAAATTAACAACGGATCCACAAACAGCAGCAGATGCAGAAATAGTGCTCCAAACATCTCCCACCCTTTGTGTGTAGTATCGCTTCCTAACATCTCTCCTCAACAGTCTGGCCCTAATTCATCGCAAAAAATCTGCTAGTCTCAGCAACAGTGGGCACAAACCTATTGTTTATTGTTGTCAAAAACCCTACCTAGTTTACAGATGCCCTTTAGGGAAGGAAATCTGCTGTCCTTACTTGGTCTGGCCTACACGTGAATCCATATCACAGGTTGTTTGTCACTTGACTACCCTCAGATATGGGAGTAGGAAGCCACTCTATTCAATGGCAGTGAGGGGTGAGCATCAAATGCTAGTCTTGTCACTGATGCACACATCCAATGAAGGATAAGGGAAATTAAAAAATGTAGGAAGTCAGCTCCTTCACAACAAGCGGTTAGAAAATTAGGAGGAAGTGTATGATTTGTGACCAAGGGTCAAGCGGTAACTTCTTCCCAAAAAATCTAAAAGATTCTTAAACTTAAGCATCATCTTATTGTATTTCTTAGTCTTGAAGGACTCAAGATAATAGGGCAATCATGGGCTGGTGGGAGCCATTTTACAGCAAGGTCCCATAACCTGCAATTGCACACACACCTTCAGCTTTGGACAAATATGGGTGGGTAGTAAATGTGGTTTTACCAACACTTACGAGAACAAGTTTAAAATTTGAAAACAATGACATATCTTTGAAAATAAAGTTTTGTCTTCCACCACATGATGTGAGATATAATTGTCAGCAGGGAAAAAAAAAGTGAAAAATAAACTGCTTTTATGATTTACCTCAGAATTTTCCAGGTAAGACAGCTGAAGAGGTGCAAATACTAAAGAAAATAGAAGAGCCATCGGATGTAGAGTAGTGCACAAAGAACTTGCACTTATACAGTGCTTTTCACAATCTCCGAAGTGCTGTGCAGTGTGAACACTGTTACGATGTAGGAAATACAGCAGCCAACTTGCACACAGTATGCTCCCATAAATAGCAACGGGATGACCAAATAGTCCATTTTATTGATGAGCATTGAGGGATAAATGTCAGCTCAAAAGGCCAGGAAGAAATCTCCTGCTCTTCCTTGAAACCCTTTTGTTGGATCTCCAGTGCCCACTTTAGATGGTAAGAAGCAATCTCGTCTGAAAGACAAATCCATCTGACAGTGTAGCCCTCCCTCAGTGCGAACAGTAGAGAGTCAATCTCGATTTTTGCGCTCAAGTCTCCAAATTGGATCTTGAAGACAAAACAGATGGCACTTGAGTAAGTAAAGCAGACAACCAGGGCGAAAGGCAGTGCTAAGGTCAGAATTACCCAGATCACCTGTAGTAACATTGTTAATATTATTATGATGTTAAGTGCAGAGAGTAGCTGAGGAAATTCTCATCCTGGAAGGCAAAAGTAAAGAATGAATGTAAGTAGCTTAAGATCCCCACCCTGCTACCTTAGTGCTAATTTTAATTTTGCAAGTCTTTTTGCTGTACTGTAATTCTTGATGGATTACATCACCATATCATCATACGCATTATGGAAAGGTATTCTAAGGTTGCTTCCACCAATCCAGTCCCAGTTTCTGTGTAGCTTATACAGCGTACCAAACCCTGAACCATTCATTTCCACCTGCTGCTCTTCTACGGGATAAAATTCTGACTGAAAGGTGAATATTGAAGAACAAAAGCCTTGCTTAAATATAACATTATTGTTTAATATCAGGTATTTTAAGAAGTCCAGTTCACCAAAACAGTCAATTCACCAAGTTTCAGTGAGAAATAGCATGTCGGTGCCTCACAGCTGGTATGCGGATGCAAGGCTGTAATGATGAGTTGCTAACTTAACCATCCATGACCATTTACATGTCAGCACACTTTATACCTCATGAAGTGTTTTTGAAAAGGAATTACTAACAGTTAGTTTGCACATAGCAAATTTCTGTAAAAGGTGATTAATGACCAGATAATCTAGACCAGACTGAAGGATAAATTTTGGCCAGATCATCAGGCAAAACTTTCATTCCCTTCTTCAAAATAGAGCTGTGGGATCATTTACATCGATCTGAGCTGAAAAAAGCAGGGCTTTGGTTTAACTGGTCTCAGAAAGACAGCACCTCTGACACTGTAGCAGTCCATCAGTACTGGCACAGGGAGTGTCGGTCTTGATTTCTGAGGAAAAGCCCTGCAGTAGTACTTGAACTTAGAATCCCTACAGTGTGGATGGGCCAAATGGCATGCTTCAACTCCACACGGGCCCTATCCTATCCCTGTAACCCTGCATTACCCATGGCTAATTCATGTAGTCTGCACATCCCTGCTAAATTGCCCATCCACCTAAACTACACATCTTTGGACTGTGGGTGGAAACCGGAATATCTGGAGAAAATCCATGCAGACACCGAAAGAATGTACAAACTCCACACAGACAGTCGCCTGAGGGTGGAATCAAACCTCGGTTTCTAGCACTGTGAGGCAGCAGTACAAACTGCTAAGCCACCATGCTACCCATCTAAGCCACTGTGCTGCCTATTTGATCAAAAGTGAGAGTGCTGCCAAATAAACTTAATCATGAGCTCAATGCTTACACTGAGTGGATCAAATAGCAAGTTCCCTCGGCATTTCATCCAGTAAAGCATAGAAATTGCATTTTATTTGTTAAAAACTAGTTGTGCTCAGAAAATAAATTAGCTGGCTGCTCTTGTTCTGGATTTTAGTAATCACAATGTATTTGAAATACATTTGTCTGACGATGTGTAATTCAAAATGGCTGGAGATATCAATAAGGCTATAGCTACACTCGTAGCCATAGGTCAGTGCTATTGGTTGATTCTGGCCAGGCAGAGGTTTTTACAATTGGTAATCACATTTCCTCCAATGACAGACTGAAAGAGAGATGGAGGGTAAAATACTTAAAAGTTGTTAAAGATTGAAGCTTTGCCGCTAGGGATGAAATGAGACGAAGACTGATGTATCATGAAGGAAAAGATGAAGAGACATTCTGAGTGGAGCAAAGTAAAAGGGAAGTGAAGAAACAGCAGGGCAGTGAGGTGGGGTTTTGGATTGCTCTGGTAAAGAAGTTGTACTAACATAAAAACAAAATACTGCAAGCGCTGGACATCTGAAATAAAAACCAAAAGTGTCAGGAACTCAGCAGGTTTGGCAGCATCAGTGGAGAGGGGTGCAGAATTAACGTATCGAGTGTGATTACACTTTTTCTGAGCAGAAGAGGAGTGATCCGATGAAGAGGCATATTGGGCTCAAAACATCAACCTGGTTTCCCTCCAGATTCTGCTAGGCCTACTGCATTTCTCCAGAACTTTCTGCTTCTATAAAGATGATGGGTAAATAGCTTACTTCTTGCCATAAACTTTTTGCGTTGAGTTGGGAAATCACAGGGTAGATCAAGTATTTCAGACACTACTGTACTATTTCACAGTGGTTGAGCACCACCAATCCCCGGGTGACACATCACTATGCAGTGATCCTTGCAGGAGGAGCAATTTTTTTGATGTTGTGCGAGAATATGGATAAGTTTAAAGATCATTCTCCACTGGACCCGGGTGTCTCAGCTTCCACCCTGCAAAGCCATCTGAGCCACAAAATCTTTTCCACTTCCCACCCAGCTGACAAAGTCCACAGAGGAATGTAAATCGTGTACTTAAAAGCTATCCTCTAGGCAACAATCTCAACCAGGGAACCACACTAGAATGGAAATGGCAGACTGTCTAATGCAATTGGACAGGACACGTCCAAAAGACTTTAAAGGGGTTTGTCAGTCTTTGGCATTTTCTGGTATCTTCGGAGTTGTGACCTTGTTAAAATTAAAAAAAAGGAAATATGTGAATGACTCAAAAAAGTACATATTTAGTTAGCTGAATGTTAAAGTGACATTGCTTATTCTCCCTTTAACCTCCCCCACTGTCACAATGCATACACTTTTTGAAATGAGCAAGGAGATATCCCCGCAGCTATGTAACAATGAACTCTCCAAATGTACAAGTCCAGATTAAGAACAGAAAACATTCGGGATGCACAGCTGGGTACAAGTGACAAGAGAGTCTAAAATCACAGGCAGACATTCTCATCAGAGGAAGTTTCACATGACTGCTTTTCCAAGATCCTTGCAGATGGCCCTACTCGAAACGTCAAGGTGATTTTCCCTTTTAGATGCCAAGTTTACAATTGCTGCTTTGATTAAAAATCCTGATGGTACCAACACTTTGGCACATGGATACACAGGAGCATACATAGCTGACACTGATGCCAGATATTTCACACTCTGAAGAGCAGATCACTGCAAGAGAGATTGTGGGAAAGGACGCACTATGAGCAGACATTCTGGGCTGGAGTTTAGCTACTAGGATGGGTAGCTCAAGTTAGGAAATTTCCTGACTCATTGGAACCAACTGAGTAAAATCTACCCTAAAACGTGGTTTTTCACTCTGGGAGTCAGGAATAGAGTCAGAGTTTCGACCTCAGGAGCAAAGCAAAAGCAGCCGCAAAGTTGCATAAATGGAAAAACAGGCTAATCAAAAAGCCAGCCTGGATTCTCTGAAAATTCATCCCAGTTACTTTAGTAGTTGTTAGGATCTCTAGCCCTCACCGTTCACATGATCTGACCCATCCCCATATCCTCCATGTCAACTTAGGCACCCTATGCACCCCTACTGCTTTGTCCCTCGTACCCTCCATGCACATGCATATCGCCCACCCACTGTCTCTCCCAGTGTCCATCTTGGGCATACCTATGGTGCCAAGTGGAGATAAAATAACATAAGCTTCTAACAGGGCAATACCATTTTCATTCCTACACATGATAGAGAGAAAAAAGCTCCCAATCATAGCATCTACTCAACATGTTTAAATCTCAAGTGGTTCATCCCTTATAAAAGAAAGCTCCTATTCAGACTTTACATCAAAAACAAAAGTGAATCCTTTAATTATTTTCAAAACTTTCACGCAAACTCTGAACTCAGAATCCGTTGCTTTGATAATTGAACCTTTTGAAACTCAGCTAAGCAATGCTCTGACATGATAGCCCTTGGGGATATGTCAACAAAGAGCTCTACTGAAATTGCACCAAATGCTGAAGCTGTTTTTTTCCCTAATCTGCACCCATCAATCAAAGTGGTGCAACAAAAGATTTCTTTTCAGGAATTTTCACTAACAGCTGAACTCTTCTTTTAAATAGAACAGTTTAATGGCTGGGCATTGAGAAAAAAGCTTCAGTACACGACAGTTATACGGACCCTGCCTAATGTTTAAGAACATTAATACCTACTCTAGCAATTCCTAACGTCAACACTTCAGGTTAAAACCATTGCAACAGCCAATATAGGGTCTGTTTGCCCTATCAAAGTTTAGTTATGGCACAAATACGGTGGAGATTCCACTTCTAGGACCTCAGCAGAGGCTTCCTGACTGCAAAATGAAATGAAATGAAATGAATGAATACTTCCCAAATGAAGTATTTCAGAATACAAGAACCGAGCAGCCTGTTGCTCTATTGGTCAGTGGTGTCATCTTGTGTGCCAATAGTGGATGGTAGCAGACAGCATTTTATCTCAACTACTCCATCCAATAAAACTCTGATCAGAGTCACACTCATTCAACCAATGTGACAGGCCTAAAGACAAACAAACAAGCTTTGTACATCAGTTGGCTGTAGTTACAGACTATCCTTAAAAAACAACATTTTTTTCAACCGTACAGAGGTTGCTTTGTTTATCCTTCACCAAAAAGTGCCACTGTAACAATTCATATTGTAAAACAAACTTTCTTAAAAGAATTCTCAACAGTGAATAGGAAAGAAAGGAATAACTTGCCCAATCATGCACAAATTAGTATTTCATAACATAGACACATGAAATGGATATATGTAAAAAATGCTAAACCATTTCCAAGCTGTGTAATATCTTCAAAATTACAATGATTTAGGCAATTACAGCAGCTATTAAGGAAGAGCTGAGAGAGAAATTACCGGATCATCTATATGTTAAAGTAATGTTTCTTGAGGGAAATAGTCAGAATTTAGACAGGAGCTCGATGTTCTTTGCTGAATGAAAAAGAATTGTGCTCACACTCCCTCAGGAATTTATTGGAGTGCCACCTTGGCCTTTATGCTCATCTCTCTCAAACAGGATTCGAACCCACAACATTTTGATTTAGAAGCAAAGATGCTACATCACTCAGTGTCATAAATCACTACTGCAGGATTTCAATGCCCAATGGAACAGGCAGATTATTAACAAACCAAGACCAGTTCTCAAACAATGCAATATGCTCCAACTGCTGCAATGGTGAATAGATTATATCAGGGGTGTCAAACACAATGGACAAGGTGTCCTCATTCAACATTCTGCCACTAGGCTTAATCTACATCCCACAAAGTGTTATCTGCACAGACTGGGGGAGGATGCAGTATGCATTTCTGTGGCCATGAGAATCACTTATCTATACATTCTCGACATACAAGCTGACTCTTCAGTTTGCCCACTACGCTATACTCACAATAGTAGTCAGGCTCAATCTTTCACCCCACAAATGCATGTTTACCAAATTATAAATGGGCACAAGGGATGAAACTGGCTTCATGGGCTGCATTGCAAATATGTGTGGGAGTTTAACACATACCCATACAGAGAGAACCATAAATTGCAAGCAATGAAGAGAAATGAGTCTTCCAACAAAATTACTGAAGCATTAAGCAAGTTTAAAGCTAAAAGTCATAACATTTGATAACTTGTCATTAAAAATTGATCTGGTTCGCTAATATCCCTTTTAGTGAAGGAAATCTACCCGATCTGGTCAATGAGACTCCAGACTCACAGCAATGCTGTTCACTCCTGCCTAACCTGTAAAACAGCCATGCAAGCTATTCAGTTCAAGGATAATTAGGGATAAACAACAAACGCAGGCCTTGCCAATGATGCCCACATCTCATAAAAGAATAAGTCAAACTTAATCCAATTCAGTGGCTAATATAACTTATGAAGCAGGCTACACAGAACTGACATATGCAACCACTGACACACTAGAACACAACATTTGAATGTCTTTTCCAAGTCAGACACAAATCTAGCTTTAAAAAAAAAATCACCATTCATTTCCAATCATTGGATCAAAATCCCAGAACTCCCATCTGTAACAGCACTGCACGTTTCCCTACACCATATGGGCTGCAGTGGATCAAAAAGACAGCTCACCACTACCTTCTCCAGAGCAATTAGGGATGGGCAACAAATGCTGGCCAAGCCAGCAACACTCACATCCTGTGAACAATTTGCGAAAGCGTTAACTACAACTCCATTCAATACATTATATTTATGAAAAACATGTTTAATTAATCTCACTACCATTCCAAACATTTCAAAACAGAAGAATTCTTGAAGGAATAAGATGCTCTGCAACAAGTATGCTTTGTGCTAAAGTGCCTTGGGTCAGTTGTCTCATTCTCACTGGAGTCAGAGGTTGACAGTTCAAATTCCATGCCAGAGACAGGAGGATAATATCCGGACTGACATTTCCAATGCCAAATGGAGGAAGTCTGCACTGTCAAATTTGCTGTGCCTCACAATGAATGAGGCATTAAACCAAGGCTCTATCTACCCTCTAGGTCAAGCACAAAACGTGCCCTGGCTCTTCTCAAAATACAGCAGTGGGATTTTCCCTGGTGTCCTGATACATATATTTTTCCTTTTATATGATCACTACGATTCGTTGGAGCTTGCTGTGTGACAGTGGCTGCTGTGCTTCCTACATTGAAACAATGACTACTCTTCAGAAGTGTTTCTTTCGATGTGAAGTGCTTGATGACATCCTGGGGTTGTGAAAGCCACTTGTATAACTGCAAACTGGGCCTGCTTGTGGCACGGAAGTAGAGTCCCTACCCCTGTATGGCAAAGCCTGGGTTCAAGTCCCACCTGCTCTAGAGGTGTGTAATAACATCTCTGAACAGGTTGATTAGAAAAATAGGTTTAACTACAAACTGTTTCTACCCTTCTTCCCCTTGGTAAACTCATGACAAGTTCTATGTCATAAAAATTCAAGCAGCATATTTTAAATTTTAAAAAAAGACTATTTTTATGCTATTGACTCAATGAACATCTGAAACATGATTAATCACAAATACAGGGACTGCAGTGAAAAAAGATATGAATGGGCATCTTATTATTAATAGATTAAGAGGCCTCTCTTTGGATACTTGTTTTCCATTCTTGGTTCTCGGGTTTCTGCTGAAGCATGTAGGAGGTGGGTAGTAACAGTTGCTACAATGCACACTGAAGGCATGCCCATTCCAGAATATTTTAATCACCAGGAGTCTCCATTAAGAACAGTCGCACATACACATTTAAAACTAATTGTCAGCCAACTGATACTTCCTTGTCCTGCTGTTTGTGCCCTCTCCATCTTCACCAGCAGCTGTTGATTACTAGAGTACAGTTTCACAAGCACCACAGGCCACCCCATGTCCTTCACTCAAGTAGCCTTCTTTGTGTACCAAATGAATGTGGAAACAGGTGGACCGTTTCACTGAACACAATGTCACAGACAAACAATTCTTTGGCCATCCAACTAGAAATAAAAAATTGACTCTTTCCCCCCCCCCTTTTTTTTTCCCCTTTTCCCCCCCCAGGGGGAGCGGGGGGGGGGGGGGGTTTGGGGGGGGGGGGGGGGGGGGGGGAGATAAAAGCCACAGGTCAAGGGATTGCAGAGAGAGCCACCACAACAAATTAGAGACGACAGAATAAAAAGCAGCATCATTACTCACAAGCTAAACAGTCGCTTTGCTTCTTGATCCTCAGCGAAGCTGCAAAGTAGCCTTCCTTAGCAAGTCGACAAGCAGAACTCTTCAGCTCTACGAGAAGTGCTGACACTGGAGTGTAGAATTATTATTCATATCATTATATGCTCACTCACAGCTTCGGTACAACGACTAATTAAATTGTGAGCAAGTTAGCACAACCTTCCAGACAGCAACTGGTAAAATGCAGGCAAATTAAGGCATGTAAATTAGATGCAAAGAGACTTTTATCCCATCTTTTAACAGCACCTCCTTTTTTGCAAGAGATAC
>NC_063370.1:6245839-6278546 GCF_021869965.1 Rhincodon typus
GGAAGGTGGGGCTGTGTTCATTCAGCTCTACACCTTGTTATCTCCTTTTCTGCAAGGCTTCTTTTGGAGAAATAGTTTTCTTTAAATCTCACCTTTCCCTATCTACGAGCGCTAATGTTTCCCAGAGTAAGCACTGTGCAGAAGCGGTGAAAACAAAAATTGGAGATCTACACTAAGTGCCCCACCTTCCACCGTCAACATTCAATTACAGCCAGCATTCTGTTTTGATTGGAAGAAAACAAATAAAAGAGAAAATGGGCGAGGCACTTGCTAGCACACATCCCAACAGACATTGAGGTAAACTTAAGTAAACAGGGAATTCCCCAAGGTGGGATCTTAATCTCGGCGGGGTAGATGCACAGTTCAGAAGATACAGCAACTTTTGTTGATGGGGACCGAAACATATAAAAATCAGGGAACAATGTTGTCATTACACCCAGCTGGAGTATTGCTGCCAGCTGCACTGAGACCATTGCCTTTGCATGTCACGCCAGTATGTTTTCCCTGCAACACTCTTACAATTCCTAACACAAGGGACAGGTATGTAACAATTAATAATTCACTATCATGTTTGGTTGTGATGAAAATCCCCGTCCTGAGCTCAGAAGGGCAAAAGAACTCAGTCTACACTCATTCTATTTAAGTTAACCTGATGTAGCAATTCCACAACAGGATCACAAGGAAAATGTCACAATTATTATGTTCTGAAGTAGGGTCACTAAACATGAAACATTAAGTCTGCATTCTCTCCATAGATCCTGCCAAGTCTGCTGAATTTCTCCAGCAATTTATGTTTTTGTTTCGCAATTAATAAGTCAGATTGCTTGGAGCTATTCTAACTTCTTGCCTGAGGAGTTGTGAGTTACACTGAACGAAAATGAGAAGAGCATCAGGCAAGGAAATATAATAATTGAACAAATTATCACAAAATGATACCAGGTCAGAGTGGAGGTGTATATCAGGAAATCGCTTCATAAGTGGCTCAGTTGGTAGCACTCTCATCCTTGAAGTCATGAAGTTCCAGGTTTCAGAAAAAAAACCAAAAATCAAGGCAGACACTCCCCATTGGAATACTGAGGGAGAATTTCCCTGTCAGAGGTGCTGTCCTTTTGGTGAGATTTTAAGTCAAGGGCACAACTGGTGGACGTAAAATAATACATGGCATAAAACCCACATTGCAAAGAACAGTGAAGGAATTTTCCTGGTGCTCTGGTCCAATATGTGGGAATATTTCAAAGACCAGTTGAGTAAAGTGCAGGACAGGCATGTTCCTGTGAAAATGAAGAACAGGAATGGCAAGATTTGGGAACCTTGGATGACAGGAAATTTTCAGCTTAGTCAAAAACGAAAGGAAGCATATCTAAGGCCGAGGCAACTAAAAACAGACAAAGTCCTTGAAGAATATAGAGAAAGTAGGAAGGAGGTCAAATAGAGAGTTAGGAAAGGTAAAAGGGGCCATTAAACAACCTTGACCAGCAGGGTTAAGGAGAATCCCAAGGCATTTTACAAATGCATTAGGAGCAAGAGAGTAGCCAAGGAAAGACGAGGCCACTCAAGGTTAAATGAAGGAGGATATGTGTGGAGCCACAGGAAATGGGTGAGATAGAGTACTTTTCACCAAAGAAAGTGATGTGAAGGATGTTGAGGTTAGGAGAAGGTGTATGAATACTCTGGGCAGGTCAACATAATGAAGGAGGAAGGGTTGGGTGTCTTGATAAATCCCCAGGGCCAGATGGGATCTAGCCTAATATACTGTGGGAGGCAAGGGAGGAAATATCTGGGGCCTTAAAAGATATCTTTGCATTCTCTTTGGCATCAGACTAGAGAATGGCCAATGTTGTTGCTTTCTTTAAGAAGGGAAACAGAGATAATCCAGGTAATTAGAGGCAGTGAGCCTGGCATTAGTGATAGGGAGTTGTTGGAGAAGATAGTGAGACAGGATTTATTCAGATTTGGACGCAAATAGGCTTGTACGTGATAGGCAGCATGGGTTTGTGCGTGGAGGTCATGTCTCAACAACTTGACTGAGTTTTGAGGAGATGACAACAATGATTGATGAGGGAAGGGCAGTAGATGTTATCTACATGGGCTTTAGTAAATCATTTGATATAGCAGGCTGATACAAAAGATAGAGTCTCATGGGATCCAGGTTGTGCCAGCTAGATGGACACAGAACTGTCTTGCTCATGGAAGACAGAGTAACAGTGGGAAGGATGCCTTTCAGAATGGAGATCAGTAACTAGTGGTATTTCACAGGGATCAGTGCTGGGACCTTTCTTTTCTGTAATATATATATATATAAATGATCTGGAGGAAAATGTAGGTGGTCTGATTAGTAAGTTTGTGGATGACACCGCATGTGGCGGAGTTGTTGATAGTGCGGAGGATTGTCAAAGGATACTGCGGGATATAGTCAGAGTGCAGGTCTGGTCAGAGGAATGGCAGATGGAGTTTAATCTGGACAAATGCAAGGGGATGCATTTTGGAAGATTAAATTCAAGTGTGAATTATACAGTAAATGGCAGAACCTTTAGGAGCATTGACATACAAAGGAATCTGGGTGTACAGGTCCAAAGATCCCTGAAAGTGGCAACACAACTGGATAAGGTGGTCAAGCAGGCATACAGCATGCTTGCTTTCATTGGCTGGGGCATTGAGTATAAAAGTTGGCAAGTTACATTACAGCTGTATAAAACTTTAGTTAGGCCACATTTCGAATGCTGCGTGCTGTTCCGGTCACCACACTACCAGAAGGACGTGGATGCTATGGAGATGGTGCAGAGAAGATTTACCAGGATGTTGCCTGGTCTGCAAGGTTTTAGTTATGAGGAGAGGTTGGATAAAGTCAGATTATTTTCACTGGAACGACGGAGACTGAGATGCGATCTGATAGAGGTCTACAAAATTATGAGAGGCATTAGCAGGATGGATAGTCAGAAGCTTTTTCCCAGGGTGGAGAGGTCAACCACAAGAAGGTACAGGTTCAAGGTGAGAGGGGGAAAATTTAGGGAATAAGTGCGTGGAACATTTTTCATACAGGGGTGTTGGGTGCCTGGAAAGCACTGCCAGTGGGAGGTGGTGGAAGCAGGCACATCAGCAATGTTTAAGCTGTATCTTGATAGACACATAAAGAGAGGGATAAAGACTGCATATAAGCAATAAATAGCCGTCTAGGTAAGGGTTAGGAATCAGTGCAGGCCTGGTGCGCCAACGGGCCTGTTCCTGAATTGTATTGTATAAATTTTATCCCCCAATCAATGCCAGAAGTCAGATTATCTGGTCAAGTGTCACAGCGTTGCTACTGGGAACTCGCTGTGAGCAAATTAGCTGCTGCATTTCATATGTTAGAACTTTTGCAGTGTAGTCACAACTGTATTGTGGCTTTGAGGTGCTTTGAGGCATCTAGTGATTGTGAAAAGCACTATATAAATGCATTTTTTCTTTCTCACCTTAAACAGGATGGCGCTCAAGAAAAGCAAAGGTTGAGTAGTCATGTATTCAAAGTTAGAAATCTTCAAAATCATGAAGGGGTTTGATAGGGCACAGACAGAGAAATGCTTCCAGTTGTAAGGGAGACCAAAACTAGTGTCCATAATTTGAATAAACCAAAGAACTGCAGATGCTAGAATGGAAATCTGAAACAAAAGACAGAAAGAAATTGCTAGAAAAACTCAGCAGGTCTGGTTGCATCTGTGGGGAGAGTAACAGAGTCAACACTTTGGGTCGAGTGAGCCTTCCTCAAAACTGTTCACCGGATCTGAAACGTCGACTCTACCTTTTCCCCACAGGTACTTCCAGACCTGCTGAGTTTCTTCAGTAATTTCTGTTTTTGGACCCTAAAATCGAAGACAGTCACCAATAGAGAACTCAGGACAAACCTATTTTGAGGGTGGTTAAGAATATAGAAGTTGTTACGACAGAAACAGGTTCAATTGAACAGTGTTCGTGTATTTAAGAGAAGCTGGACAAGCCCCTGAGATAGAAAGAAACAGAAAGACGTTGTGATGGAATGAGCTTGGGGTGAGATAAAGACAGGAGGCAAAGAGCTTTTACCAAGCACAAATGAATCAAAGGACAGGTTGGGAAAGCTTGGAGGTAGATCTATCACAAACACTAAATGGCAAGGCAGTTTCAGAGGCTACATGGCTTGCTCTAGCTCCTACTGTATGCATAGTGACACCAGCACAGAACAGTACGGTTGGATGGCCTGCTTCTATGCTGTATTTTCTTCGCAAGCAGAAGTAATTTGCCCAACTTATCTCTGTTAAGTTAACGAAAAGTTCATTTGAAATAGCTGTGCCTCTTCCCTTTTTTTAAAAAGTTATTAATTCACAGGATATGGACATCACTGTCCATGCCAATATTCATTGCCCAATCTTCGTTGCACAGAGAGCAGTTGAGAGTCAACCACATTGCTGTGGGGGCTGGAATCACATGTTGCCAGAATCAGGTAGGAATAGCAGATTCCTTACCCTAAAGGGCATTCGTGAAGTGTAACAATTTTTAATTAACTCAACATTAACTGGATTTTCACACAATACAATTAGTAAAGATGAAAGCTTGGATTAGACTTCAGTTCATTGACGACAGTGATCCTCAAGCATATTCCCTCCTGACAAAAGTCCCAAATCCACATAATTTATTGCTTGCATTATAACTTCACAAATTTCCAGAGATTGAATTTGGCAATGCGGAAAGGCAATGATTAATTTATGGTGAATGAAATGTTGGATTATTATCTGGGTGAACAGTTAACTTTAATCATTAAAGAAATGATTACTCAACTTATTCAACAGTTGGACAGAGGCAGAGAATGTGTCACGTATTTAGGATGAGATTACAAAATTAGCAAACAGATTTGCAATTAAATTTATTAGCACTGTTTAATTTGCTCACTAATTGTCTAATGAGTCTAGGATGTTAAGTCAGTGAATCAACCTGTTAACCAATGGACTAATTATTGGTTAGATAAGGAGGATAAAAATAGGAACTGGTATTAGCTACTCAGTTTCTCAAGTTTGTGCTACCATTTACAGTAAAATTCTCATTATTGGGCATCTCACAATACAGAATGCTCCCCACACTCTAATACAACTGCTCACATCACTAACTGGAAGACGATCTGATACTAACTGCACCTGAATGTCATCTAGTAACATCATGACACAATCCCCATGGAGGCACAGTTTGAGGGATTTTTGTATTTAGACCATTGTACTCAACAACCAACATGGAGAGACTGCTTGATCACTTAGCCAGAGGGGTGGTCAATAACAAGGCCCAAGAAAGCAGCAGGCATTGCTTGTCATTTGTTCCAAACACAATCTTCTTTTTAACCAGCATTTTCCATTTACTGGCATGATTGTTTGAAAACACAGATTTTACTGGACCAAGGTCCTTCATCTACATCTCCTGCTGAATCCCCACAGTCCTTAATTCCTACACAACCCAAAGATCTATCAATTTTAGTCTTGAATATTTTCAATAACTGATAATCCACAACTTTCCAGTATAGAGAATTCTAAAGATTCACAACTCGCTGGGTGAAGAAATTTTAATACCAGTTAGGATAAATAAAATAGAAAATATATTAAAAATAAAGAAATAATATTAAAAATGATAAATAAGTTAATTATAAAAATAAAAATAAAAATAAATTAAATATTAAAATATTAAAGTATAAAATTAATAATAAAATTCAAATTGCAAATCACAAGTTAAACAAAATATGAAAATCAAAATATTTGTACAAAATTGATAAAGAAAACAAAATATCCAATATAAAATATCAGAAGATAAAAATAAAGCAGTTTTAAGAATAATAAACAAAAATTAAGTCATACTGTATCAAAATACAAAATATACTACAAACAAAAATCATTGAAGATATTAATGAAAATTTTTAACACTACAAAAAAACCATGAGACAAAACCATTAAAGAACATATATTTTTAATAAAAGTAAAATAACATCATGAGAAATTTAAAAGATATTGAACAAAGAGAGATATACAACAAAAGTAAAATAAAAAATACTGAACAAATATTAATGGATAGATCAGTAAAATTTCAAAATTAATATCACGTAAAAGTAAAAGCAATCCAATAATTTTAGGAATTATACTATAGGACTAAAATTGAAATAAATTAAAATATGCAATAAATATGAAAGAGTAAACATAAATATAATAAACGTATAACTAAATATAAAATAAGAGATTGCAAACATTAAGTGTCTAACTGGCAATAGATGGTGTATTGGTTAGTTAGGCACTAGTTAATGAGTAGTTAATGGATAACCTGTATTGTCTAGTCCATCCCTGGGGAGGGGCCTGAGGGTGATTGGATCCTCCGGCCTCCCCGCAGCTGCACTCACCGCTCGTTCTCTCTCTCTTTCTGCCGTGTCAGGGACCAGCCGGCGAACCGAGCTGCAGTGACTCAGGGGCCGGAACCGGTTGTGTGCGGGATGGAGGAGGAGATCTCCCGGTACCCGCTCCGCCTCCGCCGCTCACCGGTCGCCAAGGCCCCGTTGCTAGGTAACCGCTCCTTCTCACCCTCACCCCCCCGCCAAAAGCCAATGACTTCATCGAGATGGGGGGGCGGGGAAAGAGGGGCGTGGCGCCTGCCGGGGGTGGGGGAAGGGGAAGGGGCGTGTTCATGGTTTTTTTTAAACTCATCACGTGGTTCGAGGATGGGCTCCGATGTTGGGGCGGGGCCTTGTGGTGCGGCGCGGCCAGGCTTTCCCTAGACGTCACGTGCTCCAGCGATGAAACGGAATCACGGGAGCCTCGCGGGTGCCCCGCCCCAGTGACTGTCACGTGGTTTGTGTTACATGAGGTCAATGGCGGTGGTTCTCATCACGTGACCGCGGTTCCATGACATGATCACGTGATCTCAGCAACCTTGCCTTCTATCATGTTACCTTTTATTATAAAGCAATCTCATTCTTCATTCACAAAAAAAGTTTTTGTTTCAAATAGTCTGGAAGGAATTAACATACAGCTGCAACATATTATTTTACAAAGATTCATTGGTGTTGTAATGTAGGAAATGTGACAGCCAATTGATGCACAGCAAGCTCCCAAAAACAACAATGCCATAGAGTCATAGATGTAGAGTCATACAGTGTGGAAACAGACCCTTCAGTCCAGTCAGTTCACACCGACTGGACCCATAGCCTTGAATGTTATGATCCTTTGAGTGCTCATCCAAGTATTTTTTTAAAGGGTATGAAGTTTCCCATCTGGGTGAAAAACATTATCCTCAAATCCCCTCTAAACCTCCTACCTTTCACTTTAAAATGATGCCCCCCTTGTAATTGCCCCCTTGACAAAGTGGCCAAGGGAACGCTGAGGCAAGGACAAGATGGGCCAAATGGCCCTCCTGTGTGGTGTATCATTTCTCTGGCTCTACCAGCAGGGCGTTCTGAGTGACCAGCTGCACAAGTCAAACCGTCAGCAATAACTGACCATCGGTGCCTTATCGCCGATAAATCAGCGACGGACCATCAGTGACCAGTTCATCCACTTTCCTGATGTTGGTCAAGGAATAACTATCAGCTAGGGCAAATGATATCCAGCTGAAGGGACAAATGGAGGTCTAACATCACCTCAGAAAGCAAGATGACCTCTCTGACAGTGCAGCACTTTCAGTACGGCACGAGCAGGTGTCACTCAGGACTATATACTCATGTCTCTACAGGAGGATGCGGTACCGTCACACTCTGAATCAGGCAGTTAGACTTGAGCTCCTACAGACTTGTTGGATTTTCAGATACTGCCCATCTGACATCATCACATACCTACAATTCTGAACTTCTGGGATCCTATTCCAAATCAAATCCACCATCCTGAAGTGTCAATGCTTGCAGTCACTTCCTGTTATTTTAAATTTCACAGCCTCGGCTTCAAATCTCTCCATGCGTTTGCCCCTCTTACCTCCGTAATCTCCTTGAGGTCTAGAATCTTCCGGTGTCGCTGTGCTGTGCTGATGTTGAACTCTTGTCTCCAAGTTCCATTGTCCCACAAATGCCGCGTCTGGGTTCAAAACTGTGGAATTCCCTCCCTAAACCCCGTTACCCCTCTCCACCTCCTACCTCCTTTAAGGGTGCTCCTTAAAACACACCTCTGTGATCAGGGTTTTGGTTATTGGTCGCAACAACTCCTTATATGGCTCAGTGTCAAATTTTATTTCATAATCGCTCTTATGAAGCACTTCAGGATGTTATACTACTTGAAAGGCACTACTTAAATGCAATAAAAACAGAAATAGGGCAGCACGGTGGCTCACTGGTTAGCTCTGCTGCCTCACAGTGCCAGGGACCCGGGTTTGATCCCACCCTCGGGCAACTGTCTGTGTGGAGTTTGTACATTCTCCCCGTGTCTGCGTGGGTTTCCTCCGGTACTCTAGTTTCCTCCCACAGTCCAAAAGATGTGCAGGTTAATGTGGATTGGCCATGCTAAATTACCCATAGAGCCCAGTGATGTGTAGGTTAGGTGGGTCAGCCATGGGAAATACAGGGGTAGGGGAATGGGTCTGGGTGGGATTCTCTTCGGAGGGTCGGTGCGGACTTGTTGGGATGAATGGCCTGTTTCCACACTGTAGGGGTTCTACAGTGAAGTTGCTGGAAAAGCTCAGCAGGTCTGGCAGCATCTGTGAAGGAAAAAAATCAGAGTTAACATTTCGCGTCTAGTGACCCTTCCTCAGAACGCGCCAGATCCGAAACGTTAACTCTGATTTTTTTCTTCATAGATGCTGCCAAACCTGCTGAGCTTTTCCAGCAACTTCTGTTTTTGCTCCCGATTTACAGCATCCGCAGTTTTTACTTAAATGCAATCATTGCCCTGTGCAATTCAGCTATTCATGGATGGGGTCACAACTGCTGTGTACCACTTGCAGAAACCTGCCACATTCAGCAGGATGGATTCTCTTCTGCTCACACTGGTACAGAGAGGGCAAAAGGCCTTGGCACTACCATGACCAGAATGAGTGTCAAGGATGGAGGGATGCAACTGGCATCAAATTGGCTGATAACTTTTGTGACACACAAGTGTCAGGGAAAGGTCATTTCCAACAAGAAAGAATCTAACCATCTCTCCTTGACATTCCACGGCATTCCACTATCACCGAATCCTCCCCAGTGTCAATGCCCTTGGCCTTACCATTGACCAGAAACTGAACTGGATTAGCTACATAAAGACAGCGGCTACAACAGCAGGTCAGAGCTTAGGAATCCTGTGGCGAGTAACTCACCTCCTGACTCCCCAAAGCCTGTCCACCATCTACAAGGCACAAGTCAGGGGTGCGATGGAATACTCCCCACTTGCCTGGATGGGGGCAGCTCCAACAACACTCAAGAAGCCTGACACCATCCAGGACAAAGCAGCCCCCGCTTGATTGGCACCACATCCACAAGCATCCACTCCCTCCACCACCGACGCTCAGTCGCAGCAGTGTGTACTATCTACAAGATACACTGCAGAAATTCACCAACGGTTCTCAGACAGCACCTTCCAAACACATGACCTTTACCCTATGGAAGAACAAGGGCAGCAAGGAAATACCACCCTGTCCAATTCACTCACTGTCCTGACTTGGAAATATATCGCTGTTACTTCAGCGTCGCTGGGTCAAAATTCCAGGAATTCCATCCATAATATCACTTTGGGGTGTTCTTACAGCAGATGGATTTCAAACTCAGCACCGCTCTGCGAAGGGTAATTAAGAGTGGGCAATAAATGTCGACTGACCCAGCAGTGGGTGGGTACGTCCTCTGAACAGATAGAGAAAGGGGATGGTTAGGGTGGAATGTATAGAGGGCAGGAACCGGGAGCTGGGTCTTAAGGGTGCGAATGATGCGGGCAGGAGAATGTCACAGTGAACTAAGAGATAGGGAGAGTTTCAGCAACAAATAATGGGAGAGGCAGAGATCATTGCCTCTGAGAGACAGGTTTAGACGGCAAGATAACTGGAGAGTCTTAAGAAGTTGGTGGAGGCAAGATGGCACCAAAGAGGCACCAAACCCCTGGTCCATGACGGAGCACTTAACAAGGAAGGACTGTAGCGTTGGACGCTTTCTTTATTTCTTCATTTCGCTGCCTTTATATTCTATGTTTCGGTTTATTTTTCTGTGTTTTGAGATAGCACCAGAGAGTGGCGACACCACACAACACTTTTCATTGTATTTTGTAACAAGATGCACATGGCAATAAATAAATCAAACCAAGAAGCCGTGAATGTGAACTGGAGCGGTAGAATGGGGGCGTGGGGTTTGGAGAGTGAAGATTGCCAAAGGGAATGGAGTGTTTCTATAAAACTGAGGGGGGCGGTGGGATTACCTAAGAATTATTTATGTCAGATTTACGTGACACTCCAGCAGATTTGGAGCCAAGGACAGAACCTTGGCCTCAGCAACGACCTGGCGAGGTTTCCTCTCGGCCTGGCACGGCCGTCTCCCGTCCAGGCGCGGCGCTCTTTCGGTGGCTTGTGGTGACTTTCCAGTCCAGCCTGGCCTCAGTGTGGGCTTCCATCCTTCAGGTGATTCAAGGCCCAGTGTGGGTCAGAGCCTGGGTGCCAGTGTGGGTCGGAGCCTGGGTGCCAGTGCAGACTGGAGGCTGGGTGCCAGTGTGGGTCGGAGGCTGGGTGCCAGTGTGGACTGGAGGCTGGGTGCCAGTGTGGGTCAGAGGCTGGGTGCCAGTGTGGGTCGGAGGCTGGGTGCCAGTGTGGACTGGAGGCTGGGTGTCAGTGTGGACTGGAGGCTGGGTGCCAGTGTGGGTCGGAGGCTAGGTGCCAGTGTGAAACTGGAGGCTGGGTGCCAGTGTGGACTGGAGGCTGGGTGCCAGTACGGACTGGAGGCTGGGTGCCAGTGTGAAACTGGAGGCTGGGTGCCAGTGTGGACTGGAGCCTGGGTGCCAGTGTGGGTCGGAGCCTGGGTGCCAGTTTGGGGTCAGGGGCTGGGTGCCAGTGTGGGTCGGAGCCTGGGTGCCAGCGTGGGTTGGAGCCTGGGTGCCAGTGTGGGTCAGAGGCTGGGTGCCAGTGTGGGTCAGAGGCTAGGTGCCAGTGCAGACTGAAGGATGGGTCCAGTGTGGGTCGGAGCCTGTGTGCCAGTGTGGGTCAGAGGCTGGGTGCCAGTGCGGACTGGAGGATGGATGCCAGTGTGGGTCAGAAGGACCGTTGTTCTGAACTTTTTATTTCTCTAATTTACTCCTACGAACCGTAATGCTGGACATTTCATTTCATTATTTTTCTAATTTCTTTTCCTAAGAACGTGTACTGAAGAACCTGACCCGAGGTACCTTGTACCTAAGATGGCGTCGTAAGTGGCGACTTGTAAACTTTTGACTGAACTCATGTGACCACACGTGACGATAGAACTAATTCAGAATCTTACCATTTCTTTGGCAGAGTGTCATTTTAGTAGAGTTTCATGGAAGGTACTTCTCTGTGAGACCCAACAAATTTGCATCCCAACCTTGGCTTGTTAACTTGGGAACAGGAAGGACTGCAGATGCTGGAAGCTGGAGTCAATAAATGCGGAGCTGGAAAGGCACAGCAGGGTCAGACAGCATCCGAGGAGCAGGAAAGTCAACATTTCGGGCCGAAACCCTTCGTCAGTCCTGTCTTTCCTGCTCCTCACACGCTGTCTGACCCACTGTGCTTTTCCAGCTCCACGTTTATTGACTCTAACTACCTACCACGCCCCTCTTGCCCAATTCTATCCCGACTTTCCCACTCATCGTAGCCAGATCTGCTCTCCATTGCCAGGGTATCCCTGGCACCATCCTCAAGAGGCCGTTGTGCGCTCTGTCACATGCTAGGACTCCAGGGCAGCGTGGCTCGGGGCATTTACCCCCATCCCCACCAAATGAGGGGACATTGGCACCCCACTTTGCAGACAGCGACCTAGAGATGGATGGACGGTTCATCCTCTGCACCCAGGACCAGCAGAGGAGGACACCATGCCAATCTGGTCTGAGATTGCCTGCCGGGTCTCTGCCCCTCCACGCTGCCAGGGTAAGTGTCACCATCCTCTCTGTGCTATCCTGCACACTCAGCCAGTGCCACTGTACCCATCTCCCACTAAGGCTCCACCTCGACCGCTCTCACGATCGCCCCAGCGACCTCTTCCTTCACTTTCCCTTACCCGTCCAATCCTCTGGGCTGCTAACCCTCTGTGTACCCCCTGCGCCACCTGCCCACACACTTTGAGGGTCTCATTGCCCTTCCACCAATGTGGCCCCCACATCCATCCCGCTTGATCCATCCCCTTCCTGGAAGAAAAGGCCCACAACAGGGAGGGAAGGGACAAGGTGTGTTGAGGGGTATCTGACTTTCAGCTCCTCACCCCTAACGAGGAAAGTGGTTTGACTCTGACTATCCCTGATGGGCTGAATGACCATGCCCAAGCCCCTGGACTGATATCGGAGTCTGTCCCTAACCAGAGTACCTGACTGAAGTGCGTCTCTCTTGACATATAGGAAGAGGAGTAGGCCACTCTGCCCCTCGAGTCTGTTCCACCATTCAATAAGATCATGGCTGATCTCCATAGCCCTGAAGTTATTGAACTTGACATTGAGTCCAGAAGGCTGCAGGGTCCGCAGACAGAAGATGAGGTGCTGTTCATCCAGCTTGTGGTGAGCTTCCTTGGAGCACTGCAGCAAGCCTGAGACAGAGATGTTGGCTGGGGAACAGGGTGGTGTGTTGAAGTGACAGGCAACTGGAAGCTCAGTGTCTTTTTCATAGGCAGAACGTAGGTGTTCTGCAAAGTGATCACCCGCTCTACGCTTCGTTTCCCCAATGCAGAGCAGAGCATGTGTCCTGATCTACCTTTTCTCGGTCCAAAATGGATAACCTCACGTTTGCTTAAATTGAACTCCATCTGCCACAGTTTTACCCATTCACTTAGTCTATCAATATCCCTGAGATAGTAAGAACTACCGATGCTGGAGTCAGAGATAACACAGTGTGGAGCTGAATGAACACAGCAGGCCAGGCAGCACCAGAGGAGCAGGAAAGTTGACGTTTCGGGTAAGACCCTTCTTCAGAAAAACATCAGCTTTCCTGCTCCTCTGGTGCTGCCCAGCCTGCTGTGTTCATCCAGCTCCACACTGTGTTATCTCTATCAATATTCCTTTGTGTTTTCATACCATCAACTACATTGTCTACAATGTTACCTAATGTTGTGATATATGACATGACATGATCCAAGTTGTTCATAAACAATGTGAATAACTGAGGCCCTAAAAGACTTGACCGAGGAATAGACCCCTTTGATTTGATTTATTACTGTCACTTTTAGAGTGAAAAGTGTTGTCTTGTGTGCTTTTCCCACAGATCGAACTATACAAGTGCATCAGGGTAACAGGGCAAAGTGCAGGATACAGTGTTAAAGCCACAGAGAACGTGCAGAGAGAGATCAGCATTAACATTAAAGCTGGGCAGCACGGTGGCTCAGTGGTTAACACTGTTCAATGCCACCCTCGGGCGACTATCTGTGTGGAGTTTGCACATTCTCCTACGGGCAATTTACCATGGCCAATCTGCCTAACCTGCGCAGGTTTGGACTGTGGGAGGAAACCGGAGCACCCAGAGGAAACCCACGCAGACACGGGGAGAATGTGCAAACTCCACACAGACAGTTGCCCGAGGGTAGAATCAAACCCTGGTACTGTGAGACAACAGTTCTCCCACAGTCCAAAGATGTGCAGGTTAGGGTGGATTGGCCATGCTAAAATTGTCCATAGTGTTCAGAGATGTGTAGATTTGGTGGGTTATGGGGGATGGGTCTGGGTAGGATGCTTTGAGGGGCGTTGTGGACTTGTTGGGCCAAAGGGCCTGTTTCCACACTGTAGGGATTCTAAGGTCCATTCAAAAGTCTGATAACAGCAGAGAAGAAGCTGTTCTTTAATCCCTGTGAGGGGCCAGCATTTATGCTAGTTTGGGGGTGAGGGGACGATGGTGTGGGGGTAGTGGGTGCAGGATACTGGTGGAGAAAAGATGTTGATAGTTCAGGTTAAGTGATCAGAATGTGAGAATGGCAGAACAATGGTGTGTATCCCACCAAACCTGAAAGGACTGACAGACCAACTGGGATGGGGGGGATCGGGGGGAGGGGACAGAGGACAAGATAACATTATGTGACAAGTAAAGCTAAAAGAACATGAAGAAACGGGAGTGGGTTCACAATCTGAAGGTATTGAACTAATGTTAAGTCCAGAAGGTTGTAAAGCGCCTAGTCTGAAGATGAAATGTTGTTTCTCCAGTTAGCGCTGTGATTCACTAGAGCACTGCAGCATGCCAAGGACAGACATGTGGGCAGGACGCTATGGGAAGGTCAGGATCCTGCTTGCGCACAGACCAGATGTGTTCCACAAAGCGGTCACCCAGTCTGCGTTTGGTTTCTCCAATGTAGAGTAGGCCACATTGGGTGCAGAGAATACAATACACAAGATTGGAGGAAGGTCCAGGTGAAATTCTGCTTCACCTGGAAAGACTGTTTAGGCCCTTGGATGGTGAGCAGGGAGGAGGTGAAGGGGTAGGTCTTGCATCTTCTGCGGCTACATGGAAAGGTGCTGTGGGAATGGGGACTGGTATTAATGGTTGTGGAATGGACTAAGGTATCCCGGAGGGAACGGTCTCTGTGAAATGCAGACAGGGGGAGTGAGGGGATGACGTGTTTCCTGGTGGTGTTCTGTTAGAGTTGTCTGAAATGGCGGAGAATGATCCTTTGAATGTGGAGGCTGGTGGGTTGAAAAGTGAGGACAAGGGGGACCCGATCACACTGCTGTGAGTGATGGGAAGGGGCAGGGGCGGAAGCACAGGTGATTGGTCAGATGCGGTTGAGGGCCCTGTCAACCTCAGTGGGTGGGAAACCACAGTCATGGAAGAAGCAAGTTATGTCAGCAGCATTGTTTTGGAAGGTAGCATCATCCAAACAGATGCAACGTATTTGAAGGAACTGGGAGAATGGGATGGAGTCCTTGCAGGACGTGGGGTGTGAAGAGCTGTAGTGAAGGTAGCTATGGGAGTTATTAGCTTTGTAGTGGATGGCAGTGGACAGTTTATTCCCTGAAATGGAGACAGAGAGGTCAAGGAAAGGAAGGGAAGTGTCAGAAATAGATGATGCGAAAGTTATAGAGGGGTGGAAAATGGAGGCAAAATGAACAATGTTTTCAAGGTCTTGGAGGGATAATGAAGTGGCAGTAAAACAGCTGTTGATGTCCCGAGAAAAGAGTTGTGGGAGGGGGGGCCAGTGTAGGACTGGAACAAGGATTGTTCCACATACCCCTTAAAGAGACAGGCATTACTGGGACCCATGCGGGTGCCCATAGCTACTCCTTTGACTTAAAGGAGAAATTGGTCAGTGAGATTACAAGTTCAACCAGGCGGAGGAGAGTGGTGGTGGATGGGGATCGTTCAGGCTTCTGGTCGAGGGAGAAGCCGAGAGCTGTCAGACCATCCTGGTGGGGAACAGAGGTCTAGAGGGATTGGACATCCATGGTGAACAGGAGGCAGTCAGGTCCAGTGGTATTACCTACTCCAGCCACCAGATGGTGAAAGTGAGCAACCAAAGAGCAAGACCACCCAAACACAATGGCTTCATCAATTATGAGAATAACAAGGTGTAGAGCTGGATGAACACAGCAGGAGCAAGAAAACTGACGTTTCGGGCCTAGACCCAGAAATGAAACATTTCTGAAGAAGGGTCCAGACCCGAAACATCACCCTTCCTGCTCCTCTGATGCTGCTTGTCTGCTGTGTTCATCCAGCTCTACACCTTGTTGTCACAGATTCTCCAGCATCGGCAGTTCCTACTATCTCTGTAACTATTTAGTTAGTTCCAGTGTTCTCTCTTTGTGACACTGAGAAGCACACAAAGAGATATTACTACAGGTCAATACAGTGGCAGAGTGGCTCAGTGGTTAGCACTGCTACCTCACAGCGCCAGGAATGTCTTGAAGGAGGAAATGATGTGGAGGTGCCGGTGTTGGACTGGGGAGGTCAAAGTCAGAAGTCACACGACACCAGGTTATAGTCCAACAGGTTTATTTGAAATCACAAGCTTTCGGAGCAATGCTCCTTCGTCAGGTGAAATCCATAAGTACTCCTAAAGAGATAACAAGGTGTAGAGCTGGATGAACACAGCAAGCACTCCAAAAGCTTGTGATTTCAAACAAACCTGTTGGACTATAACCCTAGTGTCGTGTGATTTATGACTTTGAAGGGGGAAGGGGAGCTGGGGAGGTCTACAGAGGGAATCCCAGAGGTAGGGGCTAGCCTACTGAAGGGTGAGCCAGTGTTGCTTGAATTTTTGCTCAGCAATTCCAAATAGTCTCATGAATCCTTTCGAGAAAATAATTTGCCTGAAATCCCCGCTTGCGGGTGATCTCTGACAGTGGCAGATTGGGGGAAATAAATAAGGAGCCATGTTTAAAAATGACGAGGGGTAGAAATAACAGACAATGCCAGGAGGTAGGCGTGAGATCTGCGCTGAATTTGTGGCTTGGACCTACTACTCAGTAGCAGTGAATGGAGGAATTGCAGGCTGTATTACCCACTCCAGCCACAAGATGGTGGATGTGAGCAAACAATGAGCAAGACCGTCCCAAGCAGAATGGCTTCATTGACTAGTCCCAACACCAATCCCAAAAAGGCAAGATTGAACACTCACCTTCACGTCTGTCAATGGCATAAGAAGAGATGGGGAGCTGGTGGCATGGTGGGAATGTCACTGGACTAGCCATCCAGGAGATAGTAAGAACTGCCGATGCTGGAGTCAGAGATAACACAGTGCAGAGCTGGAGGAACACAGGCAGCATCAGAGGAGCAGGAAAGTTGACATTTTGTGTTTGAAACCTTCTTCAGGAACCTGAAGCTTTCAGAAAACCATTTCCGAACAAGGGTCCCGCCCCGAAACGTCAACTTTCCTGCTCCTCTGACGCTGCCTGGCCTGCTGTGTTCATCCAGCTCCACACTGTGCTATCTCTAGCCGTCCAGGAGACTAGGCTAATGCTCTGGGGCTGTGGTTCAAATTCCATTTTCATCGATTGAATAAATCCAAACTTGAGAGCTGGCTTTAGTAATGGCGACCATGAAACTACCGTCAAAAATACAGTCCAAAGATGTGCAGGTTAGGGTGGATTGGCTGTGCTAAGTTGCCCCATAGTGTCCAGGGATGTGCAGGTTACGGTGGATTGGCCGTGCTAAATTGCCCCATAGTGTTAAGGAATGTGCAGGTTAGGATGGATTGGCCGTGCTAAATTACCCCATAGTTCCCAGGGGTGTGCAGGTTAGGGTGGATTGGCCGTGCTAAATTGCCCCATAGTGTCCAGGGATGTGCAGGTTAGGGTGGATTGGCCGTGCTAAATTGCCCCATAGTGTTCAGGAATGTGCAGGTTAGGGTGGATTGGCCGTGCTAAATTGCCCCATAGTGTTCAGGAATGTGCAGGTTAGGGTGGGTTAGCCAGGGGAAATACAGAGGTAGGGTGGGGAGATGAGCCTGGGTGGGCTGCTCTTTGGAAGGTCAGTGTGAATAAGATGGGCCGAATGAACTGCTTCCACACTATCAGGATTCCAACTTATTTCACTCGTGCATGTTAGGGAAGGAAATCTGCTTTCCCTATCCACTCAGGCCTACAGGTGATACCAGACCCACAGCAAAAGGGTTCACTCAGAAATGGCTGAGGAAGCCACTCGCTTCAAGGGCTGGTTAGGGACATCCGACCCTGACCAGCAACTCTCACGTCCTATGAGAAAATAAGTTAATACCACTCAGTCGCAACGAGTTGTTGTCAGAGTCAGGGCCTCAAGCCCCATATTAGCTTTCTCGTTCGGTGTCACTTTCTGTGTCTGTCCGAGTTCAGCCAACTCAGGGGAGACCAGGATGTCGATCCTCCGATCTTCTGGAGCCCAGTGGTTCAGTAGGAGGTGGTTTCTGTCTGTCAGAACATGGCGGGTACAAGTGCCAATCCAGAGACTCGAATGTAGAGCACAGGCGTTAACTCGCTGTGCAGTGCTGACGGTGCGCTGCGCGGTTAAAATGCGATGTCAAGTTGAGACTCTGTCTGCCCGTGGCCCTCTATTTCATGGAACTGAGAAATCCCGCAACTCCTCAAGAAGGTGTAAAAGGCCCCATCGGTGGGATCGTGCAAAATTGATGCCGTCCTTCCTTATCCGCAGAATGTAAAACGCTTCCGGAAGTTTCCGTGGGCCTAGTTGCCAGTGAGTCCTTGAATTTGAGAGTTTAGAAGAATGGGGGTAGTTGGAGTCGAATAGAAACCTATAAAATTCTAACAGGGACTAGACAGGAAGGATGTTCCTGATGACTGAGGGGAGTCCAGACCCAGGGGCTCACAGTCGAAGGGTACAAGGTGGGACTGAGATGAGGAGAAATGTCTTCACCCAGAGGGTGGGGAGTCTGTGGAATTCTCTGTCACAGAAAGCGGTTGAGGCCAAAACACTGAATGTTTTCAGGGAGGAGTTAGTTATAGAGTCTTAGGCTCAAAGAGTCACACAGCACGGAAACAGACCCTTTGGTCCAACCAGTCCATCCTGCCCATGTTCGCAGACTAAACTAGTCCCATCTGCCAGCACTTGGCCCATATCCCTCCGAACCTTTCCTGTTCATAAACTTATCCAAATGTCTTTAAAACATTGTGACGTATTGTATCCAGCACTTCCTCTGGCAGTTCATTCCAAACACGAATCACTCTCTGTAAGAACGTTGCCCCTCATGTCCTACTTAAATCTTTCTCCTCTCATCTTAAATATGTGCACGCTAGTTTTGAATTGCCCTACCCTGGGGAAAAGACCTTTGCGATTCAGCTTATCCATGCCCCTCATGATTTTATAAATCTCTATAAGGTGACTCGTCAGGCTCCTACGCTCCAGTGATAAAAGTCCAGGGCTAAAGGGATCAAAAGGGAATGGGAGAGAAATTGCAAACGGGACTGAATCGGGTGATCATATTAAATGGGGGAGCAGACTCGAAAGGACCGACTATCTTCTACGTTTGTGTGGTTCTAAGATGTAGGTGGATACGCACATTGCGGGGTAAAGGAATTTTGTTGAAATGGGGTTGGATAATGTAGGACTGGGAGGAGGTCCCTTTACAGTATACGGGTGAATGACTCGCTCTGTGCCCGTCTCCCTCCCGCTCTGTGATGTGTGCAATAGCTGACTGTCAGTCAGAAAGGTCAATTTTCTGCTAAACTGCACACAGGGAACCATGAAGCCCCGGGACAGCAAAAACCTGTCCATTCACATTAAATCAGCGCTGACTAATCTTTTAAAGCCGAGCACTTCTTGGAGTCGTTCATTCGACAGTGAGGGAGGTTGTGGTAAGGTCACTGGAGCTGGTAATAGCGGGGTGCCTGCTCTCAGGTTAGAACGCTCCATGCATTGGGTCTTGCTGAGAACAAACTGATCACCAGGGACTAGCACAGACACATAGGGCTTAACTTCCTCGACCATTCGTCAAATAACACCCTGCGCCCTTTCACTGCCTGGGTGGGGGGTGGGGTGGGGGGATCCTTCGTTGCACTGTCTCAAAAACTGCACCTCTGACAGGGCAGTGCTCCCTCGTTAAATCACAGCAAAGCGTAGAGAACTGGTGCAGGAGTAGGCCATTCGGCCCTTCGAGCCTGCACCACCATTCAATAGGATCATGCAATCTCAGTATCCCATTCCCGTTTTCTCTCTATACCCCTTGATCCCTTTAGCTGCAAGGTCCACACCCAGCTCCCTCTTGAACATATCTAACAAACTGGCCCCAACAGCTTCCCATGGGAGAGAGTTCCACAGATTCTCAACTCTCTTGAGTGAAGAAATTCTTCCTCATCTCAGTCCTGAATGGTTTGCCCCTTATTCTTAGACTGTGACCGCCCCCCTAGTTCTGGGCTTCCCCAACATCGCGAACAGGCTTCCTGTATCTAACCTGTCCGGTCCCATCAGAATTTTATATGTTTCTATGAGAATGTATCCCTCTCTCCCCCCATTCTTCTCCTCGCACTGGGAAGGTCAGCCTAGATTCTATCTAGTCTTTGGTGTTGGAATGTTGCTTCATTGAGGAGTGAATGCCTACATAAAGAGACATTGAAAGGGGCTTAGAGAGGTGGACAGCTGGGAAGGAGAGAAGGAAAGAGAGAAGCGGGGATGGGGGGGAACAAGAACGTGAAAAAGGGGGTGAGGGTCGCCAGCCAAAGATGCTACGAGCCTCAGCTGCAACTTTCTTTCGGATTTGAATTGAACAGCGCCTTGCAGTAGACAATTCCACGGATTCACTCCCCCTGAGAGAAGAAATTCCTCCACATCTCTGTCCTAATTGTTGACCCCTTATTCTGAGATGCTGCCCTCTGGTCCCAGCCTCTAATTCATTCACAGGATGTGGGCATTGCTGGCTTGGCCAGCTTTTGTTACCCAGAGGTCAGTTAAGGGTCAACCACATTGCTGTGGGTCTGGAGTCACATGTAGGCCAGACTGGGGAAGGATGACAGTTTCCTTCCCTAAGGGACAGTAGTGAACCAGATGGGTTTTTCCATCAATTGACAATGGATTCACGGTCATCATTAGATTCTTAATTCCAGACATTTATTGAATTCAAATTCCACCATCTGCCATGGCAGGATTCAAGCCCAGGTCCTCAGAACATTACCTGGCTCTACAGTCCAGCAATAATACCACTAGGCCATCGTTTCCCACAAGGGGATAATAATCTCTCCACGGCTAACCCTGTCAAGCCCCTTAGGAATCTTTTATGTCGCCTCTCATTCTTCTAAAACTCCATTGAGTACAGGCCCCATCTACTCAAAAACAGAAATTGCTGGAAAAGCTCAGCAGGTCTGGCAGCACCTGTGGGGAGAAATCAGAGTTAACGTTCCAGTGACCCTTCCTCAGAACTGTTGGTAGCTGGGAAAACGTTGGTCTATTTGCAGAAATCAGAATTAACATTTCTGGTCAAGTCTATTCAACCCCTCATAAGACAGGGGCGGCATAGTGCCCCAGTGGTTGGCACTGCTGCCTCACAGTGCCAGGGACCTGGGTTCGATCCCACCCTCGGGCGACTGTCTGTGTGGAGTTTGCACATTCTCCCCGTGTCTGCGTGGGTTTCCTCCGGGTGCTGTAGTTCCCTCCCTCGGTCCAAACCTGTGTACGTTAGACTGGCCGTGCTAAATTACCCATAGTGTTCAGGGATGTGTAGATTAGGTGGGTTATAGGGGGATGGGTCTGGGTGGGATGCTCTGAGGGTCAGTGTAGACTTGTTGGGCCGAAGGGCCTGTTTCCACACTGTTGGGATTCCGAAAAAGAACAGTCCCTTCATACCTGGGATCAGCCAAGTGAACCTTCTCTGGACTACCTCCGATGCCAGTATACCTTTCCTTAGATAAGGGATTAACTTCACAGAATTATAGCAAGGGCTGACTCATGCCTTGTGCAGTTTTGGCAAAGTTCCCAACCTTTTATAGTCCACTCCCTTTGAGACAAAAGCAACCCCTCCATTTGCCTTTCCCCCTTTACCCACTGAATTTGGATGCCAATTGTTTCTTTGGCTCATGCAGGAAGACTCCCAGATCCCTCAGCGCTGCAGCTTTCTGCAGTCCTTCTCCATTTAAATAACATTAAGTGCCCCCTATCTGAAGAACGTGGCAGTACTTTTGGTGCAGTGAGACAGAGTGGTAAAGGAGTCAGATGTAGCTCACTGGGTAATACTGCTTCTCCCTCTCAGTCACACAATCGTGGGTTCAAGTCCTACTCCATACTGAGCTCTGAATCCAGGCTGACACTCCTAAACCCGTATGGGGAGTGCCGCACTGTGTTTCCTTCTCGAAAGGAACGTTCAAACTGAGTTCCTGCCTGTCCCTCTCAGTAAAAGGTGTCATGGCCACTATTTCTCAGGGGAGTTCCTTCAAGTCTTCCTGGTCTATATTTCTCTCTGAAAGGCAAATTACGGTTTGTGTGAACAAAGTAAAAATCCTCCAGATGCTTAAAATCTGAATTAAGTAACACATGGTTAGGGGAACACAGTGTAGAGCTGGATGAACACAGCAGGCCAGGCAGCATCACAGGAGCAGGAAAGTTGACGTTTCGGGTCGGGACCTTTTTTCAGACTTCCTGACCTGAAACGTCAACTTTCCTATCCCTCTGATGCTGCCTGGCCTGCTGTGTTTCTCCAGCTCCACACTGTGTTATCTCTGACTCCAGCATTGACAGTTCTTACTGTCTCTGATGTAGTTAGGCTTGGGGGGATTTTAAAACTATTTTTACGGTAGGAGGAGAAAGATTTAAAAGGGACCTGAGGGGCAATGTTTTCACACAGAGGGTGGTTCATGTGTGTAATACAGGTACAATTACAACATTTAGAAGACATTTGGACAGGTACATGGATAGGAAAGGTTTAGAGGGATATGGGCCAAATGTAGGCATGTGGGACTGGTTTAGTTTGGGAATCCTGGTCAGCGTGGACGAGTTGGGCCGAAGGGCCTGTTTCTGTGCTGCGTGACTCTATGAAAACAGGAAATGCTGAACATACTCAGTGTATGTCCAGGTGGGAGTTGCTATGTGCATGTTAACTGCCCTGACCCCATGAGACACCCCCAAGGATGGAGCAGGTGCTATGTCAACGCAAAGGAAAGAGGGTAGGGAAATGAAAGTGGGTTCAGTTAGAATGGGCACTGCCCAAAGTGGGGGCGATGGGCAAGACGGAGGGAAGGGGAGCTCTGAAGGATTAACTTGAATTGAGTCTAAAAACCGGCAGGGAGAGATTGATATGCAGTTGATGAGTGAGGACAGCTGACCGAGGAGAGAAGTTCCCAGTTTCATAACCTGACAGCTGCTGGCTTGAGACTCCCGCCTGGAATGTGGAATGTGACAGACACTCGATCCCGTGGCTGGTCAGTATGCGATTTAAAAAATCCTTGGAATATCAACCGGACAGGGTCTCCCAGTCCACCATCCACAACCCGCTGTACTGTCACCACCCCCTCTGGCTCACAATGGGACACCGTCCTTGCTCAGAGATCTTCTCTCATGGAGTGGGCCTGAAGACAGTGCCTGTGTGTCTGTGAGTGTGTGTGTGTGTGAGAGAGTGTGTGTGTGTGTGTTTGTGCATGTGTGTGTGTGTGAGAGTGTGTGTGTATGTGTGTGTGTGAGAGTGTGTGTGTATGTGTGTGTGTTCGCATGTGTGTGTGTGGGTGTGTGAGTGTGTGTGTATGTGTGTGCGTGCATGTGTGTGTGTGAGTGTGTGTGTATGTGTGTGCGTGCATGTGTGTGTGTGTGTGTGAGAGTGTGTGTGTGTGTGCATGAGAGAGAGAGTGCGTGTGTGTGTGTGAGAGAGAGAGTGTGTGTGTGTGAGAGAGTGTGTGTGCGCGCGCATGTGTGTGTGTGCGCGCATGTGTATGTGAGAGTGTGTGTGTGCGTATGTGTGTGTGTGTGTGCATGTGAGTGTGTGTGCGTGTGCGTGTGTATGTGTGTGTGCGTCTGTGCATCTGAGTGTGTGTGTGTTTATGTGTGTGTGCGTGTGTGTGTGTGTGCATGTGAGTGTGTGTGCGTGTGCGTGTTTATGTGTGTGTGCGTGTGTGTTGTGTGCATGTGAGTGTGTGTGTGTGCTTATGTGTGTGGGTGCGTGCATGTGTGTTGTGTGCGTGTGTGTGTGTGTGTGTGAGAGAGTGTGTGTGTGTGTGTGTGTGTGTGTGAGTGTGCATGTGTGTGTGAGTGTGCATGTGAGTGTGTGTGTGTGTGTGTGTGTGTGCGCGTGCGCGCATGTGAGTGTGTGTGTGTGTGTGTGTGAGTGTGCATGCGAGTGTGTGTACGTGTATATGTGTGTGTGCATCTGTGCATGTGAGAGTGTGTGTGTGTTTATGTGTGTGAGTGTGCATGCGCGCGTGTGTGTGTATGCGTGTGTGTTGTGTGAGTATGTGTGTGCGCGCACGCGTGTGTGTGTATATGCATGTGTGTGGTGTGCATGTGAGTGTGTGTGTATGTTTATGTGTGTGGGTGCGCGCGTGTGTGTATGCGTGTGTGTTGTGTGCATGTGAGTGTGTGTGTGTGCATGTGAGTGTGTGTGCGTCTGCGTGTGCGTCTGTACATTTGAGTGTGTGTGTGCGTGCACGTGTGTGTGTGCATGTGTGTTGTGTGCATGTGAGTGTGTGTTTATGTGTGTGTGCACGCATGTGAGTGTATGCGTGTGTGTTGTGTGCATATGAGTGTGTGTGTGCGAGAGTGTGTGTGTGTGAGTGAGAGTGTGTGTGTGTGTGAGTGAGAGTGTGTGTGTGTGAGTGAGAGTGTGTGTGAGAATGTGTGTGTGTGAGAGTGTGTGTGAGAGTGTGTATGTATGTGTGAGAGAGAGAGAGAGTGTGTATGTGTGTGTGTGAGTGTGTGTGTGCACGCGCGTGCATGTGTGTGAGAGGGTGTGAGTGCATGTGAGAATGTGTGTGTGTGTAGGTGTAATATACTTGTGCATTATTTGACTACAGGTGGCATCACCATCCAGTCCAATCCATCCTTTGCTCTATGAACAAACACATGTGTGCACACACATACACTATTGCACACTCAGAAAATTCACGCGCACACACACACACACTCTCTCTCTCACACACACACACGCACACACGCACACACACACTCTCTCTCTCTCACACACACACGCGTGCGCGTGCTCACAGGCACACTCAGACACTCACACTTCACTGGCACAAACACGATTACACACTTTAGACACACTCAGATACACAATGCACTTGTAGACACCCTCTGACACAAACACTCACCCTCACAGACACACACACGTGCAGACACAAACACACACATGCACACACACACATATCCGCAGACACAATTATACTTTGTAGGCACACTCAGACACACAAACACACACTTGCAAACACGCTCTGACACAGACATACTCACAGACAGAAGCACAGACCCTCGCAAACACAGACACACACAAACGCACACACAATCACACACTTGCAGATGCACGCGCACACAAACACACACACACACAGAGACACATACAGACACACACAATCACAGACTTGCAAACACACTCTGACACAGACATACTGACAGACAGAAGCACAGACCCTCGCAAACACAAACAGACACACACAAACGCACACACAATCACACACTTGCAAGGTGCACGCACACACAAACACACACACACACACACACACAATCACAGACTTGCAAACACACACACACACAGGCACACTCGAACACAGACATACTTACAGGCACAATTACATTTACAGATTTACAAACACTCACACAGAACCTTTCCAGTTGACATCTTAGTGGGTTCAGGTGTGAGGAACCCTGTAGTATTTTTTTACCTCCCTCTTCATTATTCCTCAGGCCTGAGTCCTGAGGATGATTACAATCAGTTCATGGACCCTGTGGGTTTGCCATCTGGAGTTTTCTATTCCTTTGCCAGTCACTGAAGTCATGCCCTGAATCTTCGATGTTGTTTTGTTTTTTGATGTCCCAGTGAGGTAGGTTAGGAGTCAGGAGAATGTAAGAGATGGGCTCAGCTCCCCCTTTATCGAAATACTGTCCCAATCCTCTGTCTGCAAATTGGGCTTTTATTTTCCTCTAAGTGTCCAGCATGAGACCTAGAAAGAGGAACAGAAAGAGTCTCAGACAGAGAGGCAGGGCAAGAGGGCGAGACAGAGAGAGATAGAGCGAGCGAGAGAGAGAGGGAGGGAGCTAAAGAGTGTGTGAGAGAGATACAGCAAAACAAAAGAGACAGAAAGAGACAGAGTGAGACAGTGAGACAGGGTGAGAACGAGACAGTGAGATAAAGAGAGAGATAAAGACAAAGAGATGGAGCTGCATTGAGAGACAGTGTGAGAGAGAGAGTCAGAATGAGAGAGAGAAAAAAAAACAGAGAGAGAGACAGAGTGAGACACAGAGCCTGAAAGAGACACAGAACTGGACAAAGGGACAGCAAGACAGAAAGAGAGAGAGAGAGGGGAGACAGAGCAAGGCAGAGATACAAAGCAAAACAGGGTGAGAATGAGACAGAGTGAAACAGAGAGATGGAGATGAAGAGAGACAGAGAGACAGGGTGTGAGAGAGATCAAGAGAGAGGCAAAGCAGGAGACAGACAGAGTGAGATAGAGAGATAGAGAGAGAGGGAGAGAGACAGAGTGATACAGGCCAAGAAATCTAGAGAGAAACAGTGAAACAGGCAAATGGAGATGCAGAAACAAAGAGCATGTGTGTGTGTTTGTGTGCATGTGTGTGTGAGAGAGACAGTGGGATAGAGAGAAAGGGTGAGAGAGAGAGGGAGACAGTGCAAGACAGAGAGACAGAGCGTGACAGAGAGAGAGAGAGTGCAAGACAGAGTCAGTGAGACAGAGATGAAAATTAGATAGTGAGCAAAAGACAGAGAGAGAGATGCTTACGAAGAGTTGTAGAGGGAGAAATGCAGTGAAGGTGAGAGGTCTGAATAGAAAAAGACATGTTTAGAAATAGACATGAAACAGAGAGAGGGAGATGGCATGAGAGACATACAGAATGTAAGAGACCATTACAAAGAGATACAGGTACAGGTGCTGAGGCAAAGCCGAAGAGACTGCAGAGGGAGTGAATTTACTGGAACAAAAACAAATTTGCTGGAAAAGCTCAGCAGATCTGGCAGCATCTGTGGAGGAGAAAGCAGAGTTAACGTTTCGGGTCCGGTGACCCTTCCTCAGAACTGATGGTGGCTGGGAAAACATCAGTTTATATGCAGAAAATAGGGAGGTGGGTGGGGTAGGGAGTAAACGATAAGATAGAGCCCAAAGAGAGAGAAAGACAGGTTGAACAGACAAAGGAGTTGCTAACGATCAGGCTGGGAGGGTGAATAGTTGTTAATGGGGACTGTTAGTGACTACATTGTGAGTTAATTTACTGCTTTACTTACGTTGGTGAAGAAATAAACACTGGCCAAGACTCGAGAGGTTAATTCCTTCCCTGTGAGGGGGAGATGAGGTGCCAATCGGACTTCTGGAAGACAGTTCTTCTGGCAGTGTGGCACTGCCTCAGTCAGGCAACACTGTGTACTCACATGTCGGGGACTTGAAGCTTTCACGTTTCAGATGCATTGGGCTCACTGTTGATTTCAGCTCCGTTTGTTCATTCACATTCATGTGGTTGCAATGCAGGATCTCACAAGCTCATTAACCCGGGACATTCGCACATCACCCAACCCCCTGGGTTTCTGTCTCTGACCAGAACATGCATCTCCCAATCTTAGCCATGTCTGTGTGACCTGAATTCCTCCAGTCTCCATTCACTTGCTTGTTTTGGCTACAGTTCCAGTCTGAAGCCTGTCACTACAACTTTCCTTACAATTATACAACACTTAGCTAAGCACATAAACATGTGAGGAATGGAGGGATATGGACCAAGGGCAGGCAGAAGGGATTGGTTTAATTTGGTGTCATGTTCGGCACAGCATTGTGGGCCGAAGGGCCCGTTCCTGTGCTCTTCTATGTTCATGAATGTTTCATTAATGTTATCTATTTTCAACTTCGTCCTTCACATTCCTTTTATCCGATTTTCTTTCTTTCTCTCAGCGAACTTATTCCATATCTCCCACCATTCTGTCAACAGTTCAATCCCTTGGAGCATTCTGGTTATGTGAATGGATAATTTAAAAAAATAAATTTCAATGAAATAGCATCTGATGTATTTTTTTACTGATTTTTTCCGTGGGACGTGGGTGTCGCTGGCTAGGCCAAAGGATTTAGAACCCATTCTTAATTGGCCCTGTACTGAGTGGCTTGCTCAGCCATGTCCAAGGCAAATTAACATCAAAGGTCATTGAATCTCTACAGTGTGGAAGCAGGCCATTTGGCACAAGTCCACACCGACCCTCCAAGGAGCATCCCACCCAGACCCTCACCACTACCCTATCCCTGTAACCCTGCATTTTCCTTGACTATCCCACCTAGCGAGCACATCCCTGGGCACTATGGGTAATTTAGCATGGCCAACCCACCCCAACCTGCACATCCCTGGGCACTATGGGGTAATTTAACACGGCCAATCCACCCTAACCTGCACATCCCTGGACACTATGGGGCAAATTAGCATGGCCAATCCACCCTAACCTGCACATCCCTGGACACTATGGGTAATTTAGCACAGCCAATCCACCCTAACCTGCACATCCCTGGGCACTGTGGGTAATTTAGTGTGGCCAATCCATCCTAACCTGCACATCTTTGGACAGTGGGAGGAAACTGGAGCATCCATGCCACCCAATATGTGTAACATAGAAATATGGATTCTATAACTCCTTGTTTTTTGCAAATATACCACACGACATCAGGTTATAGACTGACAGGTTTAATTAAAATCACAAGCTTTTGAGGGAGTCACCCCCTTATGCTTGACCTGACGAAGGGGCAGCGCTCCAAAAGCTGGTGATTTTAAATTAGCCTGTCGGACTATAACCTGGTGCCATTTGACTTCTGACTTTTCCCACCCAAGTCCAACACCGACACTTCCATGTTACGGCTGTATCCAGTAGCTTTGGTTCTGCAGAGTATATCTATCATGTCAATGATGCAGGCAGCCCCCAGATGGTGAATCCATTCTGCTCTGAAGTCTGTTTGCAAGTCAATTTGTTCACAAGTCAGAACAGAGTGCAGAATAATACAAAGTCGCTGTTTGCAAGTACAGGAAATGTTTGTGTGTCAAACCTTTAAAATTACTCCCCTGTACGCTAACACGTTCATAAGTAAGTGCATTCGTAAGTATTATGAATTAATGTATTATAAATTAATATGTCTCCATGTATTATAAATTAATATTTAGGACAATATGTCTTCATTACAATGAAGACCATGATTGTTGTAAAAACCATCAGATTCAGAAGTGTTGCTTTAGGGGAAGGAAATCTGTTATCTTATCCCAGCCTGACTTCTGTGCTTTTTTTAAAAATTTACTTGTGGGGTGAGGATGTCTCTGGCTAGGCCAACATTTATTGCCCAGATGGAAGTTTGGAGTCAGCCACATTGCTGTGGGCCTGGAGTCCCATGTAGGCCAGATCAGGTAAGGATGGCACTTTCCTTCCCTAAAGGGCATCAGTGATGCCAGATGGGGGTTTCCCCCCCCTTTGACAATCAATTCATGGTTTTCATTAGACTCTTAATTCCAGATTCTTTATTGAACTCAAATTCCACCATCTGCCCTGACAGGGTTTGAACCCAGGTCTCCAGAACATTACCTGGGTCTCTGGGTTAACAGTCTGACAATAATACCACTAGGCCATTGCCTCCCCACTCGACAGTAGACCCTCTGCAATGGGATGGACTCTTCGTCATCCTCATGAAATGACCTTCAGCAAGGCACACAGTTGACCAGAGGGTGGCTCGCCAGCGCCTCCTCCAGGATTGTCAGGACCAGTGCTGGTCTTTCTATCGTCCTGTAAAGATTCTCACCTCTCTGCGAAAAGTGCTATGGAAATGTAAGTTTTCCTTTGATGTCCTACAGTAACAGTATTTCAGGGGGTCAGGATTCAGAGCTTCAAGCTGGTTGGTGGTCTAGGTCACTGAATGCAGACCTGGTATTAGATTAGGACCCAGCGTGAGTTAGGATGGTTGGGGGGGAGCGGTGTTGGGCTGTATTGGATGTGTTGAAAGTTGTGATTTCTACATTCACAAATATTTGGCAAAATATATTTACTACGTCATGAACATATGTCTTTTCCCTCTGCTGTGGAAATGTACAGGAACCACAACCACAGGCAGGTTAGGAGCAAGTGTTTGGATGAGGATGGGGAGTTGATGTGGTTTATATGGATTTCAGCAAGGCCCTTGACAAGGGAAACTGTCAAAGGTAATAGCTCATGGGATCCTGGGCGACTTCTTTTTTATTATTCATTCACAAGTTGAGGGTGTCACTGGTTAGGCAGCATTTATTGCCCATCCCTAATTGCCCAGAAGGAAGTCCATATTGCTGTGGGTCTGGAGTCACATGTAGGCCAGACCAGGAAAGGATAGCAGTTTCCTTCCCGAAAGGGCATTAGTGAGCCAGATGGGTTTCTCTGACAATTGACAATGGATTCACGGTCGTCGTTAGATTCTTAATTCCAGATTTTTATTGAATTCAAATTCCACCATCTGCTGTGGTGGGTCCCCCGAACGTTACCTGGGTCTCTGAATTAACAGTCCAGCCACAATACCACTAGACCATCTCTCCCCTTGGCAAGATGGATCCAAAATTGGCTTCGCGATAAAAGACAGAGGGTGTTGGCAGAAGGAGGTGAGTGACTGGAGCCTGGAGAGTGGTGACATACCACAGGGATCAGTGCAGGGTCCCTTATTGTTCGTGATATCCATAAATGATATCAATGAGAATGTGGGAAGGCTGGTCAGTAAGTTTGAGAAGTCTGGCCGGGTGGTTGACAGTGAGGAGGAAGGTGTGAGGTTATGGGACGGGGGGATATAAACAGATTGGGCAGAGGGGCAGATGAATCACAGATAAATGGTGAGGTGATCCACTTTGGATTGGACAAGGGAGTACTTAATGAATGGCAGGGCATCAGGAAGCTCAGAGGAACAGTGGGATCTTGTCCTGAAGACAGCAGGACAAGTTAATAGGGTAGTTAAAAAGGCATACGGGACACTTGGCTTTATTAGTCGTGGCATAGATTATGAGACCAGGGATGTCAGGTTGGAACTGTACAAAACTCCACAGCTGGATGTACCGAAGGACCTGTTTCCATGCTGTACAACCCTATGACAACCCTATGCAGTTCTGGACACTGCACTATAAGGAGGGATGTGTTTGCACTGGAGGGGGATGCAGAGATGATTCACCAAGATGTTGCCCGCGATGGAGCATCTCAGCGATGAAGAGAAACTGGACAAGCTCGGGCTGTTTTTTCTGGAGCAGAGAAAGCTGAGGGGGTTGTGGGGGGGGAGGGCGGCGGGTAGAGGTGTATAGGGGCACAGAGTGGAGAGACAGTCAGCAGCTGTTCCCTTGAGTTGAAGGGCCAGCAACAAGGGGGCGTGGTTTTAAAGTGAAAGGCAGGAGGTTTAGGGAAGATTTGAGCCCAGAGAGTGGTTTGAGGGTGTGTGGGTCTGGAACGCATTCCCTGGGAGAGGGATTGAGGCAGGAATCCCCAAATTTAAGTATATACTTGGATGAACACTTGAGGTGCCATAAGATTCAGGGCTATGGGCCTTGTGTGGGAAAGTGCAGAACGTGGTTCATTTTTAGCAGTAGAGACTTGATGGGCTGAAGGGTCTCTTCAGTACTGGGTGACTCTAGGACCGAAAACATCATTCATTTATTAGTGCCTGCCATGTTTCACTACCAGGATAATATTTTCATGGTCGCCTTCTTATATTTCAGAATTCAGCTTTTTAGAAAGCTTTCACCTGCAGTGGTAGTGGGTGGGTTTGAGCCCACATCCCCAGCAGCGCTAACCAGCCTAAAACAATGACATTACCACTACCCCACCAACTCTGACTTGTAGCTCCCCTCTTGCCTAAGTTATTAATGGAGAATCTGGCTCCCTGGACTGGCCAAACAGACAATGCATTGTGTCCAGTGGGATAGGGGGATCCCATTACCACCAGGGTGTCATAAAAACAGCAGCTGAACCGTTTGAACATGTGGGTTGACATTTGCTGCAGCTATCTTTAGTTCCAACCCTGCAGGGAATGTTTCCTGTGATGGGTCAGGGCACTTTGAAGGTTTTGTTCCATTCCTGTGCATCCCCACAGAAGCCACCTCATACAGCAGCAAATTGCATTTGTCTAGCACTTCCAGCCCAGACCCCCCACGGGAGCAGTTATCGAAGGGTTTATCCGACCCTCAGCCATGATCGAGGTTAGATACGGAGTAAGGCTCTCTCTACACTGTCCCCCATCAAACACTCCCAGGACAGAGACAGCACGGGGTTAGATACAGAGTAAAACTTCCTCAATACTGTCCCCCATCAAACACTCCCAGGACAGGGACAGCACAGGGTTAGATACAGAATAAAGCTCCCTCTACACCATTGGGACAGATGACTGAGAAGCTTGGTCCAAGAGAGACAGTGGTGGAGAGGTTTAAGGGAGGGCATTCCAGAGCTTGGAGATGAGGAAGCTGAGGATTACCTCCAATGATTCAGCAGTGAAAATCGAGAGATGGTGAAGAAGCTGGAATTCGAGGAGCACAGAGATCTCAGAGCACTGTTGGATTGGGTGCTGCGGAATGGGCCGAACCCCTTGCACACTAACAAATGATGGTGTCGGAGCATATAGTGCAGCCCTGTGCTGGTGTATGCATAGCTGGGAGTTTGTATATGTCTGTGTTAGTGTAGTTGTGTAGTATGTGTTGCAACAGTGCCAGTAATGTGACAGTCAGTTTCTGCACAGAAAGCTCCCACAAATAGAAATGTGATAATGTCCAGCGACTAAGGATAAACATTTCCCAGGGAGAACTCTGCTGCGATAGGGTTAGAACTTTTGTCACCTGCAAAAGGTAGCACCTCTGACAGAACTGTAAAAGCACAGGAGGCCATTCAGTCTATCCACCCTGCACTAACCTCCTGCCTTTCTCCCCTTATTATTCTATAATTCACTCACAGGATGTAGGCATCGCTGGCACAGACAGCATTTATTGCCCAGATTATTGCCCTATTCAGCATGTGTCAGCTGAGCTCTCTCTCGCTGCTGTGTGTCTGTGTGTGTGTGTGTGTGTGTGTGTGTGTGTGTGTGTG
>NC_063370.1:6279046-6293468 GCF_021869965.1 Rhincodon typus
CATTTGCCTGTGTTTGGCCCATATCCCTCTAAACCTTTCCTATTCAAAAACCTGCCCAAATGTCTTTAAAATGTTGTAATTGTACCACTTTGTTCCACTTATGCACCACCCTCTGTGTGAAAACATTTCCCTTTTAAAATCTTTCCCCCTCTCACCTTAAACCTATGCCCTCTAGTTTTGGACTCTCCTACCCTGGGGAAAAGACCTTGTCTATTCACCTTATCCATGCCCCTCATGATTTTATAAACCTCTATAAGGTTCTTGGTGCCTCCTTTTCTAAAGGTTCCCTACTCAAACCTACTACTACCTCAGCCTCTGATGCTCCAGAGAAAATAGCCCTAGCCTATTCAGCCTCTCCCTATAGCTCAACCCTTCAACCCTGGCCACATCCTTGTAAATCTTCTCTGAATCCTTTCAAGTTTCACAACATCTTTCCTACAGCAGGGAGACCAGAATTGAACACAGTATTACAAAAGTGGCCTAACCCAATGTCCTGTACAGCTGCAACATGACCTCCCAACTCCTATACTCAATGCACTGACCAATAAAGGTAAGCGTACCAAATGCCTTCTTCACTATCCTGTCTACCTGCACCTCCACTTTCAAGGAATTACGAACCTGCACTCCAAGGTCTCTTTGTTCAGCAACACTCCCCAGGACCTTACCATTAAGTGTAAAAGTCCTGTTCTGATTTGCCTTTCCAAAATGCAGCACCTCACATTTATCTAGATTAAACACCTTCTGCCACTCCTTGGCCCTTTAGCCCATCTGAATAATGTCCCTTTGTACTTTGAAAAAAAAGATTCATTGATGCTTTCATTGTTATAAGACCAGACACACCAAAGCCAATTGCTGGAAGTTAAATGAGGGTCCAGTTGCAGTAGCAGGTTTGAGTAGGGAACCTTTGGAAAAGAAGGCATCAAGAAAAGATATTGTTATTAAAACTGAAGCAGTAGTACAAAGCAAACCTGTTTCCTCAGAATGCTGTAAGAATGAAGAGTAGACTTGGAATAGTCATGAAAATTATTTTTCACATATTGATCAGGAGAGTCAGACTACTGGAAGTTCCAAATATTTTATCGCAAAAGGAGAGGTATTTCTTTATGCTTTGAATTGAGCAAGTAAGCCATAGAATCCCTACAGTGTGGAAGCAGGCCATTCAGCCCATACTGCCCCTCTGAAGAGCATCCCACTCAGTCCCACCCCCTTCCCCTGCACATCCCTGGACACTATGGGGTAATTTAGCATGGCCAATCCACCCTAACCTGCACATCTTTAGACTGTGGGAGGAGCACCCAGAGGAAACCCACACCAACACAGGGAGAATGTGCAAACTCCACACAGACAGTTTCCCAAGGGTGGAATTGAACTCAAGTCCCTAGTGCTGTGAGGCAGCAGTGCTAACCACCGAGCCACCTATAAAGATATTGAGAGACACAGGGGCAAGCTAGTCACTGATGATGCTCTCTGTCTTCCAGAGGAATTAAAGAAGAAGAAAATTTTATTGGAGGTATGCATGGCAGACACAAGGTAGTCTCATTGTTCTGCACAGAGTGGAATTACATTGAACTTGGACAATGGAGAAATTGTAGTGGGATTAGTGAAGGACATCTGATAGAAATGAACTTGATCTATTTCCAGAAACTATCTGATGAGATAATTATTTGCCCTCACCAAGTCCAGCAAAATGACCACTGGAGGGAAAAGAAACTGAGATGACACAGGAGGAACACCCTGGAATGTATCCTGACTGTGTTGAGACTAGATCTCAGGCCCATAGAATTAGACAGAAAGAACAAGGGTATTTGAGAGGGAGATGGTTTGAAAATTCAATTTGCTCACACAAATATTAAAAAAAAAATTAACTTAAAAAGGTGAGGATAGAGAGAGAATGAGGCTGACATTTTAGCCTAGCTCCTTTAATAAAAAAAGCAACAGATTCAGAGTTTAAAGCGTTAGACCAAGTGACCTCCTCAGAAATGGAATCAGAAACAATGCCTGAGAGTTATCATTTGAAAGACAAAGTATCATGAAGAAATCTGGATAAGCTCAGGTTGTTTTCTTTGGAGTAGAGAAGGCTGAGAGGGGACCTGATAGAGGTAAATAAAAGTATGAGGGGCATGGATGGGGTGAATAGAAAGTAGCTGTTCCTCCTTAATCAAAGGGTCCATAACAAAGGGGCAGGAGGTTTAGAGAGGATTTGAGGTAGATCTTTTTCATCCAGAGGGTAGTTGGGGGCCCTGGAACACACTGCCTGAGAAGGGGGTACCCTTAAAACCTTTAAAAAGCACTTAGCTGAGCACTTGAAATGTCATAACGTTCAAGGCTCTGAGTGTAGTGCTGGAAAGAGGGGATCGAGTAGGTGGCAGTATATTTTTGGTGGTACAGACCCAAATCCAAAGGCCCTCTTCCGTATTATATGATTCTGTGAAACAGAGACCATCTGAAATACCAGCCACATAGGAATGGGCAGTCACCCATCAAAGGGTAGTTCCTGGTGTGAAAATCATAATAAAACTCTACACTTGGGAATATGAGACCTGACCTTGTAGTGGTGTATAAAATAATGAGGGGTATAGATAAAGTTAATGGTAGGTGTCTTTTCCCTAGGATGGGGGATTTCAAGACTAGGGGGCATGCTTTTAAGGTGAGAGGGGAAAGATTTAAAAAAGACACGAGGGGCAAATTTTTTACACAGAGAGTGGTTCATGTGTGGAATGAACTTTCTGAAGAAGTGGTGGATGTGGGTACAGTTACAACATTTAAAAAACATTTAGATAAGTACATGAATGGGAAAGGTTTGGAGGGATATGGGCCAGGAGCAGGCAGGTGGGACTAATGTAGTTTGGGATTATGGTCGGCATGGAATAGTCAGACCGAAGGGTCTGTCTCCGTGCTGTATGACTCTATGGCATGGCCCTCAAAATTCCAATGGCAGGTCACTTGGCTATTAGGAAAACAGGCTAAAAGAGTAAAACATGTTTATTGGCCAGGATTACATAAAGACGTGGTCAAATTGTGATGGATATGCCACACATATCAGATAGTGAGGAAACACCAACCTTCAATTAAACCTGCTCCTTTCAGTCTCATACCAGATTTGTAAGAACCTTTGGAGCAGGATCTTAACATATTGTGTCAAACCCCTACCTAAAGCCAGAAATAAGAATTTCTATCTATAGATGACTTTGGATAGAGTCATACAGCACAGAAACAGACCCTTCAGTCCAACCAGTCCATGCTGACCATAATCCCAAACTAAACTAGTCCCACCCGCCTGCGCTTGTCTCATATCCCTCCAAACCTTTCCTATTCATGTACTTATCTAAATATCTTTTAAACATTGTAACTGTACTCACTTCCACAAGATTTCCCAAAGCAACTTCATTGGGAAAAGTTACTGCCAAACAAAGTGACAGTTCACCTGCACATCTGCGAATGTGGTATACTGCATCCGCTGTACCCGGTGTGGCTTCCTCTACATCGGGGAAACCAAGCGGAGGCTCGGGGACCGCTTTGCAGAACACCTACACTCGGTTCGCAATAAACAACTGCACCTCCCAGTCGCGAACCATTTCAACTCCCCCTCCCATTCCTCAGACGACATGTCCATCCTGGGCCTCCTGCAGTGCCACAACGATGCCACCCGAAGGTTGCAGGAACAGCAACTCAGATTCCGCTTGGGAACCCTGCAGCCCAATGGTACCAATGTGGATTTCACAAGCTTCAAAATCTCCCCTCCCCCTACCGCATCCCAAAACCAGTCCAGCTCGTCCCTGCCTCCCTAACCTGTTCTTCCTCCCACCTATCCCCTCCTCCCACCTCAAGCCGCACCTCCATCTTCTACTGACTAACCTCATCCCGCCCCCTTGACCTGTCCGTCCTCCCTGAACTGACCTATCCCCTCCCCAACTCCCCACCTACACTCACCTTTACTCGCCCTATCCCCGCCTCTTCGACCTGTTTGTTTCTTCTCCACCTATCCTCTCCTCTATCCATCTTCTATCCGCCTCCCACTCTCTCCCTATTTATTTCAGAACCCCCTTCCCCTCCCCCTTTTCTGATGAAGGGTCTAGGCCCGAAACGTCAGCCTCTCTGCTCCTATGATGCTGCTTGGCCTGCTGTGTTCATCCAGCCCTGCACCTTGTTGTCTCGGATTCTCCAGCATCTGCAGTTCCTACTATCTCTGACAGTTTAAGAGTTAGTTCAATTTTTTTTTACAAGGGATGAAATGGGATTGTAGCCTCAAAATCTTTCAAATTTGTTTTCGCTGTGAATAGCTTGGTTTATTCTGTTTTATCTTCACCTCTTCTGTGTTTATGGCTTTTCTCTGTTGAAAGCCCCAAAATCTACAGCACTTGTCTTTGAGAGAGACCACCTCATTAATTTTTCCAAAAAAGAAGCGATATGTGATCTATCAAGCCAAATTTCAGTCTGGGAATCTTAGCGTTTTGCCAGTGTGGAGTTCTGGAACACCACCAATCCAAGATGTTACAGCTTGCTTAGGACTTCAGCTTGAATTTATCACATCGGGTCTATTTTTCAAAATGTCTGCTCTGATTAAATGTTCGATTGTTCTACTCTCTATAGAACAGGACTACTCAAAGTGGGGATCAGGACCCCAAATGGGGTCATGACCTCCAACCCAGTAATGGCCGCTATGGATCTCTGACTGAATTATAACAGTTATAACAGACAGCCCCTCCCCCAAAATCATCCCTACCCGTGCAGATCTCACAGAGACATTACCTTACGTTTCTCTGCACTGAAATTCACTCGTATCTGTCCCTTTGGCCAACTTGTCAATGTCCCACAATCATCCTCACAGAATCATAGAAAGCCTATAGTATGGAAGCAGGCCACTCAACCCTTCAAGTCCATACTGACCCTCCAAAGAGCATCCCAACCAGACCCCTGCCCTACCCCTGTAACCCTGCATTTCCCATGGCTAATCTACCCTAACCTGCACATCTTTGGACTGTAAGAGGTAACCCACACAGACACGGGGAGAATGTGCAAACTTCACACAGACAGTTGCCCAAGGATGGAATCCAACCCAGGTCTCTGGCGCTGTGAGGCAGCAGTGCTAACAACTGAGCCACCGTGCCACCACAAAACTCACTGTTCTCCTTAACTTAGTACCATTTGCAGATTTAGTGATTTTTGTCCCTCAAATTTAGTGAATTTTTTCCTTACCTCCAAATCATTTATATAGATCAGAAAAAGCAAGGGTCCCAACACTGATCCTTGAGGAACACCACTCATCACCAATCTGAGAAATACCCATCCGTGCCTACCCTCTGATTCCTATCTTTTAGCCGACTTCTAACCTATGCTACTAAGGACCCATCAATCCCAAATGTTTCCAATTTGTTAACCAGCCTGCCACATGGTATTGTATTAAATGCTTTCTGAAAGTCCAAATACACAACATCCACAGCACCACCCTCATCCACTGCCTGTGTCAACTTGTCAAAGAACTTAATCAAATTTGTCAGACGTAGACCTGCCTTTGACAAAGCCATGCTGAATGTCTAGTATTAACTTACTTCTCTTTAAATTACATTATGTTATGGCCTTGCTCAGTGTTCCCACCATTCCTTTATTCATTCACAAGATGAGGGCATCGCAGGCCAGGCAGCATTTATTGCCCATCCCTAATTGCCCAGAGGGCAGTTGAGAGTCAACCACATTGCTATGGGTCTGGAGCCACATGTAGGCCAGACCAGGCTAAGGATGGCAGTTTCCTTCCCTAAAGGACATTAGTGAGCCAGATGGGTTTTTCCGACAATCGACAATGGATTCACAGTCATCGTTAGATTGTTAATTCCAGATATTTTATTGAATTCAAATTCCACCATCAGCCATTGCGGGTTTCGACCCCCGGTCCTCAGAACACTATCTGGGTCTCTGGATTAACAGAACAGCGATAATACCACTAGGCCATCGCCTCCCCAATGTTGGCATCAAGCCCACTGGTCTGTAGTTTCCTGGATTATCTTTTGCCCCATTCTTAAACAACGGTGTCACATTTGCAATCCTCCTGTCCCCTGCGATTTATCCTGTGTTCGGAGAGGCCTGGGAATTTGCTGTCAACAGCTCCACAATTTGCTCCCTTACCTCTCTCAGCAATGCAACCCATCCGGGCCTGGTGACCTCTCTACCTGGAGTTTTTATTAGCACCCCTTCTTTATCTAACACAATATGGCTCGGTTGCTCCATACCAACATTTTCAACTAGGCCAGCGTCACCATTTTCCAATTTGGTAAAGACAGAAGCAAAGCACTCATTTAGGATCTCTGCCATCCCCTTTGCAACTTACCCTGCTTGTTCCTCATGGGCCCCACTCTATCTTTCACTAATCTTTTACTGTTAATATGTTTGAAGAACATTCTATTATTTGTTATAGGGCAGCCTGCCATCCTTCACTCATGCTTCCTCTTAGCCTTCCATATTCCAGCCTTAGCCTCTCTCCTGCATTTGAGATACTCTTCCTGATGGTGATTATTATTCCTGTACACTTCACAACTCACCACATAAACACAGCGGCTACAAGGGCAGGTCAGAGACTGGGAATCCTGCAGCAAGTAACTCACCTCCTGACTCCCCAAAGCCTGTCCCACCATCTACAAGGCACAAGTCAGGAGTGTGATGGCCCACTTGCCTGGATGGGGGCAGCCCCAACGACACTCAAGAAGCTTGACACCATCCAGAACAAAGCAGCGCCCCCTTGATCGGCGCCACATCCACAAACATCCCATTCCCTCCACCACCGACGGTCAGTAGCAGCAGTGTGTACCATCTACAAGATGCACTGCAGAAATTCACCAAAGATCCTTAGACAGCACCTTCCAAACCCACGACCACTTCCATCTAGAAGGACAAGGGCAGCAGATACATGGGATCACCACCCCCTGTGAGTTCCTGCAAATCACTCACCACCTTGACTTGGAAACATATCGCCGTTCCTTCAGGGTCGCTGGGTCAAAATCCTGGAATTCCCTCCCTAGGGGCATTGTGGGTCAACCCACAGCAGGTGGACCACAGCGGTTCAAGAAGGCAGCTCACCATCACCTTCTCAAGGGGGCAACTAGGGACGGGCAGTAAATGCTGGGCCCAGCCAACGATGCCCATATCCCACAAAATGAATAAACATTGAAAAAAAGAGCCTTCTTTCCTTCATGATTTTCTCATCAATATACTAAGTCATCCAGGATATTCCAGCTTTGGATATCTGTATTTATTTCTAATGTGTATGTACCTAGTTTCCATCCTAATCATCTCTCTTCTGAATGTCTCCCAATTTTCATCCACTATTTTAGCCACCAAAATGCATTTCCAATCAACCTGCTCCAGTCTAAGTCTGCTTAAAAAATGCTGGCAGACATGTTAATCCTGCTCCAGGATGGAATTGCCACTTCCACTATGTCCTGTTCGACCATCACCACCTATTCTCTCATCGGCTCTTGGTCCTCCATTCTAAAATTCTCATCTCCCTTGGTTTTCGTTCTCTGTTTCTCTCTTACTTTCTCTCTGCAACCTCCTCCAACCCTGCAGACCTCCATATACTCCTCCAATTCAGGCCCTCGGGGAAGGGAGGGGAAGGGGTAGTAGTGTTGGAGGGGGGTGGGCAGAGTGAAGGAGGGGAATGAGGACAGTGGGAGAGAACTGTAGGAGGTGAGCAGAGAGTGGAAGAGAAGGGGGGAGGTGGGATTATTTCCTCTACAGGATCAGATCTGCTATGTGTGCGATGAGCAACATCTTTTTGTGGGTGCTGATACTGAAATTTATCTCCTTTGCTGTTATTCACCCTTTGTTGCTGTCATTTCTTGTCTGTTTCCTTTAGTCACCACAGTTACTGACTGCACCAAATGTTTTCATTAACTTAGAGTTGCTTCTGGTGAGTTTTCTGTTTCGAGATCCTTCCTTACAGAAACTGATCAGTTCTGAGAGACTTCTGGCCATGAGTTGGTCTCAAAGCTGTGCCAATGATTTTGTTTTTTTTTGGAAAAAGTATTATTTTTAAGCTTCTCCAAACAATTTCAGACCTGAGTCTCAATTCTTCATTTCTGTCGCAATTTTCTAGGCAGCAAATCCCATTGTTCTCCCTGATTTTTGCTGTGTGAGTGTCAGCGCCACACCTGAACCTGGGTTGAAGTTTGACTGGTCAGGGAGAAGGCAAATTCAAGAACTGGTTTTAACCAGAGTCCTCTGTCCTACTCTGATCATTGTTTATTAACACTATGTTCAACTATACATAGTAACCTGAGAGATACAAGGTTCAGATTTTATTGTGCCATTGTTAAGTGACTGTAATCTTAATGTACTTCCCACTTCCACTCTAGTACAGATCTACTTCACTCCTCCCACATTGTACTATTTACACCCTATGAAGAGCAACTCCATGACATTATCATTGGGATGCTCCAAGGTGCTAAGGTTTTAACACAGCACCCTCTGTCCTCACTCCCTCCTTCATTCCCCCTCTCCATTCTCTTGTCCCTCTTTCCCCTTCTCCAATCTTTCCTTACCTCCTATTCTCCCTTCCTCCATTCATCTCCCTCCTTCCCACCTCCGCCTTCTCTTCCAGTCTCTATTCACCTCCTACAGTTCTCTCCCACCATCCTCATTCCCTTCCCTCCTTCCCTCACTCTCCCCACCACCCCCCCTCCAACACCACTACTCCTTGCCTTCCCCGGACGCCAGAATTGGACGAGTATCTGGAGGTCTGCAGGATTGGAGGAGGTTGTGAGATAGAGAGACAGGGAATGAAAGCCAAGGGAGATGAAAATTTTAGAATGGAGGACCAAAAGCCAATGAGAGAGTAGGTGGTGATGGGAAAACAGGACATGGTGGAGGCGGCAGAATTCTATACCTAGTTCCATCCTTTATAACCTAATGTCGCACAATGACTAACCCTCTCATTCATTTTATACAGTTGTCACTAGGCCCAGGTTCTTCTGAGGTAGATATTGCTAATGTGATGAGATAAACGTCAACTGGCATTCCCAGTACCCAATAAGCCTTGTTCCACTCTCGGGACCATCATCCCACTCGGATATGGGGACAGAATGAGGCTGTTCAGTCCCTTTAATCTGTTCTGTTATTGAGGTAAATCTCATCCCTGATGTATATTTGAGTGGAGGTTTGGTGCAATCATGCTCCTTATGGGTAGTTGGGGGATTTTCATTATTCGTTCATAGGATGTGGGTATCACTGGTTAGGCAGCATTTATTGCCCATCCCTAATTGCCCAGAGGGCAGTTAAGAGCCAATCACATTGTGGTTGATAAGGATGGTAGATTTAATTCCTAAAGGGAATTCGGTGAACCAGATGGGGTTATTATCCCTGACAATCGACAACGGTTTCACGGGTCACCTTTAGGCTCTTAATTGCAGATTTTTATTGAATTCAAATTCCACCATCTGCCGTGCCGGGATTCGAACTCAGATTTCCTGGAACATTACCTGGGTCTCTGGATTAACAGTCCAGCGATAAGACCACTAGGACGTCACCCACCCTAAATGTCATGAGAGGGTGGGAAAGGGAGGGGTTGAGATAGAAACTGAGGACTCTCTTCCCTCAGACAGTCTTTAGCCTGCTCTCCTCCAGCAAACATTGGAGGCTGGATCGCTGACTGAATATATTCGAGGCAGAGTTTTATTTTTCATCGATGTCTGGATTGAGGATTACAGGTTGCAAGAAAAGAGAACTAAGTGGAGTGGAGGCCACAATTCGATTGGCCATGATCTTATTGAATGGACAGGCAGGTTCGAAGTGACGAATGGCCTGTTCCTACCCATTTGTCCTTTATTCCCAACGCCCTTATTAAAGCGAAAGGTGGTTTGTGTGGTGCATTAAAGGGTTGGGCTGAATAGGCTCCTGCCATAGTATGATGGCGCAAGTACAGAGTGGTTGGGCCTAATGCATAGAGTCTGTAAATTCAAAGCATGGCTTGGGGCAGCCCACTGGCTCACTGGCTCACTGGTCAGCACTTTTGCCTCCCAGGACCAGGAACACAGCTTTGATTCCACCCTCGGGCGACTGTCTGTGTGGAGTTTGCACATTCTCCCCATGTCTGCGTGGGTTTCCTCCGGGTGCCCCGGTTTCGTCCCACAGTCCAAAGATGAGCAGGTTAGGGTGGATTGGCTGTGCTAAATTACCCCATAGTGTCCAGGGGTGTGCAGGTTAGGGTGGATTGGCCGTGCTAAATTACCCATAGTGCCCAGGGGTGTGCAGTTTAGGGTGGATTGGCCATGCTAAATTATCCATAGTGCCCAGGGATGTGCAGGCTGAGTGGGTTAGCTTTGGGAAATGCAGGGTTACAGGAATAGGGTAGGGCAGTGGTTTGGGTGGGATGCTGTTCAGAGGGATGATGTGGGCTTGATGGGTCGAATGATGCCCTGCTGCCACACTGTAGGGAATCTATGATTCGATAAAGTCTTTAGTCGAATTACTTTGATACCACCTGCTTTGTACAATTGAGAGAAGGAGAAGAGTCGCTTCCACTCCGATTTGTTTCAACATATTATTTCTGCGCAGATAAAACTTGTTGCTCTCCATTGCTCACAGCCTGACAGATTCTGTTCTGTCTACTGCTTATTTCTCACGTGGAACACGTCCAGGTTAAACACCAGGCTCAGGGCTCGGCATCGTCGAAATTCAACAGACGGCACGTCTTGTCTCTGGCAAACCTGCCGGAGCAACAGGAGACACAGTGCTTCTGGATGGTATTAACACATCAATCAGCTCAGGAGTCACAGAGAGGAGCATGTTTTTGTAATCCACACAGATTCCAGAGCCAACTGTCCATTAACCTTCCGCCCGTAACAACTAGCCTGCAAATACCCCGCTGCTCACAAGCTATTGCTGCATGTGTGCACCTGTGACTGAAGGGTGGGGGTGCACTTTATTTTCCTACCCTCACTTTTATTGCCACCCACATGGGCATCGCTGGCTGGGTCAACATTGGTTACCCATCCCATAAAGGCCCCCTGGGGAAGATGGCAATGAGCTGCCTTCTTGAACCACTTTCGAATGCCCCGAGGGAGGGAATTCCAGCATTTTGACCCAGCGACGCTGAAGGAATCCAGCATTTTGACCCAGCGACGCTGAAGGAACCGAGGCTTAGAGACCACTTTGTCGAGACCCTGCGCTCTGTTCGCGACAAAGTACAACACCTCCCAGTCGCGAACCACTTCAACTCCCCCTCCCTGGGCGACATGTCCATCCTGGACCTCCTCCAGTGTCACAACGACGCCACCCGCAAACTCACCTCATATTCCGCCTCAGGAGCCTACAACCCAAAGGTCTCAATGTGGACTTTACCAGTTTCAGAATCTCCGCACCCCTGGCCTCATCCCATGACCAACCCTCCTTCCCTTCCCCGCCTCCTTGACCTGACACAACCTGTCCATCTTCTCTCCCATCCATCCACTCCTCCCACCTCACTGACCAATCCCCACCACGGCCAACCTGCACTCCCCTATCACCATCCCACCTACCTTCCCCAGCCCCATCCCTCCTTTCTATTTATTTCAGAGCTCCCTTCCCCCTCCCCCATTTCTGAAGGAGGGTCCTGACCTGAAACAGGGGGAAGGGAGCTTGGAAATAAATAGAGGAGGTGGAGCTGGGGGAAGGTAGGTGGGATAGTGATTTTTGAGCACAGGTAGGGAGTGGCGGAGATTGCTCAGTGGGAAGGGTGGAGTGGACAGGTGGGAGAGAAGATGGACAGGTTGTATCAGGTCAAGGAGGCAGGGGTGAGAGGGAGGGTTAGTCATGGGATGAGGCCCGGTCTGGGGAGGTTTTAAAATTGGTGAATTCTATGTTTAGACCATTGGGCTGTAGGGTCCCGAGGCGGAATATGAGGCGCTGCTCCTCCAGTTTGCGGGTAGCGTCATTGCGACACTGGAGGAGGCCCAGGATGGACATGTCGCCCAGGGAGTGGGAGGGGGAGTTAAAATGGTTGGCGACTGGAAGATGTTTATCGTGAACGGAGCGCAGATGCTCTACAAAACAGTCTCCAAGCCTGCACTGGGTCTCACTGATGTAGAGGAGGCCACATCATTTGTATTTGTAGTTAGTTGCTATCATGCAACAAACCGCATCTTGTACCCCTCTCCCCTACTTCCTGTTTAAAACAGTTGCGTCTCCTCGTTGGAAGTTTCTCTTTTCCACAATAAACTGAGCAATTCCCAACCTAAAAGGATGCTACCTGGTGGTGAGTATGAGTTCGAGCAGCTGTATGCACCATTACAGCTGGGGTGGCCTGAAGATTTAGTTTAGGGGCTGCATTGCGACTGTAAGAGATCCCGACTTTGCAAGTCATATTTTACATTTTTATTGTCACATGTACACAAGTACAGAGGTACAGGAGTACAGAGAAAATTGTATTATGTTGCCACACGCAGAACCATCTGAGGTACCGAGGTACCTAGGCACAAAACAAACTTAGGTACATGGTAAATAAAAACCAGAAGAACTGCGGATGCTGTAAATCAGGAACAAAAACAAAGTTGCTGGAAAAGCTCACCAGGTCTGGCAGCATCTATGGAGGAGAAAACAGATTTAACGTTTTGGGTTCCCTGAGAAAGGGTCACCGGTCCCGAAACGTTAACTCTGTTTTCTCCTCCACAGATGCTCCCAGGCCTGCTGAGCTTTTCCAGCAACTTTGTTCAGGTACATGGTCGTGAGAGAGACGAGAGTTTAAAAAGTTAAGCATTATTTCATGGAAAAATGAAGAAATAGATGATAGTTTTCATTAAAGCCTTTCGTAGTTTAAACTTGGAAAATAAATAAGTTAGAAGTTTCAACAGTTTTTGATGAGTTCTCCGCTCATCTCACTCCGCTGTCTGTTCCCAATGCCACCGCCACAGATACCATCACTGCTGCTGGAACTGCATCTCCCTCGGTTACTCAGCAATGTGCCCGGCACGATCCACTTGCACCCTGAGACACCGCCTTGAGCCGCCGAGAGACTGGTCAACATATTGCCAAGAGACCGGGCCAAAACCCGCCACGAGGCACAGAGAGAGACCAGGCCAAGACCCACCAAAAACCGCCAAGAGACCAGGCCGAGACCCACCAAAAACCGCCAAGAGACCAGGCCGAGACCCACCATGAGGCACAGGGAGACCAGGCTGAGACCCACCACGAGGCACAGAGAGACCAGGCTGAGACCCACCACGAGACACAGAGAGACCAGGCCAAGACCCACCACGAGGCACAGAGAGACCAGGCCAAGACCCACCACGAGACACAGAGAGACCAGGCCAAGACCCATCAAGAGACCGAAGTGGAGAGAAAGAGAAAGAAAGGAGAAAAAACGAGAAAGGAAATAGAAGGAGTGGAGAAGATCCGGGGTTGGAGCGTCCTACTCTGCCCTCATCAAGGGTGAGTTGATGGTACACATTGCTGTGACTGTGCGCTAGTGGTGGGAGTCTCAATGGCCGAAGGCGGAATAGATTTTACAGAAAAATAACTGAACAGACAGGTTGTTCCATCAAATAACTGAATGGAAGAGATGGTAATATCCATGCAGATCAGTGAAAAGGTATTGTCAAAATTAGTAGCTATGGCGCAGTCGGCAGCATTTTTGCCTCCTGCATGGTTCAGAGTGGGACTCTTGCCCATAAAAGCATAGTTGAGCAGATTTAAAGGATCGCAAAACCCTATATTGACAGAAAGCAGATCTGGTAGTGATCATGTTGCTGTTTGCAGGAGGTCGCTGTACACTAACAATGCCAATGACTGTTGTAAAAGTGCCCCATTGGCTGTAAAGTGCCATGGATCGCCAGGCGGTGATGGAAGGCGCGAAAGGAATGCAACTTCTGAAACTCAGGTGGGCTGCACCTCACCCCTGTGAACAGCAGGGGTCGACATTGCTACAGAGTGATTGATGAAGCCAGCGGTCAGATAAAATGAATGAGTTGAACACTTTTTAAATTGATTTAAAACTGCTGCGGTCCTGCTTAAACTTAAAAACAAAGCAGGAGGAATTGAGGTCAGATGGGAGCCCCAGAAGACCGTCTCTCTCCTGGCAAAGCTCCCGGCCTGAATTGTGTTTGGCGAGCAAGAGTTCTGACCGAGCAGAAAGGAAGTTGATGATAATGTTTAAGGGTTTGAGAGTATCAAAGCTGGTATTGCCAGTCGCATCTTCAACGTCGGATCTGCCAATGATTGCTCATGCCAAACCCACTTCATAACCAATCTCGCCACTTCTGTTAAACACTCCCACCTCAGCTCATCACCTGCTGAAACCCTCAAGCAAGGCTAAAGAGATCAAAGGATTGAGTTAGATGATCAACCATGATGGGATTGAATGGCGAAGCAGGCTCAAAGGGCCGAATGGCCTACTCCAGTTCCTAATTTCTACATTTCTATGCCCTTGTGACCTCTAGATTCGTCACTGACCAATTGTCCA